>NC_064926.1:155795091-156395091 GCF_023897955.1 Schistocerca gregaria | reverse complement strand
TCTGTTGCTACCTAATGTCGAGATTTACGTATTCTGGGAGTTAATATCCCACTGATGATGAATTCCCAAAAATACAAAAAAAAACACCATAAGTTATCAGTTAATTCTTATATCACACCGTGATGTAGCAGGTACATGCATCACTTATCATCTTCATGTACATGCAGTTGTTGGCTGAGCAGTGCATCATCTAAAATTAAACTGACATTGCAAAAACTAAAGTAACAGGAAATAAAATGTAACGCAAAAGGAATGTAAAAATTCACATACTGTGCGCATACTGTAGGAACATGTTGCATGGTACACAAGCAACCGATTTCCCAATTAATCTTTCACTAAATAAACCTGAAGACAGAACTCAAAAGACCAGCAGCGTTATCAATAGATCAGGTGTAATGTTTCGACAGGTGCCGTGGTACATTACGTCTCAATATTCTCTGACTATTATATCAGTTTTCTGAGGGATGTTTTGTAAACCATGAAATCCATCGTCCAGTGGATATCTCACCAAGACTCGTTAAGAAAAAAGGAGGTGCTATAAAAAATTATGTGAAGGAAACGCGGTAGAGGCTGGAAGCTATTAAAGTTCCGAATTGTCTTCTTAATTCAGGGTAATTATTTTTAAGCCATTAGCTTTCTCCAAGGAGATCACAGATAACGTTGTAAACTTTTATTACCACGTTTTTCGGAGATAAAATGTTTAATGAGGCCCGCTCACCCTTGCAATATCTTCGCCTTGCCAGAGTCTTATGAGACGCTCCGTCATCAGTGGACGCCTGTGGCGAGAGCACTTAATACAGAGATAGGGAGCTGGCTGAAGGTAATTAATGGGCTCTGGGTTGCTTTATTTCCGCTCGCAGTCTCTTCCGCTACGAATATAAGCATGTCGCCGGCGTACATGAATAGCTCTTTAATGCACTTAGTGGCCCCTACAGCCCAATTTTAGGGCAACAGCTCTCTGTTGCTGCCACTGTGATACAAAAAAAAATGGTACAAACGGTTACCTTACAAAGTTTTTCGATTAGTGGTAAGCTACGTGGAATACATTTACTGAACTTCTGATCCAGAATATTTGACGGTACAGAGCCACCTTGCAGTTACATTACCGTGAAAGTAAAAGCAACGGTATATTTATATGAAAAAGACTAATTTGGGCCCCTAGCAATGAAACTGAAGTTGGCGCAGTGTACGACGGCTATTTGGAACGTAAGGAGCGATCGGTGGCGAAATGGAGACCACAGTGAAAATCCGATGATGCTTTCCACAGATATTTTGGGCAGTGTCTCTAGTATGGTAACAGATAGCGTCACGTCACTCTTATCTATTCTGAGGGTACAGTGAGTATGTAAATATTGCTAGGAAAACAATGTCTTGCCAAGTATGAGTACTTGCCGAGAGATTTCGTCTGTTTTCATGCAACCCCACATAATGTAACTGTCATGCATTTCCTCTTTCATGGCATATAATTTATTCAATTAATAAGTACTTTAAAATAAATAAAATGGTGTTTTAATAAAATAATATGAAAAGATAGTATCTTATTCGTGTTTAATAAGTTAGTTTTTTTTAAAATACAAATATAAAGCAGGGCATCCTTTATGCCCTTTTGTCTAAAATAGTTAAAAGTCTCTTTACGTTAAAATTTACCAAAAATAGTTTTAGCGCTAAATCTGTATGCATTGTCAGAATCTGGTTAAAAATTCATTCTAACGATACCTCATTCATCCCTGTACGATTAGTCTTTGTTTCGAAAAAGGGCTGTTGACTACAGAAATAATGCAGTATTTTATGAAATGGGCTACGTACCCAAGGCCGTCTATTGCATAACTTTGTATTTGCAGCATGATTACGATACGTAAATTAGATTTGAAGGTGTGGAAGGGTTCCTGAATAGAGGAATGGCGGACTGATACATCCATCAAAAGTGGCACATCCTATAGACACTCCCCGCTTTCTTTAACGAACGCCGAGGACCGGTAACCGATTGAGGCAGCGCAGTGAAAACGTCACGGGTTTCTCATTCATGAGGCTTAAGATCTCTGTTTGGCCATGAAGATTACCGTGGCAGTCCTAAACCCGAGTCCCACATTGATTCCTTTGTAGAAATTACATGCGATACCCTGAAACGTCCACCTCCTGTCCGATTTTGAGCCTCATCTGTTTGAAGTGCTCGTCAATTGAAGGTGGAGCACATATATTATTTTAACGAGTAAAACAAGTTTTTAATATTAGGATTTAACACACCGTCGACAACCAAGTAATAAGAACAGAGAAAACATCGCTTTTGTTATAGATCTGCAGAAAAATGTAGGTGTGTACTTTCCAAGAGTCCCACTGCGGCATTCATTTTAAGCGACATACGGAAATAATGTAAAACCTAAATTTTATTGGGCGTGCGAGAATCAGAAACCCAGGGGAGCTACGGTGAAATAGGTGCTAGAAATATGTGAATATAACGAAAAAGGAAATACGAGAGTCAAGATAACCTTCGGTGAAATTAAAAGCAAGGGCGGAATCGTTAACAGTGGAATGGAAATTTCACTCGTAAACGCAGAGAACATATCTGACTGGTGGCAGAGACATATCGGATTGGTGAGAGGATTTATCTTTTGACGTACTGAGGATTAAATGCGAGAGGATATGGAAGAAATAGGTATCCAGTATTAGAATCTGAGTTTAACACCACAAAGGAAAATGTGCGATAAAATAAGGCACATGGGATACATAACATTTCTTCGGAATTTCTAAAATCAGTGAGGGAAGTGTCAATCAAACGGCTATTTAAATGTGTAGGTAACATCTATGAAACGAGGTAAATACCATTAGTCTTGCGGAGAAATACAATCCACCTAACGCTGAGAATAGCAAGGGTAAGTAAGTGCGAGAATTATCGCAGCTAGAAAGGTCATGGATGCAAGATGCTAACAACAATATACAGAAGAATAGAAAAGAAAACTGAAGATACGTTAGATGATGACCCTTTTGACTTTCGGAAAGGTAAAGGCTCTAGAGTTCTGAAATTGTGCTGGATGCTGGAAGTAAGACTAAATAAAAAAACAAGAAACTATCATAGGATGTGTCGAATTACGAGAAGTGTTTGACACGGGAAGACAGTGCAGAGTCTGCTAGGTTTTGCGAAAAATAGGGGTAAGCTGTAGGGAAAGACATTCTGGGCAAAACATTACTCTCCCAGTACTCTTTTAGATGATGTTGTTGGATCGTATGGGGGAAGACTCATCAGTAAATAAATATTCGTCACATTATCCCCACGAAACAGATATTTCGAAGAATACAACTTGGAGATGATAGGGGGAGTAGCAACTATACATATATGATATGCAACATTGGCAGGTAAAGATGCTGAACGGTTTTAAATCCAGATTTCAGATCTGAGTATGGAATATGTTATAACGTACGCCTTGAGACAAGTGATCGTAAAATTGAACCATCGTTACGAGAGTGCCTGCATATAAAATATGGTATATTTTCTTTAAATCAACATAAGATTTCATGCCATTAAATCCGTATTTCAAAGTAATCAGTTTAGGATACCCTACAAAAAATGTTGCACACCCAGCATTTTCCACATCGATTGCGTATGTCTTTTATGGCTTTATTTATTACTGTTAGCGAGTTTGCTTTTTTACAGGAAGACCGCAAGCTTGCAAAATATTAAATCTCGTAACACATTTTTATACAATCAAACGCTGCTCATAATTTTATTATCTTGCATATCGTTTCGACAATTTACGTCATTATTTGGCAGCCTGTGAAGCTGGTGATGACATACACTGCAGGATCTAATTGTAGCATTGTAAAATTTTTTCTGCGTTTTGGGGGTATACAGTCTGTTAAGTAAGTTCGTGGTCGCGTTAATCTGTAAACAAACGTATTTGACAACAAACTAATACATGTAAATACATCTGATAAGAACAAAAGAAAAATTCAGTTACAGTTAATAATAAGTTCAGTCACACGCAGCGTCGATAATTGCTTAGTTAATCAAAGGCTTACTTGAAACCACGTTTCGCAGTCTTTATGCGGAAGAGACGTCCAAATCTATTTACTACGTACTGATATCTGTCTCTAAGTGATGATTTTTCTTACTTGTAACTCCTTTTTGATGTAAAACTGTACATTTTCAATTAGAGTAGCGCCATGCGCTTCTGCACACCTACATCTACATCTACGTGATTACTCTGCTATCCACAATAAAGTGCCTGGCAGAGGGTTCAATGAACCACCTTCATGCTGTCTCTCTCAAACGGCACGCGGGAAAAACGAGTACTTAATTTTTTCTGGGCGAGCCCTGATTTGTCTTATTTTATCGTGATGACCATTTCTCCCTATGTAGGGGGTCGCCAACAGAATGTTCTCGCAATCGGAGGAGAAAACTGGTGATTGAAATTTCATGAGAGGATCCCGTCACAACGAAAAACGCATTTGTTTTAATGGTTTGTCACTCCAACTCACGTATCACGTCTGTGACACTATCTCAACTACTTCGCGATAATACAAAACGAGCTGCCCTTCTTTGAACTTTTTCTATGTCATCCGTCAGTCCCACCTGATGCGAATCCCACACCGCACAGCAATACTCCAGAACAGGGCGGACAAGCGTAGTGTAAGCAGTCTGTTTGGTAGACCTGTTGCAACTTCCAAGTGTTCTACCAATGATCGCAGTCTTTGGTTTGCTCTACGCACACCCTGCTGCGGTGCTTCGGATTATTGTCCTCCTGCACTATCCACTCTTCATTTTTGTCGATAAACCAACGTTTGACAGTCGGCATCTAACATCTTTGATAACCGCCATGATAAGCTGCACTCATGTCTCCTCTTGTGTATTTCAGACAACAGTTCAAAGTAAACTATTGTGTAATGGACATTGCATGAAGGACGAAAGTTCCCTCTGTTAGGTCGTGAAAGAACTAAGTCGATATATTTTACCATCTGTGTGTAATGCCGACGACGCTATTACTTAACAGACTGCATACAGGGTGTTACAAAAAGGTACGTCCAAACTTTCGGGAAACATTCCTCACACACAAATAAAGAAAAGATGTTATGTGGGCATGTGTCCGGAAACGCTTAATTTCCATGTTAGAGCTCATTTTAGTTTCGTCAGTATGTACACTCAATGGAACACGTTATCATGATTTCATACGGGATACTCTACCTGTGCTCCTAGAACATGTGCCTCCCGCACATTTCAGTCGAAGTGTTCGTACGTTACTCTACAACGGATTCGGTGACCGATGGATTGGTAGAAGCGGACCAACTCCATGGCCTCCACGCTATCCTGCCCTCAACCCTCTTGACTTTCATTTATGGGGCATTTGAAAACTCTTGTCTACGCAACCCCGGTACCAAATGTGGAGACTCTTAGTGCTCGTATTGTGGACGGCTGTGATACAATACGCCATTTTCCAGGCCTGCATCAGCGCATCAGGGATTCCATGCGGTGGAGGGTGGATGCATGTATCCTCGCTAACGGAGAACATTTTGAACATTGCCTGTAACAAAGTGTTTGAAGTCACTCTGGTACGTTCTTTTGCTGTGTGTTTCCATTCCATGATTAATGTGATTTGAAGAGAAGTAATAAAATGAGCTCTAACATAGAAAGTTAGCATTTCGGACACATGTTCACATAACATATTTTCATTCTTTGTGTGAGAGGAATGTTTCCTGAAAGTTTGGCCCCAAACTTTTTGTAACACCCTGTATAACAATGACTTCTATCAAAGCTGTCGAACAACCCAGCTAAGATTGTAAATCCTATTCAATGTGACGCTGCAGCAGGTGGATGAATTATCCTTCCGTTTGCAAGCACCAAAATATTGCATTGTAAGCTGAGAACAACACGCCTGCCGGAGTGGCCGAGCGGTTCTAGGCACTACAGTCTGCAACAGCGCGACCGCTACGGTCGCAGGTTCAAAAGCTGCCGCGGGCATGGATGTGTGTGATGACCTCAGAAGTTAAGTCCCATAGTGCTCAGAGCCATTTGAACCATTTGTTGAGAACAACAGCGTAGCCGAAATTGTTTACGACAGTCGTTCAGCTGCGCTTTTTCCAAGACAAGTCTGCTTCCGACGAGGTAGCAGCTGAAGTGAGGTTGATGAAGTTCCCCTGTGCAGATTTGCATACGACTGCGTCATTGGCTGCTGCAGAGAATGCATCATTACGTCTTCTTTCATCTGTAGCTCCTTATTGCAAGAGGCGAATAGTGGGTAACTCGATAACTGGCTGCAAACTTCTGTTCCGACTCTCTGATTCGGCGTGCGCTCGCTACTTTGTGTCGCTCAGACTGAGGTGTTCACCATACGACGCGTTTTCATTTATTTGTTTACTTTTCCCCCCGTCCTTTTCACTACCGCAGGTTTTCTGTCTACAAGCAGGTGGGCTGCGAAATTAGATTCCGTGGAAGTTGAGGCGGAAATCAATTTTGTATCCCGCGGCGGCCGCGGGGTGACAGCGGCGGTAACGAGTTTGCCGCCACGCGCCAGCGCGCACTGCGCGACGCAGCTCGCGAGGCGAGCTAAGCGGATCCCGGCCGCAGCGCGGCGTTGTTTGCAGGCCGTCGCCCGCCGACCCCCGCCGCCGGCGCCGGCGCCGGCGCCGTCTGCGCGGCTTTTGATAAAGGTTTTGCAATCAGTGCCTCGTGTCCGCCGCGTACACTCCCTGATAGGATTGCCGCGGCGGCGGCGACAAAAACCGGCAAAGGCCGGACCTCAGAGCGAAGAGCACGGGACGGCGTGGGTGGAGACACCGGGCCGAGGTCGTCGCACTTTGGGCTCTGTACTCCGATTCGAGTTTATCACTAGCAACGAGCAAGAGCACTGTGCATCTGACACTTAAGGCAACGCCCTGTTGATACAGCCACCCATCTCTGTCCATCGCCAACGTGACCATGTAATTGTTTAAAGTGTCTACTTTGTTCTGGTATTGAAGAAAAGTGATGTTTCATTTTTTTCATTGGTTTCGTCGTAACCAGTCCTGACAAAACTCTACCATCTGGTGAGCAAGATTTGGGGGACTGGCGAAATACAATCACACTTCATGAAGAATATAATGATTTCCCCCCCCCCCCCCCCCCCAATGAACCATGGACCTTGCCGTTGGTGGGGAGGCTTGCTCGCCTTAGCGATACAGATAGCCGTACCGTAAGTGCAACCGCAACGGAGGGGTATCTGTTGATCTGTTGAGAGGCCAGACAAACGTGTGGTTCCTGAAGAGGGGCAGCAGCCTTTTCAGTAGTTGCAGGGGCAACAGTCTGGATGATTGACTGATCTGGCCTTGTAACACTAACCAACACGGCCTTGCTGTGCTGGTACTGCGAACGGTTGAAAGCAAGGGGAAACTACAGCCGTAATTTTTCCCGAGGGAATGCAGCTTTGCTGTATGGTTAATGATGATGGCGTCTTCTCGGGTAAAATATTCCGGAGGTAAAATAGTCCCCCATTCGGATCTCCGTGCGGGCACTACTCAAGAGGACGTCGTTATCTGGAGAAAGAAAACTGGCGTTCTACGGATCGGAGCGTGAAATCTCAGATCCCTTAATCGGGCAGGTAGGTTAGAAAATTTAAAAGGGGAAATGGATAGGTTAAAGTTAGATATAGTGGGAATTACTGAAGTTCGGTGGCAGGAGGAACAAGACGTTTGGTCAGACCAATACAGGGTTATAAATACAAAGTCAATTAGGAATGCGGCTAAGCTACTACAAACATCATAGTGAACGCATTATTGTGGCCAAGATAGACACGAAGCCCACGCCTACTACAGTAGTACAAGTTTATATGCCAACTAGATCTGCAGATAACGAAGAAACCGAAGAAATGTATGACGAAATAAAAGAAATTATTCAGATAGTGAAGGGAGACGAAAATTTAATAGTCATGGGTGACTGGAATTCGGTAGTAGGAAAAGGGAGAGAAGGAAACGTAGTACGTGAATATGGATTGGGGATAAGAAATGAAAGAGGAAGCCGCCTGGTAAAATTTTGCAAAGAGCACAACTTAATCTTAGTTATAACTTGGTTCAAGAACCATAAAAAAAGGTTGGATACATGAAAGAAGCCTGGAGATACTGACAGATTTCAGATAGATTATACAGGTATAATGGTAAGACAGATATTTAGGAACCAGGTTTTAAATTGTAAGACATTTCCAGGGGCAGATGTGGACTCTTACCACAATCTATTAGTTATGAACTGTAGATTAAAACTGAAGAAACTGCAAAAAGGTGGGAATTTAACGAGATGGGACCTGGTTAAACTAAAAGAACCAGAGGTTGTACAGAGTTTCAGGGAGAGCGTAAGGGAACAAATGGCAGGAATGGGGGAAAGAAATACAGTAGAAGAAGAATGGGTAGATTTGAGGGATGAAATAGTGAAGGCAGCAGAGGATCAAGTAGGTAAAAAGACGAAGGCTAGTAGAAATCCTTGGGTAACAGTAGAAATATTGAATTTAATTGATGAAAGGAGAAAATATAAAAATGCAGTAAATGAAGCAGGCAAAAAGGAATACAGAAGTCTCAAAAATGAGAATGACAGGAAGTGCAAAATGGCTATGCAGGGATGGCTAGAGGATAAATGTAAGGATGTAGAGGCTTATCTCTCTAGGGGTAAGATAGGTACTGTCTACAGGAAAAAGAAACCTTTGGAGAAAAGAGAACCATTTGTATGAATATCAAGAGCTCAGATGGAAACCCATATCTAAGCAAAGTACGGAAAGCAGAAAGGTGGAGGGTGTATATAGAGGGTCTATACAAGGGCCATGTACTTGAGGACAATATTATGGAAATGGAAGAGGATGTAGATGAAGATGAAAGGGGAAATATGATACTGCGTGAAAAGTTTGACAGAGCACTGAAGGACCTAAGTCGAAACAAGATCCCGGGAGTAGACAACATTCCATTAGAACTACTGATTGCCTTGGGAGAGCCAGTCCTGACAAAACTCTACCATCTGGCGAGCAAGAGGTATGAGACACGCGAAATACCCCCAGACTTCAAGAAGAATATAATAATTCAAATCCCAAAGAAATCAGGTTTTGACAAATGTGAAAATTACCGAACTATCAGTATAATAAGTCACGGCTGCAAAATACTAACGCGAATTCTTTACAGGCGAATGGAAAAACTGGTAGAAGCCGCCGTCGGGGAAGATCAGTTTGGATTCCGTAGAAATATTGGAACACGTGAAGCAATACTGACCCCACGACTTATCTTAAAAGAAGTCCGCCCCCGGTAGCTCAGCGTGTTCGGTCAGAGGGCTTAGCTACCCACTGTAATAAAAAACTGAGTAAATAGATCAACGAACAACCTGAACGAGTGTCATTGAACGTCCGCCACGGTCAAATTCAACGAACAATGTAGAACAAAATGAAGTGGTCAGCGCGACGGACTGTCAAACCGAAGGGCCCGGGTTCGATTCGCGGCTGGGTCTGAGATTTTCTCCGTCTGGGACTGGGTGTTGTGTTGTCCTTATCATTATCATTTCATCCCCATCGACGCCCAAATCGCCGAAGTGGCGTCAAATCGAAAGACTTGCACCAGACGAGCGGTCTACCCGACGGGAGGCCCTCGTCACAAGCCATTTTTATCTTAGTTTAAGGAAAGGCAAACCTACGTTCCTACAATTTGTAGACTGTGGTCCTTGTATATTGGAACACGTGAAGTAATACTAACCCTACGACTTATCTTAGAAGCTAGATTAAGGAAGGGCAAACCTACGTTTCTAGCGTTTGTAGACTTAGAGAAAGCTTTTGACAATGTTGACTGGAATACTCTCCTTCAAATTCTGAAGGTGGCAGGGGGAAAATACAGGGAGCGAAAGGCTATTTACATTTTGTACAGAAACCAGGTGGCAGTAATAAGAGTAGAGGGGCATGAAAGAGAAGCAGTGGTTGGGAAGGGAGTTAGACAGGGTTGTAGCCTCTTCCAGATGTTATTCAAACTGTATATTGAGTAAGAAGTAAAGGAAACAAAAGAAAAATTCGGAGTAGGTATTAAAATCCATAGAGAAGAAATAAAATCTTCGAGGTTCGCTGATGGCATTGTAATTTTGTCAGAGACAGCAAAGGGAAAAGCACTTGAACGGAATGGACAGTGTCTTGAAAGCAGGATATAAGATGAACATCAACAAAAGCAAAACGAGGATAATGGAATGTTGTGGAATGAAGCCGGGTTATGCTGAGGGAATTAGATTAGGAAACGATCCGCTTAAAGTTGTAAAGGAGTTTTGCTATTTGGGGAGCAAAATAACTGATAATGGTCGAAGTAGAGAGGATATAAAATGTAGACTGGCAATGGCGAAGAAAGCGTTTCTGAAGAAGACAAATTTGTTAACATCTAGTATAGATCTAAGTGTCAGGAAGTCGTTTCTAAAAGTATTTGTATGGAGTGTCGTCATGTATGGAAGTGAAACATGGACGATAAATAGTTTGGACAAGAAGAGAATAGAAGCTTTCGAACTGTGGTGCTACAGAAGAATGCTGGAGATTAGATGGGTAGATCACGTAACTAATGAGGAGGTATTGAATAGGATTTGGGAGAAGAGGAGTTTGTGGCACAACTTCAATAGAAGAAGGGATCGGTTGGCAGGACATGTTCTGACGCATCAAGGGATCACCAATTTAGTACTGGAAGGCAACATGGAGGGTAAAAATCGTAGAGGGAGACCAAGAGATGAAAACACTAAGCAGATTCCGAAGGATGTAGGTTGTAATAGGTACTGGGAGATGAAGAAGCTTGCTCAGGATAGAGTAGCATGGAGAGGTGCATCAAACCAGTCTCAGGACTGAAGACCACAACAACATTGTCGTATTTCATATCTGTACGACGAACATTTTTCTAACAGTAGTTTTAGATAGTTGATGTGTTAAGCCATAGAGGTTATGAGCGTTACTTAGCTTTTAGTAGTAATTTAAAATCACTTATGTCTCTAATAAAAAAAAACCTGTTTCTCCTCATGGAGCTTTACCTATCACCCCCTGACTTCAAAGACATTGAAATACCCTCACATCTTCATACGCACATGTGCCAATTTAATGTCTCGTTTTGCAGTCTAGTTTTCTCCCTTCTCACCCCGTACGAAATTTACAAATATCCTACCTGACAAAGAAATTTTTGGTCATGTTTGTGTTTTTGAATAAATCGGGTAAGCTTTATTCGTCCATTCTCCGGAAGGTAGCAGATTACATATAGCTATACGCCAGCCGATTTATTATATTTTTTACTGACAATATTGCATCCGAATATCTGTCTGGTACCCATGCGATTGCGACCAGTCTCGTCAGACTATTTCCCACAGGTCTGTTTGATACTGGAAGAATAAAAATCTCTGTGCCTTTAATTATTTGTGTTCATGTCTACTATAATTCCTGGTGTTGTGTCATCATGTGCACGAGGGGCGACTGGTTAATAGCAGAACAAACTCACGTTTTTCGTGATCTAGTTAACGCTGCATTAAAGATGTTAGTAGTTCCTGAAAAACCATTGCAGTTCCACCAGTAACTGTTAACTGTTTTTGAAGATGCGCTTCAGTACTAAAGCATCTTGGCCGCTAACCTCTCCAGTGGTTACTTTACAGATACTTCTGTTTCTCATTGAGATATAATGGGCGATTGTACCAGACTCTGCCACAGACATTAGCTGGTATCTGCGATAAACATCAGAAGACCGCAAAGGGGAAGCACAAGCCACAAATCGCTGACTGTGTAGCAGCCGTGCTCCACACGGAATACTGAAGGCAAATTACCCGTCATTTGCCGCAATTTGCTTTCCCTCAATCGCCCATAAACCTTTCTCAGGAAATGTAAATCAGCTTGAAACCCTCCATTTTTGTAGGGACGGTGTAAGCTGGTTCCCTGTAAATTAGAGGCTGTCACCTTGAATATTTATTTTCTGTGTGATTCTTTAGAACAGGTGCACACTGTGAGATTACTGTATATTCTTCTACGTGAAAATTAGTAATTTAAATTGTGACAGTAGATGCTCAACAGCTTTGCATCAACTATCTATACATTTAGAACTTTTTCACCTTCAACTCTGGTTCAGCTGTGCCGGTTTTAAATCTGTTTCATTTCTTCCCCCAAGGCTTGCATTTGTTTCATCTGTAGTTTTTATGCATTTTTTTCAGATTTAATAGCTGCTATTCTTTCCAGAACCGAGGATGTACGAAACTCACGACATGCTATCGCCATTATCTCATCTGATAACTTGCAAACTTTCCGGAAGCTCCTCTCCGAGCCTCCTGCGGGACTAGCACTGCTCGAAGAAAGTATGTTGGGGAGGCAGCGGAGAGTGCGCCGATCTGAAACTTCTTGCAGACTAAAACCGTGTGCTGGATGGAGACTCGAACCTGAGATCTGAGCTCTTGCCCGTGAATGGCAAACATCCCAGATTCTGCTGTCGGGCATAGAGATTTAATCTTCCACAACATTTCAAATCAGTGCACACTCCGATATACAGTGAAAACGGTAAACTTGATGAACTCACGATAGCGTTCTTCATGTGCCAGTGTACATTTCGAAGTAAATGCTTCATCACCAGAGCCTTCCGTTGTTCTGTTGTTACATTGTCAGCACGGTAGAAGTGCGTAACTGTGGGAGTTACAGTGCGTATGTAAGTAGTGTATCTAAACTGTGGTATAATATGTACTGATATACACACCTGGAATTATCTTAGTTTCTTTTGCAAAAGAGCTCACAATGTAAGTCCTCCCATATGTTACTAAAACGTAACGCCATCAAACACAATTTCCAAACATGGTACGCCCAGTTTCATGAATATGACAAGGCACTCAGTGTTCAGGCCCCTAGTGGCTCATCGATACTATCCGACCGCCGTGTCTTCCTCAGATGCAGATGCGTATAGGTGGGGCGTGTGGTCAGCACACCGCTCTCCCAGTCGTTATGACGGTTTTCCTTGACCGGAGCCACTACTATCATAATCAATATGACAAACTGCATCGATATTTCGGATTCACAAAGATAATAAACGGCATAAATGTTATACAATATTTTTTTGTTATTGTTCACGTTAAATTTGAACTTCTGATGAGAGTAGACAATCTTATTATTTTACTGTAGAATATTTGCCATTCGTCGACTTCATGTTACCCAACACGTCACTCGGTCAGAGTTATTCATGTTTTTTTTTTTTTAAAAAAAAAACGTTCTGGACAGTTCGTGTGAACGATCTGGCCACGCATGTCACCCAATATGAATCCCATCAAACATTTATGGGACACTGTCGAGGGGTCAGTTCGTGCTCAAACTCCTGTACCCACAACACTTGCGAATTATGGATGGCTTTAGAGGCAGTATGGTTCAGTAGTCTTGTTGGGTCCACCGATCGTCGAGTTGCTGAACTACGCCGGGTTAAAGGAGTCCTCTCTGATGTTAGACGGTATCCCATGACTTTTATGATCTCAGCATATGTATATATTTCAATAACTCAATACCCACTGTATGGTGAACATCCCCACGAAGTAGAATAAATGTATTGGTGGCTCATGATGCAACCGTCTGCGTATATTTCTTCTGCGACTTCGCAGTTATGTAGTGTGGCAGTTTCCTCTTAGGCAACTACTTAGACTCTCCAGGTCTTATCCCCTTCAATATGAAGTACAAATATAATGTAAGTATCAATTTTGGCAAATATACACTCGTGCTCTTAAACTAAGGAAAATGCTGATACATGGTGAAACAACGATCTGGTGGGCAGTTTGTGGGTTTAAATCACATCGGGGTATGACCGTGCGGCGCATTTGACCTGCTGTCGTCGCACGGTGGCGCTGGCAGCAGTCCACATACGCAGAGGTTTGTTGGTGCATGTCAGAGTACGGTGTAGCGGGTAAGTGTGGAGACGATTTCAGACATTCTAATAGTGACCGTGTGTTGAAAACGGCTCAAAGGACACATATTGATGACGTCATGAGGGGTACAATACTAGGGCGACTGGAGGCTGGTCAAACACAGCAGATCGTAGCACAGGCCCACCGTGTGCCACAAAATGTCATCTCAAGATTATGGCAACGATTACAGTAGACAGGAAACGCGTCCAGGAACAACAGTACGGGACGTCCACAGTGCACAACACTACAAGAAGACCGATATCACACCACCAGTGCCCCCAGAGGGCCACGGATTACTGCAGGTATCCTCGCTCGGGACCTTTCCGCAGCCACTGGAACAGTTGTCTCCAGACACACAATCTACAGACGACTGAACATAAATGGTTTATTCGCCTGGAGACCTACAAGGTGCATTCCACTGAGCCCTGGTCACAGGAGAGCCCGTGGAGCTTGGTGTCAAGAAAACATTACATTGGAACAGTGGTCCAAGATTATGTTCACGGACAGGTCCAGGTATAGTCTGAACAGTGATTCTCGCCGAGTTTTGCATCTGGTGTGAACCAGGAACCAGTTACCGACTCGTTAATGTTCTTGAAAGGGGCCTGTATGGAGGTTGTGGTTTGATGGTGTGGGGTGGGATTATGATTGATGGACGTACACCACTGCATGTCTTTGACACAGGAACTGTAACAGGTCAGGTGTATCGGGACGCCATTTTGCACCTTTTCAAGGGTGCAGTGGGTCCCACCTTCCTCCTGATGGATGATAACGCACGGCCCCACCGAGCGGCCATGGAGTACGAGTGCCTTGAAACAGAATATATCAGCCGAATGGAGTGGCCTGTCTGTTCCCCAGACGTAAACCCATCGGCCACGTCTGGCATTGTCTCGGTCGACGGATCGCTGCACGTCTTCAAACCCCTAGGACAATTCAGAAGCTCGACCACCTGGTCCAGAGTATGCCAACCCGTTTTGTAGCATGTGTACGTGTGCATGTAATCATCTCACGTATTGATGTCGGGATACATGCGACGGAAACGGTGGCGTTTTGTAGCACATGTGTTTCGCGACGGTTTTCTCAACTTATCACCAATACCGTGGACTTACAGATCGGTGTCGTGTGTGTTCCCTATGTGCCTTTGCTATTAGCGCCAGTTTTGTGTAGTGCCACGTTGTGTGGCACCACATTTTGTAGTCATCCTTGATTTACGAGTATGAGTATATTTTGTTTATCAGTTATCAGTTGGCACGGATTTGCTTAGTTTTGATTATGGTACCGTAACATCAGCTAAGCAACCAATTAATCATTACAACGATAAATGTTATTGTGGTTATTGCGAGGCATAATTAATATCCTGTTTGTGTCGTCTTCTTCAGCAGCTACTTACAGTACTGATGAGAAGTTGGAAACGAAATTCCGCTCGATAGTCTTCTAAGTTTGGTTGCCCTTGCGCTTCATCGAACGCCTCCGCGGACAGCAACAATGTCCTACGCCTGCTGCAAACACGGGGAGCCATCTGTCTTGAGTCTGCGGCGGGTTCCGCAGCCTCGTTTACACCTCTTGGCAGCCGAGTAGCCGTCTTGTTAACACCGCACGAGGCCGGCCCCCATTTTCTTTAAGTTAATGGTGCACCTCGAGCGCTGCGGGCGCTCTCCAGATCCCGGTTAACGGCATAATTAATTGCCGCTGCAAGTAGTATTACCTCCATAAATAATTACTCCCGGGGCGTGGCGCTCTCCCCGGCCGCGCAGCAACAAAGGCAGACTTCTCGGCGCGGTGGAAATTGAAAATTTAATCGGCAGCTCGCGGAACGCCTCGAAATTGAAGGAAGGTCGCGCGGACACGACGCCTGGCGCCGCCGCCGTCGCCGGCGTGCGTTCATTAAAGTACATGGGGCGTGCTCGAATCGACGCCCACGGCTCATAAGCTGTAAAAAGCCAGTGGGGCGTGCTAATTTCAGCTTCGTTAAGTCGCTAATAGCAATCCGCCCGCTGTTGGCCGCTGCTGCGGGGCGCCGATCGACGAGAAACTGCGCTGCGAATTACCGCGTTAGCCGACGATTCCTCCTCACGTTTTAGAGGGGCCAGATGAAGCGCTGAGTGATATTTTCGTTGCCCACGGTATTGATCCAATAATCAGGACTAGGTAAAATGTGCCTCTTATTTTAGCAAAGAGGATTCAGTGATTTTTTTCTGAATTTATCCTACTGTGGACCGCAAATAACTTATGAATCCATGGTTTTTGGTCTCTTCTTAACTCTGCTTCTCTACTCTCTTCTATTGTGGGTCTTCTGTCACGCAATTCCTACATCTGCTGCATTCCTCTTCATCTGATGTACCCAATTAGATGTGGCCTATAACCTGAAGATGTAGATGAAGAAGCTGGCCGGTGTTCAGTCTGGAACCGCGCGACCGCTACGGTCGCAGGTTCGATCGTGCCTCGGGCATGGATGTGTGTGATGTCTTTAGGTTAGTTACGTTTAAGTAGTTCTAAGTTCTAGGGCACTGATGACCTCAGATGTTAAGTCCCATAGTGCTCAGAGCCATTTGAACCATTTGTAGATGAAGATTCTTTTGGTCATCCATCACTAGCAATGTCAATAAAACTACAACCTCAGCTTCCACATTGTGTCCGTGATCTTTTTACTTGTAGAGTTCTTCCCTTTTCTTCTTTTTCCTCGTCCCGTCCGTAGTCTTCTGTGGTCTGAGTATTTTCCTCAGAATCTTTCTTTCATTTAGAGTTCTTTTAGCTCCCCTTTCTTTTATTTAAAATAAGACACTCCGAAATGCACAATTCTTCAGGTTGTAGCACCGAATAATCATGTCTGAGTTTGACTTTGTAGGATAACGCTCGTATATTGTATCTATTCTGTTTTAGCTTGCAAGTCATGACTAGTTTCCTGGCTCTTCCTTTGTTTATGTTGTGGAGTAATTTTACGTTCGTTCAAGTCTAACCCAATGGGTAACCGCGACTTGGGACGTGATGTTATGCCATGTTACTCTCGACGTGATCAGTCATGCTCTAGGCAATGAGCTATTGGGGTACTATGAGTGTGGGAAAGAAGCTTGGCTTGAAGGTCTTTTATCTTATGGTTCATGTATAGTATTTCCTTTTATTTGCAACAAGAGTAGATCAGTACAGTGTAAACGGGTAGAAGAATATGGTCGACCTACCATTGTGTTGTAAGGCTGCTGCAGATGACGATTCCAGTGGTCCTACTACGAAATGAAATGGCATCCTTTACCATCACTCCTCGTTATTGGGCTGTATGGCGGGCTATAGTAGCATTGGTATCGCATCACTATCCGTGGTGCCTCCAGACATCTCTTCGCTTACCATCGGGCCAATATCGAAGTGAAGCCCATCAACCCGTCACTGAAAACCATCATACTCCAGTCAACGAGATTCCAGGCCGAAGACGTCTGGAGAGGCCCAGGACCATGGTAGCATACTAACCTGATTGTAGCCGCCCACATAGTCTGACATTCAAGAGTTATGGTCTAGGGTGCCACTCCATTTCATCCACTGCATCCTTACATCTCAACAATATATCAACGATATTATAAGACCAGTTCTGCTGCTGTCCATGGTAAAACATCCTGGGATTACATTGCAACAAGATAATGCCCACATCTCAAGGTGAGAGTTTCTACAGCCTGTCTTCATGTTTTCCAAACTCTTCCTTGGCCAGCAGTGTCACTGGATCATTCCCCAACGGAAAACGTTTGGAGCATTATGGACAGGGCCGTCCAACCAACATTGCAGTTTTACGATCTAACGTGCCAGTTGGACAGAATTTCGCACAATATCCCTCAGGAGGACGTCCAACAGCCCTCCCAATCAATGTCAATCAGAAAAACTGCTTGCATAAGGTTCAAAGGTGGACCAACGGGTAACTCACTTGCTTAATTAGTGAACCTATTCTGTTTAACAAATATTCCAATTTTCTGAAACTATAAGCATGTGTTTTCATTTAGGTAATTTCTTTGTGCAGTGTTGTTTCTTTTGTCTTAGACGGTATATGAAATAAATCGTTGAACTGCTTAAGAAATCCCTGTTTCAATTCCAGAATATTTCCTAGTATAATCTTCTATTTCAGTAAGTCACAAACGAGCCCACCCACAATTTATCGTAGCTTAAGTCTTGTTTGCAACTATATGGGAGACAACAGCTGTCCTCAGATGGGAAGTGTTTCTTAACATGCATTACCTCAAACGTGGTTACCAACATGGTTGGTTCTCTCTGAGAAATTAGATTATACATCAGACGAAATATCCTCAGCATGATTTACGACCTCAGCGCTCAACAGCGACAGTTATCGGCTATAGATGGTGTGCAATGCATTGCTACGGGAACGCAGACGGTAAAATAATCTGAGCTGATAAGTCGCGTGATGTTCCTCTTCAAAAGCCTAAAACACTTTCACCTCTGTGCTGGGATCATCGTCAGGGCTTTCAAACGGGCACCCGAGAACAGCCCGAGGAAGATTCCAACATAGACATCGAAACGGCAAGCACTCTAAAATTTTTGAAAATTTTGAAGAGCAAAGCAACGCGGCTTGACAAGTTGGAAGATTCTACCATCAGCGACAGCGGCCACAATAGCCTGAAGACTTACATAACAAGACAGATCTCTTGGAAGTTGCCGAACATGAACTGTTCTGGTTAACATGTCTCTAGCTCACTCGAGTTTCTCTTCTTCGAACTTCAAAAATCTCATGCTCATTCTTTGACATTCTTTTGGAATCATTAGCAGCAACCTAAGGTATTTAACTTTTTGAAAAATCTAGAAAAGCACATTGGCACGGCAGTAGTTATTGGGTTAATTGTTACTTTTAACATTATCATGGGAGGCTATTTATCGAATGCTGCTCCACATTTCGGAGTTACACAGATATACTGGTATGTCACTATCCTTCAGCATAATCACCAGGTACTGTGAACAACGGTCGGATCATTCAATTATGGGACGACGGAAATCCGGTGCTTGGTCACGGAATCTTTCGAGGAGGTCTGTGGACGCCCTTATCGTTGAAAAATCTGCAGCCCTTCCCCTTTTCAACTTCCCGAAAAGAGGCAGCGAGATCTAGACTGTATGGCGGATGAGTATCACACACATCTGTGCCACCATCGTCAGTTCTATATCTGCATCTACATAGTTACTCTGCAAGCTTCCGCAAAGTGCGTGGCGGAGGGTATCCTGTACCACTATTAGTCATTCCCTTTCCTGTTCCACTCGCGCCCGCATCTCGTGGTCGTGCGGTAGCGTTCTCGCTTCTCACGCCCGGATTCCCGGGTTCGATTCCGGGCGGGGTCAGGGATATTCTCTGCCTCGTGATGGCTGTGTGTTGTGTGCTGTCCTTAGGTTAGTTAGGTTTAAGTAGTTCTAAGTTCTAGGGGACTGATGACCATAGATGTTAAGTCCCATAGTGCTCAGAGCCATTCTTTTTTGTTCCACCCGCAAATAGAGCGAGGAAAGAACGACCATCTCTATGCATCCTTACGACGTCTAATTTCGCGAATTTTATCTTCGTAGTCGTTACGAGCAGTGTATATTGGCGGCAGTATAATCGTTCGGCTGTGAGCATCGGATGCCAGTTTTCTCAATAGCGTTTCTCGAAAAGAATATCAGCTTCGCTCCAGCGATTCGCACTTGAGTCCCCGAAGCATCTACGTAACATTTACGTATTGTTCGAACCTACTGGTAGCAAATCTAGCAATCCGACTGTGAATTGCTTCGATGTCTTCCTTCAATCCGACCTCATGCGGGTCCCAATCTCTGGAGCAGTACTCAAGAACAGGAAGCAACAGCGTCCTATATGCAGTCTCCTTCACAGGTGAACCACTCATTCCTAAACTTCTCCCAATGAACGGAAGTCAACCATTTACCTTTCTTACCACATTCTCTCATGGTTTTTCCATTTCATATATCTTTGCAACGTTACACCCAGTCATTTAAACGACCTGACTGTGTCACGCAAGACACTCGTAACACTGTAACCAAGCGTTACAGGTATGGTCTTCCTACTCATCCGCACTAACTTACATTTTTCCACATTCATCATACCAACAACCTACTGGTACATTTTCCTGTGGCTGGATGCGACACTGTACTTGGTTCACATACGGCCAGAATTTGAAGGTGCATCTATACAAGTTAAACGTATTGTCCACAATAGTCGTACTGCCCAGCGTACTTCAAATGTGGGGTATGTTTCCAGTAGACGCGCAATTTCACTCCCACCAGGTAATGCGCCTGTTATAAGTACCGCAAGAGAATTGTGGCTGAGGGAAACCGGATACATGAACTTTGTTCTGACTGGAACTGATCGGTTGTCGGACACCCCCGTCTAACAGGCGGGTTTAGTGACATTTCTGAACAGTCAAAGGGACTGTGTCAGTGATACAATATCCACAGTCAATGTCTGTCTTCAAGAGTTCTGGGGTGATGAAAAACTTTTATTGATATGTGTACTTTCCTGCTACAGTCATATGATAGCATTCTGGTCATGCGACGACTATTATAAGTAACTGATTAGGCGTGATCAAGTACATCACTTGTTTCACAGTTCTACTTAATGATAGCCGAACTAATTGCTCGTGTACTATTTGACAGATTCCCTTCAACGTGATGCAGTACAGCCTCATCCAATCTGGGTGTACAGCGCTCCTTGGATCATCACACTCACTCCTGCTGAAAATGCACCTACTCTTCGTCGAGGAAGTTACGTTATTGTGGCGAAAAGGGTATGCAGTGGCGTCGGATGTTGTGGAGAACGATCTTGATGAAGGCGACGAACAGCTCTTCCATTACTGTCAGCTTCGTCATTCAGAAGGATCATGTTGGTGCATTCAGCAAACAATCATGTTGCTGTAACACTCATAGACACATGAATGAGTCTCAGAACAGGTCGAAGTAGGATAGACGTCAAATGACATCAGCTGATCCGACGTAACCACCAACCCCCCTCACACCCCTCCCCCCTCCACCACATTACTGCTCTATAGCATACCTACTCACAAATGCGTTTTCAAACGGCTGTAGCGCGGAATTAGTACGTTTCTTGACGTGGATTCCTATTCAAAGTATTAGGTACTTACTGCCTCTCATAACCCCTAGAAGTTCGTGACGGGAATTTCCGAACACCCTAATTATGTACATACACAGGTTGAACAATAATAAACCGACAAATTCCAGGGAAAATTCATAACTGGAATTAGAGGAAAAATAAATACTACGAACAAGTGTCCGGAAATGCTTCGTTGCCACGGTAGTTGGCGCTGACCACTTGCCTTGAGTTCTTTGTGTGTTGCAAGCTGTGTGATTGGCGCAGCGTACTGTAAGCAGCAGAATGGTCTAGTATTCGTGTTGGAGCTAGCCGAAATGATGTTTGTGTGTGGCTAAGCAGGTGGAAAGGGTCGAGAAGCAGCATAGCTATACAAAACCAAGTACTTTCACAGACACCAACCATATCATTAAACATTTGAAACCCTTCATGGGTCTTTGGGTGATCATGGATCCTTTCAGACAGACAAATGTGCAGGGAGGCGGTGGACTGTGCGAACATCGAATTTGGAGGACTGGATTCTACAGGATATGCTCCCTCTCGACTGTTTCCATCTGCCTTGCCGTACAAAGCACCACCCCGGCTTCTTCCCGACATGAATACCGGAACGTTCTACTACTTATAGTCACACACCCTACAAAAACAGGGAACAGAGGACACGTGATCAGAGGAGCTTCCATTTGATTCGACAGTGTCATCTACCGTGGCAACGATGAATCTCCGGATAGGCCTACATGTTAATAGAACCTTTCTTCCTCCATTTCCAGTCAGTTATCCGCCCCTACAGTTTGTCGGTTTTATTAATGTTCACCCCGTAAGTGACTAATGATATTATATTTCAAAACCATCTAACCACTGCTAGAAACAGTAAGTAATTTTTGGATTTTATCTTAGTTTTTTTAAAAACGTGTATTCACAGTCTATCACTTTGTTGTCATACCTGTGTAACCTTTGCGACACGAGCAGTAGCCTAAATTTGGAAAATGATGCAGACCGGCGAAGTACCTTTAGATGAGCCCCCAGGGCTTAAAATGCGTTGTGAATTGGAATTAAATCAAGATTTGTGACTGAAAGTGGGTGGTTTTTGCCAATTTAGGATTTAAATAATGAAAACTGCACCTGTTATGTATTTTTTCATGCTTAGCACGACACTTTTCAGAATTTATTTTCGTTGACAAGTTTGTTTATTATTTTACGATAGTAATACAGTGACGGAAGGAACGCCAACAGAACTGATAAAATGAAGTTAAATCCCTAGTGTTTCACTTTAACCATTCAGAATTCCGAGCGACACTTGCGTGTGAAGTTAAATATTCAATCGCCCACAAGGCGAGACACGTTAAGCAAAATCTTTCCCTGAGTGGTAACATAAATAGTATTACACCAGTATTTTTAGAAGAATCACAGAGTGAGGTAATTTCATTCTGAAACGAACTAATAAAGCTTGCATACTCCCATTTCGTCAGGTCCGGCGCACGCGATGCTATGCTACCGGATCTCTTTGAGCAATTCATCGCTCTGAGCTACTGTACCACGATCCGTAAAATGTGGGGTGATGCCCCATCCTAACTTAACAACAGTCGATGTCTTTCTGCAACGGTAAAGTTCTCTAATAGGGTTGGCAATTCATCGCACGGAGATCTGTAGTACACATCACCTGTTAATATGTTTTGTCAAGTGTATAGCCCAATAACTCTGTCACTGACAATTTGTACCCATACATTGATACTGAAGCGCCCCTAATGGCACACCTATATGATTACTAGAGGATTGCTCAGACGTGCGTACAGTACAGTTCATTGTGTCATCATCTATCACTGCTACGTACACCACCGAATACCATACACTACAATATAATACTCAGGGAATATGCCTGAACGTGTCCAAAATTATGGTGGTGGCGTTTGGATACACCCTGTATAAGGTAGATGGTCAATGATGTGGCATGTAACAATTACGCTGAGTAGCAGAACACAGCACGTGCCATCATCGAAACTTTGCTCGTTGTAAGAGGGGTCAAAAGAAGCGAACTCGTGTCTCGGCTTATGTATAGATGCGCGTTTGCTTATTTTGACTCCCCTTCTACTGTGTTAAGTTCCTGGAAAATCGAATCATGGCACTTGCCGTGTTCTTCTCGTGAGAAGAAGACGAACACCGGTAGACGACTGCAGTGGGCATGGTAGTAAACGAATCTAAGTATCTGTAGCAGAAACAACGTTTGCACAACACGGTGATTCGATGCCTCGCGCGGAGTGCGAAATATTACGGATCTCCCCACCCAGTAAATTGGGTGGCGGTAAACCCGTGCCGGAACGGAAGCAGTGGAGTGCGGTGGTTGGTGTTTAGAAATCCGGGTCATCGACTGCGGCGGCTATTGACATTGCAGCTAACACGGGGCGCTGTCGCCGGCTCCGGCGCCTATGTAAACAAGGTAATGGCTGGCGCCCCCGTATTGCTCACTGCGCAAACAGCTCGGCGGTGGCGGCCCAGCCACGAGCGGCCGATGCCGTGTTATGGTCGGCTCGAAGAGACGGCTGGGCGAAAGGCGGCCATTAGCACCGCACTTCCGCAGTTCAACGCGGTGACCATTGAGGTCATCTAATTGTCTCACTCACGGTGCTACCTGCTGCATGCAGGGAATCACTCGGAGAGAAATTCACACTTCTAACTAAAGTGCCGGGCTATGGATAACGACTGACAAGGGGGGTGTTTTTGGAATGAGCAATATCCACTGCTGGCCTATAAAACTACAACGTCAGGAGGGACAGCAAGAAACAAAATTCAACTTAATATGTGTATGGAATGAAAACGGAAGAATATGGTATGCGTTTCCACCCCGTTTGAAACACACATGAGATTTCGTACATGATTACCAGTAAAGCTTATGACCTTGTAAGTAGGCTGTTTAGGATTTTTTATTGGTAACGCCGCCGCCACGTAGCGCTCTGTATGAAAATCACTGGCTGTGCCATGTGCAGTCTGTGACTGGTTTGCATTGTTATCTGCCATTGTAGTGTTGGGCAGCGGCAGCTGGATGCTAACAGCGCGTAGCGTTGCACAGTTGGAGGTGAGCCGCCAGCAGTGGTGGACGTGGGGAGAGAGATGGCGGAGTTTTGAAATTTGTAAGAATTGGTGTCATGAACTGATATATATATTACGACTATAAAGGTAAATACATTGTTTGTTCTCTATTAAACTCTTTCATTTGCTAACTGTGCCTATCAGTAGTTAGTGACTTCCGTAGTTTGAATCTTTTAGTTAGCTGGCAGTAGTGGCGCTTGCTGTATTGCAGTAGTTCGAGTAACGAAGATTTTTGTGAGGTAAGTGATTTGTGAAACATATAGGTTAATGTTAGTCAGGGCCATTCTCTTGTAGGGATTATTGAAAGTCAGATTGCGTGGCGCTAAAAACTATTGTGTGTCAGTTTAAGCAAAATCTTGTATAATTTTTTTAAGGGGACGTTTCAACCTGAAATACACCCCAGATAATATGACCATTGAAAAGGCGATATGATTTTCAACTTGGAGATGGCAAGCTACAAAAAATCCATCGAAAAGGCGGAAAGTTATATGGAAGTAACGCGGCCGAATATTGAACACGTACATGAACTGCAAACCATCTCCTCTATGGCCTCAAAGCACGGAAGTTGGCACATTGTACGACCGATTTGTGCAAGGATAAATGCATTTGTCGTCTGTTACATACACTGCGTAAGAACCTCAAAATATTACGCTTGTCCGGCCGGGGTGGCCGAGCGGTTCCAGGCGCTACAGTCTGGAACCGCGCGACCGCTACGTCGCAGGTTCGAAAATGGCTCTCAGTACTATGGGACTCAACTGCTGTGGTCATCAGTCCCCTAGAACTTAGAACTACTTAAACCTAACTAACCTAAGGACATCACACACATCCATGCCCGAGGTAGGATTCGAACCTGCGACCGTAGCAGTCGCACGGTTCCGGACTGCGCGCCTAGAACCACGAGACCACGCCTCGGGCGTGGATGTGTGTGATGTCTTTAGGTTAGTTAGTTTTAAGTAGTTCTAAGTTCTAGACGACTGATGACCTCAGAACTTAAGTCCCGCAGGGTTCAGAGCCATTCGAACCACCATTTATTACGCTTGTGCGGAGAAAGCTATTAATTGCGATCACGTCGTCTCAGCGACAGGAAACCCTGAAGAACTGCATAAGCGTCAGATTATCTAGAGTGCTGAGAATGTTCTACAAAAGAATAAATACTAGTGGGGCGTGCATCTGCAATGTAACCCTTGATCAAATACAAAACAATGGCAAAAATCGTGATTGCTTATTAAAATAGTTGAGGGATTCATAATGGAGGGAAATATACGTTGTGGAATTAACAGTACCAGAAAAAAATGTATGAGTGAATGAATTCACGGAGTTGAATTGTATCAGAGGTACAATAAAATTTTCAAGCAGTTGCCCCAGTCAAACGATCAGGAACCGTAGAGCAGAGACGGCTGTGGAGAAAACGTCAGCCAATAGTACGACGACCGATCCTTCTCTAGAACGACACAGAGAAGCAGCGGTCTCTAAGCGAAACGCCGACCCGCCTGACCGCTGTCCAGTAGACGACTCGACGTTTTACGAGATCTGCAACAGCGACATAGCAACTGTATTATTTCATTTCTATTAAGAATTGTATATACTGAAGAGACTTTCCTATTTTGTCTCTCGGCCATTCTTTGCGACACACCACAGTAAATTCGCAAAGTTTAGTATTGTTATTTACCATAGTGCCATAGAAATTCATTAATACGATTTGATGGAATTGTTGTCTAGTGAACCGAGAATGCAGGTTTCCGGGGCACCCCATTTTCGACGAGCAGCCAGAATACAACACAGGTGATGTACGTAGTTTCGTCGTGGTGCAGATGAAAACATTGAGTAGGCTTATCTGATATCGGTCCAGAACAACGTCTCAGGATCAGAAAATACATGCATTATAATTCGTTGGAAACTGTAGTCGACAGTGGGAAAATCTCCTTATATGTCTCTTGAATTTAAACATGCTTAGCACAAGAACGGATTCAGATAACCATTTGTTCTAAAACAATTGACAATGTGAACAAAAGGTACGTAGTCTGCACGCGAACGCCGGCTGCAAAAGAAAACATGGGAAGACACGAGATTACCTAAATTGAATAATGTCACGGAACTTAATCGCAGGAATGCAAGAGAAACTCTACTCTTTGCAGTGTCTCAACGTTACACAGTAGGTGCCTGTCGATTGCGTCTTTAAGAAACGTAAGAAAAATGATTCAGCTTACTGCCCAGGGACGGAGAAGTGTCCCTAATGTTTTAAAGCATGATGGAACCGTACGAATTTTGCCACCCGGGGCTCCCTGTTCAGCTCTATCCAGAGCTATCGACCATGCGATAAATTAAACCAGTGAATCCCTGTTCCGTTTCTAAAATAACGATAATTACTTGGAAAGACTGGGAGAGAAACAAGAGGATTTTGGTAAAGGCTGAGGTAAAGGATGTAATTACAAGAAAAAATTAATAAGAGGTGTGCGGGGCATGTTAATGGACCAGTGATTGGTGCATGGATTAAGGAAGGTGTGATGACGCTACTCGCGGATCCAGAGAGTAACATACCGTAATGAATACGCTGCGCCCGAAACGCTCGTTGTGCAGCAACTATATGGGTTTGCAGTACGAACTATACCAAGGTCCACCAGGGGCCGCAGCTGGCAACTGAGGTGCATCACACATGTAGATTGCGATTGGTCGATACCTAGTTGGAACACTGGACAGTTCTGTTCAGTACGCCGAGTTGTACACAGACTCCAGTTACCGCATAGTCTAAAGCTGCAGTGTTCGTCCGTCGTCTCCGAGACGTAGGCTCCTAAAGCATCGTAGGCCAGCTCTTGAACCTATTTAGGCATAACTCAGAGGCAGAGTGACAGGACTAATAGTGTAGAGGACTTTTAAAACACTACTGGCCATTAAAATTGCTACACCACGAAGATGACGTGCTAAAGACGCGAAATTTAAAAGACAGGAAGAAGATGTTGTGATATGCAAATCATTAACTTTTCAGAGCATTCACACAAGGTCGGCGCCGGTGGCGACACCTACAACGTCCTGCCATAAGGAAAGTTTGCAACCGATTTCTCATACACAAACAGAAGTTGCCCGGCGTTGCCTGGTGAAACGTTGTTGTGTTGCCTCGTGTAAGGAGGAGAAATGCGTACCATCACGTTTCTGACTTTGATAAAGGTCGGATAATAGCCTATCGCGGTTTATCGTATTGCGACATTGTTGCTCGTGTTGGTCGAGATCCAATGTCTGTTAGCAGAATATAGAATTGGTGGATTCGGGAGAGTACTACGGAAAGCCTGCTGGATCCCAAGGGCCTCGTATCACCAGCAGTCGAGATAACAGGCATCTTATCCTCATGGATTTAACGGTTCGTGCAGCCACGTCTTGATCTATGAGTCAACAGATGGAGACGATTGCAAGACAACAACCATCTGCACGGACAGTTCGACGACGTTTGCAGCAGCATGGACTGTCGGCTCCGAGACCATGGCTACGGTTACCCTTGACGTTGCATCACAGACAGGAGCGCCTGCGATAGTGTACTCAACGACGAATCTGGGTGCACGAATGGCAAAACGTCATTTTTTTTCCGGATGAATCCAGCTTCTGTTTACAGCATCATGATGGTGGCATCCGTGTTTGGCGACATTGCGGTGAACGCACTTTGGAAGCGTGTATTCGTCATCGCCATACTGGCATATCACCCGGCGTGATGGTATGGGGCGCCATTGGTTACCTCTTGTTCGCATTGACGGCACTTTGAACAGTGGACGTCACAATACGCCAGTCACTACTCTTGATGAACTGTGGTATCGTGCTGTACCTGTACACACCTTCTAAGCTCTGTTTGACTCAATGCCCAGGCGTATAAAGGCCGTTATTACGGTCAGAGATGGTTGTTCTGGATACTAATGTCTCAGGATCTATGTACCTAATTTGCGTGAAAGTGTAATCACATGTCAGTTGTAATATAATACAATCCTGGAAATGGAAAAAAGAACACATTGACACCGGTGTGTCAGACCCACCATACTTGCTCCGGACACTGCGAGAGGGCTGTACAAGCAATGATCACACACACGGCACAGCGAACAAACCAGGAACCGCGGTGTTGGCCGTCGAATGGCGCTAGCTGCGAAGCATTTGTGCACCGCCGCCGTCAGTGTCAGCCAGTTTGCCGTGGCATACGGAGCTCCATCGCAGTCTTTAACACTGGTAGCATGCCGCCACACCGTGGACGTGAACCGTATATGCAGTTGACGGACTTTGAGCGGGGGCGTATAGTGGGCATGCGGGAGGCCGGGTGGACGTACCGCCGAATTGCTCAACACGTGGGGCGTCAGGTCTCCACAGTACATCGATGTTGTCGCCAGTGGTCGGTGGAAGGTGCACGTGCCCGTCGACCTGGGACCGGACGGAACGACGCATGGATGCACGCCAAGACCGTAGGATCCTACGCTCTGTGCCGTAGGAGACTGCACCGCCACTTCCCAGCAAATTAGGGACACTGTTGCTCCTGGGGTATCGGCGAGGACCATTCGCAACCGTCTCCATGAAGCTGGGCTACGGTCCCGCACACCGTTAGGCCGTCTTCCGCTCACGCCCCAACATCGTGCAGCCCGCCTCCAGTGGTGTCGCGACAGGCGTGAATGGAGGGACGAATGGAGACGTGTCGTCTTCAGCGATGAGAGTCGCTTCTGCCTTGGTGCCAGTGATGGTCGTATGCGTGTTTGGCGCCGAGCAGATGAGCGCCACAATCAGGACTGCATACGACCGAGGCACACAGGGCCGACACCCGGCATCATGGTGTGGGGAGCGATCTCCTACACTGGCCGTACACCTCTGGTGATCGTCGAGGGGACACTGAATAGTGCACGGTTCATCCAAACCGTCATCGAACCCATCGTTCTACCATTCCTAGACCGGCAAGGGAACTTGCTGTTCCAACAGGTTAATGCACGTCCGCATGTATCCCGTGCCACCCAACGTGCTCCAGAAGGTGTAAGTCAACTACCCTGGCCAGCAAGATCTCCGGATCTGTCCCCCATTGAGCATGTTTGGGACTGGATGAGGCGTCATCTCACGCGGTCTGCACGTCCAGCACGAACGCTGGTCCAACTGAGGCGCCAGGTGGAAATGGCATGGCAAGCCGTTCCACAGGACTACATCCAGCTTCTCTACGATCGTCTCCATGGGAGAATAGCAGCCTGCATTGCTGCGAAAGGTGGATATACACTGTACCAGTGCCGACATTGAGCATGCTCTGTTGCCTGTGTCTATGTGCCTGTGGTTCTGTCAGTGTGATCATGTGATGTATCTGACCCCAGAAATGTATCAATAAAGTTTCCCCTTCCTGGGACAATGAATTCACGGTGTTCTTATTTCAATTTCCAGGAGTGTATATTTGTCAAATGAATACCCGTTTATCATCTGCATTTCTTCTTGGTGTAGCAATTTTAATGGCCAGTAGTTTAATTTCAAATGTCTAATTGTGCTGGACATTTCAGAAGAAGATATTCATTTAAGTTGCAGTTCAAAAAATGGCTCTGAACAGTATACGACTTAACTTCTGAGGTCATCAGTCGCCTAGAACGTAGAACTAATTAAACCTAACCAACCTAAGGACATCACACACAGCCATGTCCGAGGCAGTATTCTAACCTGGAACCGTAGCGGTCGCTCGGTTCCAAACTGCAGTACCTAGAACCGCAAGGCCACTCCCGCCGGCAAGTTGCGGTTTTCTCCGCATTTAATAAGTACTATTTTTTTACCAATTGATTCTGATTGACGACAGACTACGCCGTCCCGCTGCATTCCCAACAGAGGTACGATGTGGAATTTCGTAACGTAAGAAAATGATGTTATGTCGACTCGATTTAATTACATTATACAATATGCAGGAACGTCCCGAATACAGTTTCAGGAGGACAGATGAAAGCCTTTTGGTGCAGTGAATGTCAACATTTGATGATTATTTATGTAGTTTAATATAATAGATTTTATTGGTACAGGATCATCTCCTGTGAGAAATGTACGTCATATCCTGTCGATCTAGACTTACGTATTGGTATCTACGATACCTGTCGAGTGCTCTTTGTTCACAACCTTGCGCTTTCATCGATGTATGAAACGGAAGACACCGGCGTTGGCCATTTGCTACAGTGCTGCCTCTGTTCGGCTCGACACAATGTACTGCAAGATGGAAGCGTGATGAGGCAACCTGGGAGCATTGTGTCTTCCCAGCAGACTCTCCAGGAAGCGGCCTCCTCCATCGCAACGGAATTCCCGGAACTGCGTCCGCCCGTAAAGTTGCCAGCCTGTTATCTGCCGGTGGGCCACAAACATGGCGACGCGCGCGCCTTCACGGGCACCCGGCCGCTCTCCGCACCTTCTGGTTCCGCACCGCAGAGCCCGTAGGGCGGAAGATAAAACCCGGAGGGTCGCGGCCACCGCGCTAACGCGGCCGTTTCTCTGCGCTGCTCATTCCGAATACAAATAAAGTTGGCGGCCCTGACGGCGCTGTCAGCCGCAGCCAACCGGGGCTTCCCCAGGAGGCACTTCCCTCAGCCTCAAGGAGCAAGGCGCGGCTCCAGACGTAAGCCGAGAAATGCTGGGGCACCGGAAAGCTGCCTACAGACCTTTTTCTATTACGTCGTCAGTCATTTGACCTCTATCCTTTCCCATACTGTGCCAATTATTTCACCTCCACGCAACTATACGCACAGATTCTACAGTGAGTTTTGACATTTTCGACCCTGTTCTAATCTTGTGCAATGGGAACTTCACAGTTAACTTCAAGGAAGAGAGCAGATAGGTGCAAAGACTACACTGAAAGATTTCATGATGTGTAAGACGTGTCTGAATACATGACGGATCCAGTATAAGAATCAGAACTTAAAAGACCTTTGGAAGAAAGAATAATGTAGAAGGGGAGGATAACATTCCATCATAATTTCTAAAATTATTGTGGGATTTTGCAAAAAAACGAGTACTCATATTTTCGTGTAGAATGTATGAGTCTGGCCGTATACCATTTGAAAACAAAAAATGACTCTCAGCACTATGGGACTTAACATCTGAGGTCACCAGTCCCCTGTAACTTAGAACTACTTAAACCTGACTAATCTAAGGACATCACACGCATCCATGCCCGAGGCAGAATTCGATCCTGCGACCGTAGCGGTCGTGCGGTTCCAGACGGAAGCGCCTAGAACTGCTAGGACACACCGGTCGTCTATACCATTTGACTTTCGAAAAAATATAGTCCACACAATTCCGAAGATTGCAAAAGCCGATTAGTGCGAGGATTATCACACAATCAACAGCTCATGCATCCTATTTGCTTACAAGAATAATATACGGAAGATTGGAAAAGGTAACTGAACATGTGTTACATGACAATAAGTTTTGCTGTAGGAAAGATAATGGCACCAGAGAGACAATTCTGACGCACTTGATTATGGATGGAAGACTGAAGAAATGTCAAGACACGTTCTTAGGATTGGTCGACCTGGAAAAAGCGTTCGACAGTGTAAAATGGTGCAAGATGTACGAAATTCTGAGAAAGATACGGGTAACCTATGGGGAAAGATGGGTAGTAGACTACATATACAAGAACCAAAAGAAAAAACAAGAATTGAAAAGGACGTAAGACAGGAATGTAGTCTTTCGCTCATGCTGTTCAGTCTATACGTCGAAGAAGCTATGATGGAAGTAAAAGAAAGGTTCGAGAACAGAATTAAAATTCAAGATCAAAGGACATGAAAGATAAGATGCACTGATGACACTGCTATCCCGAGGTGAAAAACAATTAGAGGGTCTGTTGAATGGAATGAACAGTCTAATGAGTACAGAATATGGATTGAGAGTAAATCGAAGAAAGACAAAAGTAATGACAAGTAGTACAAATAAGAATAGAGAGAAACCTAACATCAGGATTGGTAACCACAAAGTAGGTGTTAACGAATTCTGCTACCTAGGCAGCAAAATAACCAATGATTGATGGAACTAAGAGGTTCAAATGGTTCAAATTGTTCTGAGCACTATGCAACTTAACTTCTGAGGTCATCGGTCGCATATAACTTAGAACTACTTAAACCTAACTAACCTAAGGACGTAGCACACATCCATGCCCAAGGCAGGATTCGAACCTGCGACCGTAGCAGCAGCGCGGTTCCGGACTGCAGCGCCTAGAACCGCACGGCCACTCCGGCCGGCAGAAGTAAGAGAACATCAAAAGCAGACTGGCACTGGCAGAAAGGGCATTCCTGGTCAACAGAATTCTACAAGTACCAAACATAGGAAGAAATATTTGAGAATGTACTTTTCAAGCACAGTATTTTATAGTAGTGAAACTTGGACTGTAGGAGAAGAAGAACAAAAGAGAATCCAAGTATCTGAGATGTGGTGCTACAAAATAATGTTGAAAATTAGGTGGGCTGTTAAGGCAAGGGAGGAGGACCTTCTCCCCAGAATCAGCGAGGAAAGGAATGAAATGAAAACACTGATGAAAAGAAGGGGCAAGGTGATAGAACATTTGTTATGACATTAGGTACTAGAGGGGAAATACTAGAGGGAGATGTATAGGGCAGAACATGTTGGAATACATTCACCAAATAACTGAGGACAAGGTTGCAATACCTACTCTGGCACGGACAGGAATTCGTGGCGGGCCACATCAAACCAGTCAAAAGACTAATCACTCAAAAAAAAGTTTAGCCGTATAATTTTGTTCTTCCATGACCTCTTCCAATGTTACCTCATATTTGGCGGATTAAAATATCCCTTTCAGAATGAAGTTTTTAAAGTAGCACAGAGATACTGGAAGAAGTAAACTGTGACGGTGGGTTGTGAGATATGCTTGGAAAATATTACCTTTTCATCTTCACTAAAATTTCCGGGCTGACAGATCGTGGTCGATGTATAAAACTCTCCCCCGACGTTTCGTCTCAAACTGCAGGAGACATCCTCTGAAGTCATGCCGCTTGACCTCGGAGGATGTGTCCCACAGTCGGAGACGAAACTTCGGGGGAGAGTTTTATACATCGACCACGGCCTATCAGCCCAGAAGTTCTAATTGAGGACAATACCGTCCGTGAAAGTCTTCATTGTATGATTGCCATTTGCATTTGAGCTATAAAAAGCCTCTGTACCATTAGAAGAGCCGCCATAAATATGATAAATGCCGACCAGGTTTTGCGGCTACAGTGGAATTTTTCGTGGATGCTACACAAAAAGCCTTTGCCTAGCATGAGAATCTTTAGCATTCTTCTTCACCCAACTGGAAGGCACTGACATACAGTGATTTACTGCAACATCACTGCACAATTCGATTCTGAAATCTCAGTTAGGGGACTGTGGAGACAAGTTAATAAGTGAGAATGATCATGAAGATTTCGCATTGAAATGGGTAACACACCCTCTTCATTGAACAAGATAGTTGAGATTATTGTCTTATAAAATTACAAAGGGAAATAGGCTAACCTGAAGACTGCTGCGAGACTACATGTTAGAATGTAGAAGGGAAAATACTATTGATGTTTGTAATATTTGACTTTATTGTAACGAAAGTGAGTAAATGATAGATGTTGTGTATCATTCCTTAATTCTGTTATATAAGAACTCCAGTTAAAAGTTTGGGCAAACCTCTTCCTTCTGAAACAAATTTGAACAAATCAATCGTAGCATTAAGATCAATATCACATATTTGCTTTCCTGTAGTACACCTGAATAGTTAATTGATAACAACACGTTTTCTGTGGCAGTTGCAATTATGATGTTTAATTTCTCTAATTGACATCAGGTACCTGACCTATTAGTTCATCAAAATAGTACAGAGAAAACTTTATTCAAGAACAAGTTAAAGTAAATTTATCTCGTTAAAAGTATTATTGTCTTAGGAACACAAAATAAAGCCCAGCATTTAATTTTATAAATTTGGGAAGAGAACTGAAAGTTTACACCACATGCTGATAGTGGTCAAGTCGAATCCGGCTGACCTAATAGCGCAAGCCTACAGAGCCACACCTGCAGTGGCTGCGTACGACAAGCGCTCTCTGCCCCTACAATGTATGGTACACGGCAGTAACATCTCAACCCACACGCACCTGAAGCCTCTTCGCTACATTTAGCTACACAGACCCCGCCTAGTCACGATTCCGACAACATCGATCGTGCTTTAGAACAGAGAGCCTCTTTCCTGTTGTCAATGAGAGCTGGATTCTGTTTCTTGCAGCCCTATTTGTAATGAGTGCTCGTACACTTGCAGAAATGTCAGTATAATTTCTGCTTATTGTGTCAACTTGTTCGATAATCATTTCCGCTGCTGTCCAAATTTCCTATGACGACAGTTGCCACACTACGCTGTAGCGCATCTCTCCTTACAGTTGTGTATGAAGTCATACACGATGTCTTCTGACTTTCCTTAAATTTCTTCTGTAATGTAAAACGGTGTAGCGTTGTGTTAATGATAATTACGCTTTGTGTCAACACTTTCACAAGGTTGCAGTTCATTACATTTTAGCACAAAAGAAGATTTCTAGAAAAACTGAAATGCTCATTAGGTAAGGGAAATGCGAGGCTCCAGGTTCGAACCTCAGTCCAGAAGACAGTATAAGCTGAGAGAGTGCTTCCTAAGTCTTTTTTCTTTTTCTGATTTCACTTCTCCGCACTTTATACTGAGGAATCATTTTCAAATTGATTGTATCAAAATCTACATGCTTTCATAGAGTGTAAACTGCGCCATGGTAAAAACGTAGGAAGCTGATCGGACGTCACAACCGCAACCAAGATGCCCAGGGTATGTTGTCAAATACTGATGTAGGATACCACTCAAATCTTAAGAACGTACCGGCTCATGTACAGCCATAAATCGCGACCAGCTGGCCAGAGATAATTAATTATTATTTGTTCTTTACGTCTTAACTCACTGCTGATAAAGAGTATTTTTCAACAAAAGAGCTTCGCTTGCAGTTATAAAGCATTTTCTGTAGTCATTATGGAAATGTGGATACATAATATATCCCTACATTTTGGCCTCTCTAGGTGAAAAGCAACATTCCCTTATGAAATTTAAGTACAATTTACTTACGGTGTTTTACCTCTTTTGTATATATTCTGCGAATCAATGTTTTCATTCCGTTGTTAGCGCAGGATGAGGTCGAAAGAAACTTGTTTGGACAAATAGCTTTGGCTTTTTTAATACAAATTTTCTTACACGGCATGTGTGTTTTTACATTTCACCTAACTTTTACGAAACTTCACAAGAGGAACAATAATAAAGTTTCAAGTATTCCACACACAGAACAGTATTTATGTTTATTCGTCTCCTTTATGTGTGGACTGTGACTGTCGCCAACGAGTAAAATCTAAACGTTGCCTAAAGCGAAAGTGCGATCACGTTTCTTTCGATCTCAACTGCCGCTGACAAAGAAAGAAACAGTACTGATTTACTTAATATGTAAACAAGAAGTAAAAAGACCGTAAGTAAATTGTGTGCGTATTTTATAAGAAAATACTGTCTTCAATTTATAAATGTCGGTATCTCGGTACACATAACGTATCCATATTTCCAGAATGTCCACAGCAGATAATTTACGAATAAAAGCAAGTAGTGAAAAGTCTCAATTTTCAATAAGCTTCTAAGATGCAAAAACTAACAATAATTTGTTGTAACACCCGCCGCAGAAGATGACCATACAAACAAACATGTTGTGCTCTAAGACAAATTTGTGGCGCTATGAGCCCTTTCGCAGATAAAAATTTTCATGGATGCCGTAGCAGGTGCCACAAAGCGGCTTTCTTACCATTGTTTCCTCAGCTTCAGATTTTTCTAGTACTTTTTCGTTCCGTAGCTTATCTGTCCAGGTAGGATTTAACACTCTCCAACAGCACAGCATTTTATACGTTTCCAGTTTCTTGGTCTCCAGCTATCCCTTGGTCCATACTTCACTTGCATACAAGGCTGTTCTCCAGACGTACCCTCATTTCTACATCACTGTTCTTATTTCAGCAGAAGAATTCTATTGAATGCCCTAGTCCCTGCTATCAATATAATTTCGAAATCTAATTCCTGGTATATACAAAACGAAACGAACATTCTACTTAACAAGACGAGAGCGTTCTTTTTCAAATTCAACTTGACCGTTACAAGCACGTAGAAAATGGAGGAAACAAGAAACATTAAACTGATTCACGAAACAATCTCTTTTTTCATCACAACTGGCACCTAAAACTAGGAAAATTTTTCCTGTATAAATCCAAACTACTGCCACTGCTGCTTTACAAGAGTTCGGCATGGTAGAGCAGACTGAGGACAAATTTTTTGGACCTTGAGGCCACAGAGTTGGTTTGGACTACATGACATCTTTCAAGATACTGGTGTGGGTGTGAGAAAAAAAATTATAATAACAAAACAACTACGCACAATGTATGAGAACTACCGCTCACAGTAGCTAATGAGTATATCAGTCGCAGAAATATTATGCATCAGTCCTGCATAGTACCCACAAATGTGTCATTTAATATTCATTTCATCGAAATCAGTTTGTTGAACACAGAATGTGTCTCGTCCCACACACTGAGTCTCGTGTTGGAATTCTCGTCAGCGAAACATTTTTGTCTAAATTGTAGCTTAATTTACACGTAGTTAACCAACAATTTTTTATTTCATAGTATGTGAGAAGTTTTGTATCATCGTAACAGCTATAATAATTAATGTAAATACGGGTCTACACAAGAAATCGATTGTTGTGGAATAGGTCCTCGCACACAGACAATGCGAGTGTTGCTGTATTTTCGCTGGATTTTACCACTAAAATGATCAAAATGCAAGCTAAGGTGAACTTACTGAACATTTATGGTAAAATTCCTTTAAAACATACGTTATTCTCACAGTAATAGAAGTGTTTCTTATGTTCCTTCCTAACACTCTGTAAACGTCTAAGCAGGAAATTGAATAACATTAAAAGTGAAAGACTTATATATTTATTTGTACCTTCCACTGATTGGCGGTAACGCAGAACGTGGTTCACACTGATGTAATCGTTTGAATGCTGATGCCCCCTTCCTGTGACGACACTGACATATGTCGAATGCGGATAAAATTGAGTTGCCACTGAATCACTTATATTGAATCGTGGCTTTCAGAGCAATATCATAGGCGTTCCGCACACGGAGATATTAAAATACGTTTTGCGCAATAACTCTGACCTAGTTTGTTACTTTGGTTGTGTGAGACATAAAATATAGGTTGCGAACTAGGAATATTGCGTACTGCCGAAAAGGAACGTCACTTGATCAAATACTTGAACAAAACTAAAAATAAAGTCGTAAAGCGCAAGGCATTCATCAAAGTTCCGCGGTAAGTCCTCATTTCTCGTGACAAGTGGCATGTGCCCGTATATTCCGATCATATTATCCTACGTTGCCAAACAGAGCAACAGAAATATTGTACACTGCTGACAACCAAACATAAGGCCTCCGTAATTTTTTCAGACATACAGCGTAATTCAGCTACCGTCACCTATAGATTTTATTCAACCGACATTGCTTTCAAATACATGTGTAAGATTTTCATATTCTGCCGTTCGGTAAGTGCAGACTATAAGTCCGACAGAAAAAAATGTGCAGGGCCTTTTAGTAAGAAATATAATAAAATTAAATTTTGTACTGGGGCACATTTTCTCTTGAATCCATAGTTTCTAAATTAGTCAAAAGTGACCTTCAAAAGCATATTTCTTGAATAACTAGAAAACATCCAACATTAATTACATTAAATTTCCTTCTAAGGGATACTGTCCATTTTGTCTGTAGGACTAACAGTTTGCGCACAGCACGCAAGGGCATATGGAAATGTCGCTTGTGGTTCTTGAAGGTGTTGCAGATTGTATAAAACCCATCGGCATAGGGGCACGTGAATCACTCCGTATATATACTACGTTATATCAGCTCATATTTAATGCTGCTTACAGCTAATAAATGGTTAGGAATCAGAGTTAAACTACAGGTCCTCCTACAAGCGGCTGAGTAACTAATTTTAGTAGTCAGAGGAAGGCAATGGCAGACCACCTGTAACAGGATCCTGCCCAGTAAAGCACTGTGATATTCAAACCAGCTTTCAGTTTGCTGATAGAACTTTACGGTCAGTAAGTCAGTTTATAATTGTGTGAGATACACATTCGTGAAGTTATATGGGAACTATGCATATCTGATTGATAGCTTAATCATCAAAAAGGAAAAATATCTTCATAAATAAAAGACAAATTCGAATTCACTAGAGTACAAATATTTTATTGGTATTTGTTCACGTGTGACACGTATGATGTCAGTAGAATTGACACCCACGTTCTTGAAATAGTAATCGGTAGCACACGTGAATGCAAGTGAGCCAGCCATTGTTCTGAGTAAAATGGTTCTGGAATCATCATTAGATTGAGCAACAGGTTTAATAACCACTGTTTTATTATGACCAAATTTCAATCACTTAGACACTATGATTATGGTGTCCTGGAATGATTAAATATAATAAAAATTTAGCTATAATTTAACGTAAATGATTAATGAAAAGTAAAATTACTTGCAATGTAACAGCATTACATTCCAGCAACTATCGTACATATTCTTTCTTACATATTTTATTGTAACAGCCACATTTAGATGCGACAATTTAGCTTATTGTGTTAAAATAGCTTTTAATCTTAAAATCTCATATTTTCTCTGTTTCTAACTGATTCATGAAGTTAGACTAATGTTTCTGTGGGTGTTATTCAATGTGCTATGTTGAGGGCAGTTTTTTAAGTTTCTCATTCGAAACGGATAAAAGAAAGAGAGAAAATGGACATGAACCCTCAAATGTCTGTCTACTTGTAGGACACCTACCGTTGAATATAACTGCTGAGGGAAGTTCGCAAGGAAAAAGTTTCCTGAAATATAGTTTCAACTTTAATTTGCAGAAAATATCTACATCAGAGATCTGATTTTTTCCTGAAATTCGAAATAGTCATAATAATGAATCAGTCTTGGAAAGGTGGGTCAACATAAGCACATAACGACCACTACTGTGCCTCTCAAACGACAAAGTATATGCAGTTATTGTGCGTTTGTTTCTTTAGTTACATAAAAATCAATATCAGGTGAATTTTGCCATACTTAATTTACAAACGAAGTATTATGAAAGATTTTTAATAACGTAAAGGTTTTTTGTATACACGTTTTTCACACTTAACTTAGTTTCAGGCAAATTCATGTATTAATTATGTAGGTGTATCAAACCCAACTGAATAATAATTTTCAGTTACTCAGTTTCCATTATAAAAGACTCTTTATGATTATGGGTACAGAAAATGTAACTTGAACATTGTGACAACTCTTCGGATGGAGTAATGGAAATGAATGTTCTGTCGATGCCGGTACGTTCACATAATTATAGGTGGTTTTCCATGAGAATAAACTTCGGTGTCCAAAGCTGACAGTATACTATGAGAGCATAATGAATAGAAATGCCTTCTGATCTTTTATGAGAAATTTCTTAAGGTTTTTCTCATAAAACAAACGTTATTAATATTCTACATCTTTGTTCTTCATGCCTGTTGATAGATACCTTTTCGATGAACACATATCTCCGAACAAGAGACGGGTTTGTTAATACCCTCAATGTAGACTGTCTTATTTTGTTGACGGAGGCAGAACTCCATCTCTGCTTGCATCGCTACACCAATATCAAAGAAGTCTTCGAAGGTGTTCTTCAAGTATTGCAAACAGAGGAAAATAAGATGGGACCAGTTGGGACTGTATGGAGGATGACAGTGAAACCAAGGCGTTGGATAAGTTGCAGATGTTACAGCGCTCTGTGTGGTCTAGCACTGTCATGATAAAGTAGACGGAGCTCCATAAGTGGATGAACGCTTCAGATTCAGAACTTGATTCCGTCACAGTGTTTCTCAAGCATCTCCACGTCACACGCTACCACTCGGAACCCTCTAGCGTCAGACAGTTGCAAATAAGTATACTTGATGCATAAAAATGTTAAATGTTAATAACGTTTATTTTATTAAAAAAGTTTTAAGAATTTTTGCATACAAAATTCCGAGGCATTACTTTTAGCGTGCCCTCGTATTGGTACTTCTTAAATCGATAGAAATAAGGACTTCGCTTTGCTATACCTGATGACTGTGTAATGTATTAATTTCTATAAGCGTTTTGGAATTCACATTATGACTTACGATACTTAGATTGTTATTGTGTATATTTTCAGTTATTTTGTTGCTTAACTATTTTCGAACACGTCTTATAATTTACTTTCTGGTGTTGACACTATAAACTTGTCAGGTGTATTTCCAGCATACCATGCTACACGTTATCTATGATGTTGCCATTACTGCCTTTCCTTTTCTGTAACTGTATTTCAATAGACAGTAAAATGACAGTTTTTCTTGGGTCCTGTACCCTGAATAACTGAGTTAGAAATTCAATATTTGTTTCCTTCTCAGTTCCAGTCTTACATTTATTGAAAGGTGCCTAGTGGATGCAGGAGCGGATTGATGGTTTTCCTTCCGCCACACACCGCGGAGTATGGATGTAGATGTAGATGGTTCGGCCCCAGGTGGTGGGGGGTGTGACTCCTTGCACCTGTCCTTTCACCTTACTCCCACATCACTCTAATGTATATTACTTGCACTCAGCAACATTTTTAACATATCACACATGCTTAAGACTTTAATATTTATTACGTTAAAAGAAACAAAATGTTTTAATGTAAGAATAATAACACGTTTACTTCAGTACTTCGTACATCTCTTCCCCATATTGTTGTAGAAATTGTCTCTCAGAAATTGCACTTCAGAGAAGCACAGCATTTGAAAAGAATTCCTCCAAACATTTTTGAGGAACACGTGTCACACTATTAACTTAAGAACTATAATACTTACAAATGATAATGTCATAATCAAGCCATATAAAATCGAGGTGCACACTCACTGTTATCAGCATCCACCCCTACTACGTCTACCAAAATACGTCCAAAGACTCTGTAAATGAAGTAAATGAAGTAAAAGCTGTTTCCAAGTCGTTTCCACCTACACTATAGGATCAAAAGTGTCTGGACACATACGTTCTTCATATTAGGTGCATTGTGCCGCCACCTACTGCCAGGTACTCCAAATCAGCGATCTCAGTAGTCATTAGACATCGTGAGAGAGCAGCATGGGGAGCTACGTGGAACTCACGGACTTAGAACATGGTCGGATGATTGGGTGTCTGTTGTGTCATACGTCAGTACGTGAGATTTCCACACTCCTAAACATCCCTAGGTCCACAGTTTCCGATGTGACAGTGAAGTTTAAAAGTGAAGGGACATGTACAACAAAAAAGCGTACAGGTCAACCTCGTGTGTCGACTGCTGACAGTTGAAGAGAATCGTAATGTTTAATAGGCAGACGTCTATCCAGACCACCACACAGCACTTCCAGACTGCATCAGGATCCACTGTAAGAAGTATGATGGTTAGGCCGAAGGTGAGAAAAATTGGATTTCATGGTCGAGTGGCTGCTCATAAGCAACACATTACTCCAGTAAATGTCAAACTGACACCTCGCTTGGTGTAAGGAGCGTAAACGTTGAACGTCTGAACAATGCAAAAACGATGTGTGGAGTGACGAATCCCAGTACACAATGTGGCGATGGTAGGGTGTGGGTATGGCGAATGCCCGGTGAACATCATCTGCCAGCGTGTGTAGTGCCAACAGTAAAAATCGGAGGTGGTGGTGTTATGGTATGGTCGTGTTTCTCATGGAGGGGTTTTGCGTGGCACCGTCACAGCACAGGCTTCCATTGATGTTCTAAGCACTTTTTTGCTTCCCATTGTTGAACAGAAATTCGGGGATTGCGACTACATCTTTGAACACCATCGAGCACCTGTTCATAATGAACGGCCTGTGGCGCAGTTGTTACATGACAATAACATCCCTGTAATGGACTGGCATGGACTGGCCTGCACAGAGTTCTGACCTCAATCCTATAGAACACCTTTGGGACCGTTTGGAACGCCGACTTTGTGTGAGGCCTCGCCGACCGACATCGATACCTCCCTCAGTGCAGCTCTTCATGAAAAATGGGCTGCCATTCCCTAAGAAAACTTCCAGCACCTGACTGAATGTATGGCTGCGAGAGTGGAAGCTGTCATTAAGGCTAAGGTTGGACGAACACCATACTGAATTCCAGCATCACCAATGGAGGGCGCCACGTTGTAAGTCACTTTTAGCCAGGTGTCCGGATTCTTTTGATAACATAGTGTATGTTTCGAAAGTCAGTCTTCCTGATATTTCCGTTTCCTTATCAGAGGATCATTTACTTCTTTCTTCCATAACTCAATTTCTTGTGGTTTGTCATTTCTACCTGTGAACTTACGAATCATGTGAGATTTGTTTTTGACAGCTAACACATCCTGCCTAGGACCGTGTGCCTTATCTGGCTAGACCGTTACTCGCCAGGTCGTAGACCTATTTATGTACACTGGGCATCACACAAGAAACTGGAAAATATCCTGTGTTAAAATGTAGACGGTAATAGGTTCCCTTGGAATTTTCGATAACCGTAGTTTCCATGTTACTTCATTCTCTCAAAGTTAACTGCGAAATTTTGGAACTGATATATGCAAAATGTAAATGCTTCTACTGAAAAACTTTTGGTGGGGTGAGAAACCCATGTAATACTGCACTATAGATGACTGGGTTGTCACATACAGGGAATCACAGAAAAGCACCGACAGCGCTATCTTGAAATACAAACTAACTGCTTTTTAAGAAGGGACCCATACCCGGAAATGCACGGCTTGGGTGATGGAGAGCGGCGAAATCTGAGAATGTATGGTTGTCACGGTTCCGATTCATTTTGGTATCTGAATGGGGAAGGTATGTAACCATTTATGCATCTGTGTGCTGCGAATGGATTACCTGAGCCTAATTATATTTCTGTGCATGCGCTGTATTCCTCAAAAGCCCTTGTGCGTATTCCTATCGCTGAGCTTGTGGGGTCTACCAGCACAGTAATGGTGTTGACAGCAATGCGATATATACCGTTATACAGCTGTGGAAATGACCGACATGGTGCTCATGTACAACGAAGCAGATTGCAGTGCGAGAGCTGCTGTAGGATCGTATGCGGAACGTTTTCCAAACAAATGTACCCAACATCATTCCATGTTCTCAGCAGTCGATAGACACCTCAGAGATGCCAGAAAGTTGTATGTAGGTATTTTCTGCCTGATTTGTGTCAGTATACACTAAATCAGTAGCACTTTGCTCTGGGTACTTGCTAATACTGTCTCCAGTCTAATTTTGTCCTCCTGATAGGTTATGAAATCTGATACGAATTGTCCACACGTGGCTCAAACACTACAGTTGGGGGAGGACAGGACTGTCCATGGGCAGCTGCTCCAACCATACGATCTGCAGGAAGTCCAGCCATCACAGGAGGAGAAATACCCATGAGAGGTACAGTTTACAGAGTGTTTAGAACAATGTATACTCCAGCATCAATTGCCGAACTTCGTACTATTTACAGATGAATTCATGTTTACTAGAGATGTCATAGTAAACTTGCAGAATATGCATGTTTGCGCAGACGAAAATGCTCGTGCACAGTTGATTAAAAATAGGTAACGCAGGGTCGGTTTTAAGATATGGACAGGGATAACTTGTGAATGTGTCATAGGGCCGCATCTGGCAGGACCGATCTACCTCACATTTATTAGAAATCTTTTGCCTCCCCTAGTGGATACATCTACATCAACGTGATTACTCTGCTATTCACAATAACGTGCCTGGCAGAGCGTTCAGTAAACCACCTTCAGACTGTCTCTCTACCATTCCACTTTCGAACGGCACACAGGATAAACGAGCGCTTAAGTTTCTCTGTGCGAGCCCTGATTTCTCTTATTTTGTGGTGATGATCATATTTTCCTATGTAGGTGGGTGCCAACAGAATGTTTTTGCAATCAGAGGAGAAAACTGGTGATTGAAATTTCATGAGAAGATCCCGTCGCAACGAAAAACGCCTTTGTTTTAATGATTGTCACTCCAATTCACGTATCATGTCTGTGACACTATCTCCCCTATTTCGCGATAATACAAAACGAGTTGCTCTTCTTTGTACTTTTTCGATGTCATCTGTCAGTCCCGCCTGATGTGGATCGGGTGGACCAGCGTGATGTAAGCACCTTCTAAGCGTTCTGCCAATGAGTCCCAGTCTTTGATTTACTCTACCCACAATATTATGTATGTGATCGTTCCAATGTAGATTATTTGTAATTTTAATCGCTAAGTATTTAGTTGAATTTACAGCCTTCAGATTTGTGTGACTTATGGCGTATTCGAAATTTAGCTGATTTCTTTTAGTACTCATGTGAATAACTACACACTTTTTCTTATTCAAGGCCACTAAATTTCCGGTTGGTCATGTGGCTGCGATGTCAGAGAGGTCCAGCACACTTTGATGTCGACGTGTGGAATCACCCCATTGTTGTAAATCCCAGTAGCCATCAAGGTCGTCAGATCTGACACCTCTGGACTATTCTCTGTTGGGTAGTATGAAGAGTATGGTGTGTTGCACACTACGGTCTGCATTGATGTAGAAGTCATGGAGTTCGAATACCATGCGCAGACAGAGCGATGTAGTGGGCTTATTAGCTTAATGTTAAACGCACGCCCAGCAGAGATTGGTATGCTCTTCAGCGACTAAGCCGTGTGTTTCTGGAGATACGTTCTGTGGTGTCACCGCCAGACACCACACTTGGTAGGTGGTAGCCTTTCAATCGGCCGCGGTCCGTTAGTATACGTAGGACCCTCGTGTTGCCATTATCAGTGATTGCTGACCGAGCGCCGCCACACGACAGGTCTAGTCTAGATTTCCCTAACACTCGCCCCAGTTGTACAGCCGAATTTGCTAGCGATAGTTCACTGTCTACACACTGTCTCATTTGCAGAAACGACAGTTTAGCATAGCCTTCAGCTACGTCATTTGCTACGACCTAGCAAGGCGCCATATTCAGTTACTATAAGTACTATCTTCAAGAATGGCTTCTGAATAGATAATATTGTGACTCATGTACCGTCAAGAGCGACGTTCATCATTAATGGATTAAAGTTATCAAACTAATTATGTCCGCTTTCTGAATTCTCATTCTTTGTCATATTCCAGACCTCACGTCAGTATAGTTCTTCCTCCTCATGCCAGCCTGCTTGGGCTAAAACGCGTTCATTTCGGCCTCCACTAGTAACACGGTGTTGGCTCTTCTGTTAACACAAAAGATTCCTACCTGAAAACCGATAAGTGTGCCTTGCCACACAACATTATAAGGGTAGTCACTTTTTTTATGCACTATAGACCCTATCTCTTTCTAGTATCAAAGTCTTATGGTGATTATTAAAAGTTTGGGCAGCTGCATTAGAGCATCTTGTAGCGACGTATCTGAAGGAAGTGTGATGAAGCATGGCGATGAGATCAATCGCTTTCATGTCTTTGGCTAGTGTGTGTGGCCAGTTGACTGTGGGACAGAATATTTTAGAGACAAGGTAACAGTCCCACTGTGGCAGCCAGCGCTGACTCCACGAAACTCAGAGCACTAGGTGCACAGCAGCACCAGCGTTCCGCGCGAAAGAGCGGAAGGGGGTAGGGGGAGTCGTGTCGGGTGAAAGGGGGAGAATGGGTACTGGAGGGGTGAGGCAGAGGGTGCTAAGCGCCAGTTCTGGGCCCGAGGGGCGTCGCCGGCGGGAGAAGCGCGCCGAGGCGCGGAACGCGGCCAGGAATCGAAAGCGCTTTATGCAAATGAGGCGCAGGCTTCGGTTCTGCAGATAAGGCGAACCTCCCAGAATTTACTGCCGCCTGCGAAAATACCGAGAGGAAAAAATTAGTCCGTCGTTCGGGAGTAAGACGGACTGAGGAGGGAGAGTAGAGAGGGAGTAATGGGGGTTGGGGCGCCCGCGAAATAAGATCTGGCGGGGCGGAGAGTGGACCGGATAGTCTTCGGCGCCATCGGAGGACTCGTCTGCCACTGGGGGATGGCTGCGCTGCGGCGGATTCTTTGCCGGGGAGACAGATCTGGCGACTCAGCGCTTGTGTCACGCTATATACCCTTACTGCCCTTCCTTGACAGTAGCTGCTGGAGAACAGATCCGCATACAGTGCCTTTTACGTTCTGATTCGCTTACAAAGAGAAAAAGGAAAGCACTATGAATGGTGAATATCCACCACAGGCAACAATTTTACTACCTGGTTTGGTAAGAAATGGACATTACTGTTCGTTAGATACAGAGCATAAACTTCAATAAATTATGGGGAAGGAATCGACCGCACCCTTTCAAAGGAACCATCCATGCAGTGGTCTTACTCCATTTAACAGCACAACACAAACATAAGTAAGGGCTACTGAATGTAAGTCCAATGCCTTACCCCTTCTCCATATCAGACTGACTCATTTCCTTGTTACGTCTTCGTGTCTCAATCTGTTCTTTCAAAATAGCGATTGACAGTTAGTTACAAAATCAGTTGTTTTTTATGTATCAGGTGCCACAGCCACAAATGTAATAAAATGCAATTCAGTTTTCCATCTTGACAGTATTATGATCACATTCGTTTATTTCCCATCACCAGCTAATTTTGAAGTGTCTGTTCACATCCTCTAAATTTTTCATATCACTTTGTGGGTATGAAACGCGTACACTTTATACACACCCATACACGGAAATGTTGTAAGATTATGAGGATACGAGAAACACCTGAAATTTGCACATAGCCGATATTAATCCATCATGTGAAGTCATAGCACAGCCAGGATATAAAATGGAAAAATGTGTACATACTGTTTTATAATTAATAACGAGAAATATGGTCAGGAGCGATGCAGATAGTGGAAAGGGTTAATATGAATTTTGGGAGATAGGTGGTGAGGTTGAGGTGCTCACTTGGATCACTGAGGAGTGGTTGGGGAGTAGAGGGGATATTTCGGAGACGGGCGACGGCCACACAGCCATGGGCTGTAGGACGTCGATTGTAACTAAGAAGTAGGATGTAAGAAGACATGCAGATGGAATGGTGGTTTGGAAAAATAATTCATTGAGGAGGAGTGCATGCATTTCATTTTGTTGGAGGGTGTGTATAAGAAGATGTATATCAGAGTGGAGAGAACAGATATTTTCGTAGATGACGTGGCCTGCTACGCCATTTTCTGTAAAACAATGAGTTTGAGGGTTGGGTTAGACTAGACGATCGAAAAAGAAATGAGCTTCATTTTGGGAGTATATGACGTAGATATTGAGATGGAAGAGTGGTGCAAGTGGCGAGGATTATATGTTTCAGCATGTGGGATCTTTCAAAAGGGTGCATGTTTCGCACGATTAATGCTATGAAACAGATCATATCTTCAGCGGCGCGTGGAAGACGAAGGCAGTTGTTTCTTCGGAGCAGTTGATCAACTGTGCTTATATGAACGGTGAGTTCAGGCGTGTGCGGAGAGGGTTTCGATTTTCATTTGCAGGAGTAGGAAGGCTAAGGTTGGTCGCACATGTTGTAGGTAGGCGGGGTGTTTGAGAAAGTGGTTTGCTTGCAATGAGGAGAGCTGGGGAGCGTTCCTGCAATGTTCAGTCAGATGGCCATTGTATTGGAGGCATCGTTAACATCTGTACACCTTGGGTTGTGGATAGAGAAACTTCTACAGGATTCTTTCTGCAGTAAATCAAGACCCCATTGATTATGAGAGTGAAAGTGGTGTCGGGTGATTCTGAGAACATTCGTACTAAGAGGCAAGGTCCATTATCACTTTGAATGCGGAGTGCCTTGCGGACGTTGATCATCGACTGCGAGTTGGGTTCACTTTCCATCTCTTCGTTGCTGTACTCGAAGTTGACTTCTTTGATCACTGTTGTGAATGTGTGGGTCGGTGAAAAGGTTGGGGTTGTTTAGAAGGAGGGTTTTTAGTGGCTGTAATGGTAGCATTTCCACCTAAAGGGGGCATAATGCGAAGGAGACATGAATCGGAATGAGGATCGTTAGTTATAATGATGATGGAATCTCTCCTACGAATGAGTGGCTGGTTTTGCTTTGCAGTTATGTAGCGCTGAATATCAGTTAGGAATGTTTTTGGAGTGGGAGTCACTTCTGCTGAGAAGAAGGGAGAAGAATGGACTAGATGTTGCTATTCTGGGATATTCAAAATGTACAAATGTGTGTGAAATCTTATGGGACTTAACTGCTAAGGTCATCAGTCCCTAAGCCTACACACTACTTAACCTAAATTATTAAGGACAAACACACACACCCATGCCCCGGGGAGGACTCGAACCTCTGCCGGGACCAGCCACACAGTCCATGACTGCAGCGCCTTAGAAATTCTGGAATGATTTCGACTGGTATGTCGTCACTTTCTCGGAAGTTATCTGAGTCCTTTTAGTTTCACTCTGTCGTACAGTAATAGGTTTTGGCTGGGTGTTGAAGTGGGGGGGGGGGGGGGGGAGGGGGATCACTGGGGCAGAGAATGTTTACCAGCTGGTATCTGAGCAGGCGTTGTCGCGACTACTGTGGCTGGCGGAGTTGGGGCTGCTCCTGATATTGGTGTGGTTTTCTGCTGTTTCTGACGATGCTGCGGCTGTTGACAATGAAGTGGCTGGTGCTGGGAGGAGTGGATTGAGATGGTGGGTCTGAGCGGTTGGAGGCGCCTTTCATGGTGCTGGAATGCTGTTAAAAGGTCCTGCGGATTTTCGGCCGGTAGTTGCTGCTCATGACGTTGTCCAGGTAGCAGGCGGTGTTGTGCAGACTGCGACTGTATTTGTTGTGATAGCTGTTCAGGTCGAATACAGTTTTCGGCTCTCTGTCAGAAGTTCCCCAAAACGTAGGACAAGCTGTGTTAGTCAGTGAAATCCACATCATTTCCAATGACAGCTTTCAATTCTACCCAACTTTGCGATATGTTAGCAATGGCACACTGTCTCAATTATCTCCACAGCAAAAAATCTAAAGTGGAAGGAAATGGTGAACTTGGTGGCTATGGCATAACTGCAATGTACGATATTGCACCATCCTGTTGAAAATAAATACTCCTAGTAGTGGGATTAAGTGGATTTTCTTAGTTATTGTCTGTATATTGTACTTCCCAGTATGAGTTCCTTCATTACCTCAAAACCTCTATTTCGTTCTACTCTGTCTCACACCATGTTGCACTGCAGTTAGACCAGGGCTCTGCAGCAGGTCAACTGTTAACACCGACGAATGATAAACATCGATTAAGTATTGAACAGCAAAACCACAACATCGCCTTACTACCTCTAAATTATAGAAATCAGCGCGGGGGCTTTCCGTGTCTATATCAGAGCAGTAAATCAACTTCCCTAAACATTTATTGTCAACTGCCAAAACCTACAAGTTACGGTGAAACTTTCGTACTCAGAGGCACAGTATATATTCGTCAACATTTACTTTAAATAAATTTGTTAAGAGAAAAAAATCTTAGCTAGGCTCTTGGAGTGCCTATAATACGACCTTCCTCTATCAGATAGTAGCTTAGAGTGAAGTCCTGCACAGTAGCTTTAGCAGGCTGGCACCCTCTTCAAACTCAACTATACAATTTCGAAAGAAGCAAATCAGCGTTCGTATGTCCTCACCACAAGTCTTGCAAAATTCTGACTTCTCACGTGATGTTCGTAAGACATTTACCTCCCTATGATATGAATCTTTCTATTTTAGAATCTTCTTGTTACTTCAGGTCGCAAATATTAAAGGAATACTGCAATGCATCAAAGACAATATCGGCTTGTGAGAGTGGCAAAAACTACGTGGGCCAGCCTTTACGGACGGTTGCCGATTGTTGCGTCGAGCATCAACGTCACCTTAAATACAGGCATCTGGACACATCAGGGATGGGATCGCAGTCAGTAATCAGTATCTGCAGTTTTTCAGTTTTATTAATGTTCACCCTGTACATCAATCCAAATTAAAACAAAATCGGTGTATGTATATATGTATGTATCGTATCATACTGCAGAAAATACAACGTAACTAGACAAGTTTTCGCTAGAGGCAACTGTTTGTAATTTACAAAATACTAAGTGAAAAGGATACTTATTTTGATAAGTAAGCATGAGAAAAACACTCCTTCTGTGGCACTATCAGAATAGTATATTCAGTTTATTTAGATTACTTTAGAGATCGTTACAGCCATGAGTCATAATTTTTCAACACAATACTTTTTTTCTGAAATAACGGTTTAGTTAACTAATTTATTTAGGACTGGATACAATTTGCTGTACATAACAGTCTCTGCCCTAATAAATGATATGCTAGGATTCATTTAAGTGAGTTGCTGCAAGGAAAGCCCATTTCCATCATTGCACAAATCAGTTTTCCTTCTCAACGATCTGCAGAGATAATGTACTGTAACTGTGACACGGAACGATAAACTCCCTCTATAAGCTGTTCCAAGCAATGACATGCGTAACTCGCACCATTGTCTGTGGCAGACCAAATGTCATTATTGAGTGCATTGCAACTATCGCTACAAATGAGACTGTAAGTGTGCATTATACTACCTAACTGAACATGACCTTTCAAAGCACATAGAGGTAACTTGCTGCAGCAATTTTACACACCATCGGCAGGTCGCTTAGAAGGCGCATGAATTAACGAAAATGGGCACTCGTTTGAAAAAAATCGCTTATATGAATATTCCACCACCAGAACATACGTATGAAAACCGTCAGTTATGCACAACTTGCTGCATCCACTCCTAAGACCCTGACTGCACCTATTCCCTAACTAAAGTTGATAGAAATTTGATTTAAACTAATATGTACACGGTTTATATGCACAAGCTTCCTTACAGAAAATAACGTTCCGATTTTTAAAATAATCACTGAGGTCACAAAAGTCATGGAATACCTCCTAATATCTTATTAGACCTCGTTTTTCCCCGTGTAGAGCAGCAGCTCACTTTGGCGTGCACTCAAAAAATCGTTTGAAGTCCCCTACAGAAAAATTGAGCCGTCCTACCTCTATAGCCGTCCATAATTACCAAAGTGCTACCGCTATAGGATTTTGTGCACGAACTGACGTCTCGATTATGTCCCATAAGGGTTCAGATCTGGCGATCTGGGGAACCAAACCATTCCCTCGAATGATCCAGAATTTTCTTCGAAAAATTCTGAACAGCTGTGGTCCGGTGGCATTATGCATTATCATCCATAAAAACTGCATCGTTCTTTGGGAACACGGAGTCCATGAATGGCTGCGAATGGTCTCCTAGTAGCCGAATACAAGCAGTTCCACTTAATGATCGGTTCAGTTGGTCCAGACAGCCCAGCCCATTCCATGTAAACGCAGCCCACACCCTTATGAAGCCCCGACCACGTTGCACAGCGACTCGTTGACAACTTCGGTACATAGTTTCGTGTGGTGTGCGCCAAACCCGAACCCTATCATCAGCTATTAGCAACTGATATCAGGACACCTCTAACCAGGCCACGGTTTTCCAGTCGCCTGGGATCCTACCGATATGCACACAAGCCCAGATAAGACGCTGCAGACGATGTCGTGCTTATAGCAAAGCCTCTCGTGTCGGTCGCCTGTTGCTATAGCCCATTAATGCCAAATTTCGCCGCACTGAGCTGACAGGTAGTTACTCGTACGTCCTATATTTATTCCTGCAGTTATGCCACGTAGTGTGGCTTGTCTATTATCACTGACGCAAATACGCAAACGCATCTGCTTTCGGTTGTTATGTGAAGGCCATCGGCCACTGCGTTGTCCGTGGTGAGAGGTAATGCCTGAAACTTGGTATTCTCGGCACAATCATGACAATGTGAGTCGCGGAATACTGAATTCCCTAACGAATTCCGAAATCGAATGTCCCATACGTCTAGCTCCATCTATCACTCTGCGTTCAAAGTCTGTTAATTTCCATCGTGCGGCCATAATTACAAATGACAGCTTCGCCAGTCCACTGCACTTTTATAGGTTGTGTATGCGATACTACCGCCATTTGCATACGCGCATATCTCAGTCCCATCCTTTCATCAGTGTGCAACTCTTTGCTATAACTCTATGGAAAATAGCTAAGTAAACTTTTTTCCTAACTCCACGGAATTAAAATTAAATATTAAGAATATCTTTGATTATTATTTTCTAAGTTACAGAGAAACCACTCTGAAAAATACTGCGGATAAATTGTTTGTTTGTGTTTGGCAGTATTTGCGAAGTAGACTGAGAAAGAGCTTTTAATATACCAAATTCAAATCAAGTTTCTATCTTCATAAACGTCTAATACGTCGTCTAAAATGAAGAAGTGGTTCCCGACTCATCACACGTGACACGTGACAGCCGCTGATGTCTGGCTCCCGTTCCTGTCGGATTTCATATCCGCAAGTTGCGTCCTCCCGGCAGGGCGGAGTGGGTGGAGCGACAGCCGTGTGGCGATAAGCCCCTAATTGCTTCCGCAGCTCTGGTTGCCTCGTGGACGCCGTCACGCCACCACCCCATCAGCAGCCGGCTGCAAGCACTGAGTAGCTGGCAGTCTGCACCGCGGGCTGCCTACCTTCCGGTGACTCGTCTGTCGTTGAGGCCGAGTTCTTTAGACCAGGGGTTCGCAGACTTTCCCTCTGACTGAGCACTTTGAGAAATTTGATTCCCTGACGGAACATCTTTTTTATATTGAAGATTAATAAAATTAATAGAATTTTAAAAAAAGCTTATCACATTCCATGACGATTGCACATTTAAATCGTAACTAGTAACACACAAATCACAATAAAACCTACAAAAATAAAGTAAAATAAAAAATGGAAATACAAACTGCCATGTAATTAATAGTTTTTTCACAGCATTTATTCACTTCCCGCAGTGCACTAGTGTTCCACGGAGCGCAGTTTGGCGGTTTTTCGAATTGTACGAAGGCGCTGCGGTGGCCACAGAGGCCTCGCGATTGTTTAAAAATACAGTGATTTGGTTTATGCGCTTACTGAGTAAAGGAACAACGTGTGCGCTAGTTATGGTATTTCGCGATGCGTCACGTAAGTGTTGTTACTGTGGCAGCGAGGTAGATTTCAACAGTTTCCAATCAAATAGTATTACCTGACTCATTTGTTTCATATATTCATTAACAATCAATTTGAAAGTTAGTTTTGTAGAATGCATATCGTTTTTAATTGATTTTTCTGTGGTTTCCACTAAATTTCATTAAAAGACGCTCACTTAAATCGATTCGTTTTCGACAAATGTGCGTTGGGATTTGGGTTTTCACTGGCTTTCATGTGAGAAAGTCTTGAAAACGGCTTATGAAACTCAGGAATAAACTTTATTTATTGTTGTTCAAGAGAAACGTTTGACTTCTGAAAAATAACTGTTAGTGAGATTGCTTTGAAGCTGGCGCATCTTTGTGACATCTTCGAAAACCTCAATTCATTGATTGTATCCTTTCAAGTTAATGTGAACTCATTCCGTAGCTATCAGACAAAATTACACCCTGAAACAAACTACTATTCTGGAAGAAAAAGTTAGGTCATAACTATATACACTACGTTTTCCCTACTCTTCACATGGTTTTAGGAGACAGTGACTTTTGATATAGTGAGGAGTTAATGCCGGTTGTCATGGATCTTTTAACCGAACTTCGTGATTCCCTTCTGAAGTACGTTTCAGAAGAAGTTGTTCAATACAACTGGATCAAAGATACTTTCACTGTGGAGCTCCCAGCAACGTTTATCACTGAAGAACAAGAATAATTTATTAATATTTCTTCAGATTCAACGTTGACATCGAGGTTAACTTCCTCTTTACTGAATGAGTTTTGGAGTCTGGTGAAGTAAGAAGATCCGCAAGTGGGTACAAAGGCAATACGAATATTGATACCTTTTGCAACAACCACTTACGTGAGGTAGGTTTTCCAGCATTGGCAGTCATCTACACGAAATTCAGATTGCGAATGAAAGTGAAAACAGAGGCGAGTTGCAATTTCAAATTTTGTGTCCAGATTTGAAGAACTGAAGATGACGAAGCAAGTCCTTCCTTACCACTCATTTTGTTGCAAGAATAAAATTTTAAGTTGATTAAAATGTGATATGGCAATAGTTAATAAAGAAATAATTACACTTATTCAATTATTTTCCTAAAATTAAGTTTATTTTCCTCAGACTTCGTGGTGCAGAAGCAGCTGTGGATGTTTATTTTCAGGTCAAGGGAACTGGGGACCGAAAAAGTTTGAAAATCACTATTTTTGAAGGATATGTGATAATAAAGTCATTATACCGACACTAACATTTCATTCAGTTAACTAGAAGCGGCATCCATTTGCAGGCGACTTCTGGAATGCTGTTCAGTTCCTCTTAACTGAAGTATTTTTAATAATGTTTTCTTTATGATAATGGCGAAATCTTGTACAGCGTTGAGTGCACCAAAAGTGATATGAGAGGAGGTAATATTTCGCTCCACAGGCTTTAAAAATACACAAAAAGAACTGTGAACACTTTTCTCAATATTAAGTCAGTGAATTCACAGGCTGAAGCTAATGAGTGGTACTATTGCTAAACAGATGTGTATGGTCTTCTACTTGAAATTATTTATTTGCGTCTAAAAACACAGAATTAGAATTAGATTCTCACTCTGCAGCGGTGTGTGCGCTGATATGAAACTTCATGGCAGATTAAAACTGTGTGCCGAACCGAGACTCGAACTCGGGACCTTTGCCTTTCGCGGGAAGTGCTCTACCATCTGAGCTACAAAGCACGCCCCCCCTCCCACACACATTCACTTCCGCCAGTACCTCGTCTCCTACTTACCAAATTTCACAGAAGCTCTCCAGCGAACCATGCAGAACTAGCACTCCTGGAAGAAAGGATATCGCGGAGAGATGGCTTAACCACAGCTTGGGGGATGTATCGAGAATGAGATTTTCACTCTGGAGCAAGTGTGCGCTGATATGAAACTTCCTGGCAGATTAAAACTGTGTGCTGGACCGAGTCTCGAACTCCGGACCTTTGTCTTTCGCCCAGGGGAAAACTATCATTAATGGCTTGCTCTTTACACATGCACTTGGAGGAACTAACCAACCTAAAAACCTACTACTCCTGAAATCTATAATTACAAGCCCGCAAATGTAGTAAATACCGATGTAATGTTGTTCAATAAGCTATCAATAAAAATTTCTTCGCTTATACCTATAAACTCTGAATAGTCGTAGAAAGTTACGTATCTGGAGTATGTACTCTAATACTTTTATCAAATATGAAGATCTTCTTCGATACCTTTATGAGTATGATATTAACCACATGTAAAATATTGATATATTTCGTTCGATACCATGTCCCTAGAGTTATAAGCATCTCGATTAGGTGCCCAATGGGTTCGGATCGAGTGTGGGAGCTAGTTGCAGCAGGGTGGTCCCAATGGGCCAATAAGCGTAGTGGTTACAACTTCTTCATTTCTAATGTTATATGTCCACTTAATTTTTTAACATCTACGGATAGCACTACATTTTAGATGCTTCCAACTACTTCATCTTCGTCTTTCCGAATGCTCAAGTTTCACTCTCACAGTATACTGTGCGTCAGACGTACAATTGCAGCAAATGCTTCCTCATTTAAGTAACGTCATCTGAAATTAGTGGTAGTGTTTCACTGAAGAACGCTTTCATCAAAGGTGGCAATCTGCTTCTGAGATTTTACTTGCATCTGAAATCGTGTATACTTTTACTTCCTAAAAAGCTGAATTTTGCCACTTCTTCGACAACTGTGGTTTCCTCACTTTTCATTTTAATAAATATGTTACACCTCTTTCTATTACCCTCAATCACATCTGTATTTGCTCTTTATGCTTCAAATCTTTCCAACGGCAGACAAAAGAACTACATTGTCTGCAAACAATAGCAGTGGTGTTAGTTAAATTTTAACATTTATTTCATTTTCGAAAGTGCCTTTTAGTATCTTTCATGACTCTCCGTTGTACAATGTGAAAGACAGTGGTGTTTAGTTGTTACTAGCCTGCATCCTGCTTAATAGGGGTTTCTTTTTCCTGCCCTTACTCTCTTATTACTCCTCTGGGAGTCCGGAGATGTTGCAGATAGCTCATTTGTCTCTCTATTTTAGCTCAATCTCCAAAGGCCTGATAGCAATGTACACTACAAAAGGATTTTCCTAGTAGTACAAACGCATGGAATGTATCTCGACGTATATCACTCTGCTTTTACCACAAAGCGTAATATTAGAACTACTTGTGTAGTAATTTCTCTATACCTGTGAATCAAAATGATCTTTGTCTCGTTTAAAATCAAACAAAAAAAGAATATTTGCTTTCAATTCTGGGGAAAGCGTAGTTGTTACATGAGTTTGTTTCCAAAACCGGCTTTAACAAATCAATTTCTCTAAAGTTTTTATTATTCACATCACTGACAGTTCCTATATTGTCTGAAAATCACACGTCCATTGTATCATTACATGACGCTGCCAGATGTACTGCATGCCAGAAAAGTGGTGCACCCAGAAGACATGGACGGCTGTCAATGTAAATTTGTGCACGTACGCACCATTGGCGATTATGTAAATTATTAGAATTAAAATTCTATGTGTCAGGGTGATCACCCGAATGCATTACTATTGTTCATTTCAGTGTTGTTGTCAAGCCTGGTAGGATATATAAGGGGCTTGAATAACGTCAAATCTTGAATGACCACAATGAAGAACACATAGATCCCAAGTACAAGTGTGAGACAGAGCGTAAGGGACCTCGTTATGGGTCTCCATTTTGACAGCTGATCTATTCGTACATAAGTTTTGGGGCTTCGGATATGACGGTTTCTTGATTTTGGACCGTATGGTAATGCGATGGCTGGCATACTAGTCGTAATATTCTGGTCGAGAACATGTGAGCACCACAAGGGTAAATCGCCATATCGTACACCACACATATCGTAATCCCTTGAGTTCTGCTCCTGTCAGCCGAGGTGCCACAGCTATTGCAACTACTAGCCGATAGCTTACATACTGGCACTGGTTCAGAGTTGACTTCCGAGCTGGTCTGACACATGTTCCTCAAGGGACAAATCTGGTAATCTAGCTGGTCACAGGCATATCTCAGTATCATGCACCCGGTCACAGCGTGGATACTGGTGCATGACAGGTAACACGTGAGGACGAAGTTGCCAGTGGCGTACCGTTCCTGTGTCAGACATCCCTCAATCAGTACTATCCACGACAATAAGTCCTACAAATGGCTGCCCACACCTCAAAGCCAGGAGGAACACCGCGCCAAAATACTGGAAGAATGAGATCCCTCGGAAGATCGCCATCATGCTCTCCGACGATGGTCCTCTGGGGGAGTTCAGATCCACACTACATCGCTAAATACAACGCGAAGCCATTTATCACCCGTCGACGCTTCCCGGTGGCGGTACCACTCCAAATGCAGCTGTTTGTGTTGTGGTGTTGAAGGCAATGTATGCAACGGTAAATACCGGCTGTTGCTAGACTCCCACCAATGGTGCGGGATGATACAAAGTATTTCAGTTAATCCACTACTTGTTCTCGTATGGCAGTCGCAAATGCGAAAGGTTTACGATGTGCTTTGCACACAATACGCCGATCGTCCTCTCCTTTGCGGTAGTCAGAAGTAGTCGTTCGGAAACTTATTGACTAGTATGCTTGGCCTCAGGTTCCCATGCAGTTCCTCATCGGACCACTGTCACATCCGAATGGCCCAGACATCAGAGTATGGCCAAGTGGAGGCTCACAATGAGGCCCATTTCACATCCTGTCAGGTAGTGATAACGGTGCCTCAAACGAGCGCACGGCATCTCCGATCCTTCACAGAGATGGCTAAACATTTGAAGTTGTTCATACCTCTAAAGACGATCAACACTAATGCAGTAATAACAGCCGTTCTACCTGTCAAAGAGAGTCGCAACTACAAACATTTACCTACCTGACGCTGGTGTACGAGTACGAAGTTACATTTGCATCCGGCCATGTTTTTTATGTGCTTCACATTTTTTTTCAGACTATGTAATAATATTTCTGGCTTACAGGGTGACCCAAAAGTTCGTTAATATTTGATAATTCAATACTTCGCGCAAAAATGAGGTAGCGAGGTAAAAACTGACACACCTGCTTAAAAAATGCCTTGGGATTTTATTGAAACCAAAAGAAAGTAGTCGACGTGACAAACATATGTCGCTTCACATGATGCAAATGCAATAATTGGCAAAACAACTGATGTTTCGCAAAGGCGATGTCCTTTATAACAAAAATGCTCAACATGTCTGCTAATTAGGTCGGAGGATCACGATATGCTTGCTACTTCTGGTAAACCCACAACCAATAATCACATGGATTGAGGTCTTGAGGACCGGGGAGGTCAAACATAGAATTGGCGGCTCAGCACTCGATCCCTGCCAAACGACGTGCTGAAGAGATGTTTCACACTTGTAGCAATATGGGGTGGAGCGCTACCCTGCTTAAAAGCTAGGGATGATGTGATTCTGTGACACACCGGCAAACCTCGCACTGTCACCCTGATATTATTGATACGTGATTCTCGTGTGTCGCCACTGAAGTGTTGCTGCCGTCGCCATCTGTCGGCCCGTTTTTGAATTCGTTCCTGGTTTCAATAAAATCCCATGTCATCTTAGGTATGTGTTTCAGGTTTTACCACCCTACCTACATTATTCCATGAAGTACTGCATTTTCAAATGTTAACGGACTTTTGGGTCAACCTGTATATCAGGCATATACTAAGATGGTATCTGTTCTTTCTGACATGTTCGAAAGAACTGATACCATCTTAGTATATATGTAGTTAAGGCTCACCAGCCACTTGACCATCTTCTTCTTCTGTGCGAATGCACAAACAGTGCCCGAAATTTTACGGGAATCGGCAAATCGCAGCGAGTAATGAGTATAATGGGCGGGGGCACTACGAATGTAGTGCGGGACAATACGGTGAGAATGTGGGTTTCGCGGGAGACGTGCCAGAGATAAATCCCTGCAGTCGCTCTATCCTCTGTGTCCCCGGTGGCTCAGATGGATAGAGCGTCTGTCATGTAAGGGGGAGATCCCGGCTTCGAGTCCCGGTCGTGGAACCCATTTTCATCTGTCTCCGTTGACGGATGTCAACGCCTGTAAGCAGCTAAGAGTGTTCATTTCACTGTATATCAGAGATACTCTGTGAAAAATATCTCCTGGAGCAAATAAAATGTGTATGTGTACCGTGTGGAGTTTGGGTGTTGCCTTTTCTTCCACGATCTGTATCGCATTTACCCCGATTTGTAGGACAGAGCTCCCTTTCTCTGAGTCCTGAGCCTTTCTTTGAAATCGTTCAAGAGGAAGTCACGCCGAGTATCCATTCAAGTGCAGTGAGGCAGTCGACTGCAGAATAATGTGGCAAGCATAGAAAACACAGAGATCCGTGTTGTTGACTGTGGAAAAGCATCGAATCATAGCATTGCTAATATACCGTTCACAAAGTTATTCATCAGCGATTCCTTTTCCTCTGTAATGAATTATATTGAATCCTGACCACTGCATCTAACTCCGCATACGAAGAAAAAAGAATCTGTACGGCTGTTTCAACACTGCAGCTCTGTTATGTATGGCTGAAAAAAAAAGTCATCCTCTTCGGCCGCGCTTCATGGAAATTGATATTATCTGTTGCTTTCAAGAAATTACGGGACAAACCGAGAGCGGAAACATCGAGTTCGCGCACGCGTATTTCGCTGTCATTTTAAATAACGGGTGGCCGGCGGACCGCGAAACGGCCTATTGCGGGTGTGCGTTATCTCGCTAAAGTTTTGCCGGCTAGTGAGGCGCGGCTCCCGCTTTTGTGACGAGTAATTCAATCTGATGCCCCACTTCGCCGCACGGCAATTATCAGTAACGCGCAGCGCCAGCGTCGCTCGCAATAATACTTGCGTGCAATTTATAGCATTTGGCATCGTGGACCGTCCGTGTGTTGTAACTAACAATTAAGCACAAGCGACCTTCATTGCCCGCGGGGGATGTGACCTCTGGCGGCGCAGATTTGGCGTTAATCGAAGCTAACTCACACAGGAAGTGCGCCGGGCGGCCCGCTCTTTCATTATCACTCATTACTGCTTCATTACGGCATAACTCAATTCGGACAGCGTGTAGGCGGTCGGCTTGCTAGCATCGCTGATGGCGCCCTAATATTGCGCGCGCACAATGGCAATAGCTGTAGCCTGCCTGCATCATTTTACTGGCCGTGAGTCAGCTAACGGGGTCAGAACTTATTCGCTTCGGTTGCTGCTCACAGAGGATGTTTGAGCAGACCCATCAACTTGTAATAAACGGAAACGTCGGATGGACGATCCTCTGTCCTCCACCATTTCCGAGAAACAGCTGGGTCAAACGACACAGCGGATTTCGAAGCGATGGACGGGCGAGTCATCTAGGTAAACACGATCCAGTTTAATATGTACCATCCCACCATAAAAAAAGGTGCAATGATTTCCTACAGCGATCTAACGATGATGAGAATTTGGAAAACGAAGATAGGAGTAGAAGAAAATCAAAGGCGAACATTAAAGGGAAGTATAACCAGTGATCGCTATGATTCATCAGCGTACCAAGGAAAGTATCTCTCTCTTTCGTAGCAGTTCGCAGCTCGTGGTCGTGCTGTAGCGTTCTCGCTTCCGGCGCCCGGGTTCCCGGGTTCAGTTCCCGGCGGGGTCAGGGATTTTCTCTGTCTCGTGATGAATGCGTGTTGTGTGATGTCCTTAGGTTAGTTAGGTTTAAGTAGTTCTAAATTCTAGGAGACTGATGACCATAGATGTTAAGTCCCATAGTGCTCAGAGCTATTTTCTTTCGTAGCTCAATCTGGGTCCGCTGGTTTCATGTTTTCGAAATTTATTCAGTTTCAGAATGTAGGCCGCCTCCTTACTATTCAATGTACTTAAAGATTATTATACTTGCTGTAGTCTCGCTGGTTAGAAAATTAGGCATGGGACTTTATTAAGTATCCAGTTATAGAGGGATAACCCAACACCAGTGTGCATACATTCTGGCAGTGAGCCTAAGGCGCATACACAGATTAACCCTCCCCCCCCCCCCCCTGCTCCGAACGCTCGCGCGCACACACACACACACACACACACACACACACACACACACATACACACACACACACACCTTTCTTTTTGTCATCAATCTTGTGACTGGTTTGATGGCCCACCACGATATCCTCTCCCGGGTCAACCTCTGGCTTCCTCTATAGTTTTTGTCCTCTACAGCTTCCTCTAGTACCATGGAAGTCATTCACTGCTATCTTAAGGGGGGTAGTACGTCAAACGGGCCGACTTAGGAGCAGGAGAGGCACAACAGGACATTTTAATTTCTAGTGTCTATTCTTTTACAAATAAATTCATAAAACTTTGTCACCATGACCAGAAAGGATTGAGGACTCACACTCATCGCAGTGGAAGTTCAAAAACGTAGCAAAGTACCTCTTTTTTACATGTGAAATTTCATCAGTTTATCACTTGTTACTGGCTGTATTTGTTGCTATATGTACACTTTTCTTCCCAAATAAGTGATTTTTATGTGAATTTTTCATACCATACAAACAGTAGTCACAGGTGTATGAAACTCTAGAATTTTCCAAATATATTAAAAAACTGTGGAAAAAATTGAGATAGTTATCTATAAAACTTGAGTTTTTTCTAAACGTGTAGTTTAAAAAGTAGCAGTTCATTCATTTTTTCATAAATTAAATAACTTTTGGAAAAATATTTTCCACACAATTCCGAAGACTGCAAGAGATGACAGCTTAACAGTTCATGCATCCAAGTAGCTTACAAGAATAACATAAAGAAGAATGGAAAATAAATCATTTTCTGTATGCTGTGCTAAAGTCATCCAATAATCTCTCTTACTTAGGGAGAAAAGTGTGCGTATAGCAACAAATGCAGCCAGTAGTAAGTGAAAAAATGATGAAATTTCACATGTAATAAAAAAGTATTCTGTTACGTTTTTGAGCTTCCACTGCTATGAGTATCAATCGTGAATCCTTCCTGGTCATGCTGTTAAAGTTTTATAAATTTATTTGTAAAAGCATAGACAGTGGAAATTAAAATGTCCTGTGGTGCCTCTCCTGCTCCAAGTCGGCCCGTTTGACGTCCTACCCCCTTAAGAGATGCCCTGTCGTCCTGGAACTTCCCCTTGTCAGTGTTTCTCATAATTTTCTGTACTATCCGGCCCTGTGCAGAACCTCCTCAGTCTATCTAATTTTCAACATTCTTCTATAACACCACATCTCAAATGCTTCGATTCTCTTATGTTCCGGTTTTCCCAAAGTCGATGATTCACTTACCATACAGTGCTGTGCTCCAAACGTACATTCTCAGAATTTTCTTCCTCTAATTAAGGCCAATGTGTGATACTAACAGACTTCTCTTCGCCAGGAATGCCCTTTTTATCGGTGGTGGTCCGGTTCTGATGCCCTCCTTGCACCGTCCATCATTGGTTATTTTGCTTAGTAGGTAGTATGACTCCTATACTTCATCTATTTCGTGACCATCAGTCCTAATATTAAATTTCTTGCTGTTCTCATTTCTGCTTCTTCTCATTACTTTCGTCTTTCTCCTGTTTACTCTCAGTCCATATTATGTAATCATTAGAGTGCTCATTTCATTCAGTAGATCAAGTAATTCATCTCCACTTTCGCTTAGGATAGAAATGTCATCAGGAATCGTTTCATTGACATCTTTTCTCTTTGAATTTTAATCCCACTCCTGAAGCTTTCTTTTATTTCCTTCATTGCTTAATCGATGTACAGGTTGAGCAGTAGAAGCGAAAGACAACCTCCCTGCCTGACACCTTCTTTAACATAGGACTTCGTTCTTGGTCGTCCACTCTTACTATTCCCTATTGGCTCATGCACATATTGTACATCACCCGTCTCTCATTATAGCTTACTCCCATTTTTCTCAAAACTTGGAATATCACGCACCTTTTTGCATTGTCGAACGATTTTTCTAGGTCGACAAATCCTACGAACGTACTTGGCTTTTCTGTAGCCTTCCTTCCAGTATCAAACGTAAGTGCCATCCTGATGCCTTTGCCTTTGCTAAAGCCAAATTCATCGTCATTTAACACATCCTCAATTTTATTTTCCATTCTTCTGTATGTTATTCTTGTAAGCTACTTGGATGCATGAACTGTTAAGCTGTCAGCTCTTGCAGTCTTCGGAATTGTGTGGATAATATTTTTCCAAAAGTCAGATGGTATGTAGCCAAACTCATACATTCTACACACCAACGTAAATAATCGGTATGTTGTCACTTTCCCCAATGATTTTAGAAGTTCTGATTGCACGTCATTTTTTTCTTTTGCGGTATTAGATCTTAAGTCCTCCCTGAGCCTAGTACTGGATCTCCTCCTCATCATCATCATCATTTAACAGTTCCAGTTTCCCAAGTACTCGTAATGAGCCTTTTCCACTTCGTCCTGTTCAAATTCAAGGGTTCTAACCCCTATGGGACTTAACATCTGTGGTCATCAGAGCCCTAGATTTAGAACTACTTAAACATAACTATCCTTAGGACATCACACACATCCATGCCAGAGGCAGGATTAGAACCTGCTACCGTAGCAGCAGCGCGGTTCCGGACTGAAGAGCCTAGGTCCTGTCCAAATGCACCTGTTCATGGAGATCATCATCCACTGCCCATTCTCTGGCCTTAATCAAGTCCATCCATAGGGTTTGAGGTCTTCCTTGAGGTCTTTTCCCATCCACCTGTCTTTCCAAATTTATTTTGGCTGTTCTATGTGGCTCCATTTTCATCACACTCCCGTGCCATCGACGTCTAGCTGCGCCAATGCGACCTAATGTGCATGTCTATACTCCGGGTTCGTTCCTGACGTCCTCATTCCTTAACTTGTCCGTCTTGGTCTTCTGGATGGTGGATCTAAGAAATTTCATCTCTGATTCTTGTAGCCTTGATGATTCTCCTTTTGGAAGGGTACATGATTCAATACCATACTCGATCCCCTATCTCTTCTAAATCGGCTCTTGTTTCTTCTTCTATCACCTCAGAGAAATCTTCCTCCACATAGAGGCCTTCAGTGTACTCTTTCCACCTATCCGCTCTCTCCTCTGCATTTAACAGTGGAATTCTCATTGTACTCATAATGTAACTACCCTTGCTTTTAATTTAACCGAAGGATGCTTTGATTTTTTTGTATAGTGAGGCAGTCCTTCCGAGAATCATTTCTTTTTCGATTTCTTCTCATTTTTCATGAAGCCATTTCGTCTCAGCATCCCTGCACCTGCTACTTACATTCCTCAGCGACTTGTATCCTATATTGCTGAATTTCCCTAACACTTTTGTACTTCCTTCTTTGATCAAGTAATGGGTCTGAGCACTATGGGACTTAACTTCTGAGGTCATCAGTCCCCTAGAACTTAGAACTACTTAAAGCTAGCTAACCTAAGGACATCACACACATCCATGCCCGAGGCAGGATTCGAACTTGCGACCGTAACGGTCGCGCTCTTCATGACTGTAGCGCCTAGAACCCCTCGGCCACACCGGCCGGCCTTCTTTCATCGATCATCTGAAATATTTCTTCTGTTACCTATGGTTTCTATGCAGTTACCTTCGTTGTACGTATGTATTTCTTTCCATCTTCCGTGATAGGCCTTTTGAGAGGTGTCCTTTCCTCTTCAACTCTACTGCCTGCTGAGCTTTTCCTTATTGCTCTATCTATAACCTTAGAGAAGTTGAAACGTATTTCGTCATTCCTTAATATTCAATATCCCACTTCTGCGCATATTGATTCTTCATGATTAATTTCTTCATCACTACTATATTGTGACCTAGTTTGTATCTGCTCCTGGGTACTCCTTACAATCAATCCACCATCTGATTTCGGAATATCTGTCTCACCATGACGTAATCTAAATGAAATCTTCCCGTATCACCCGGCGTTTTCCAAGTATACCTCCTTCTCTTGTGATTCTTGAACTGCGTATTCACTATTATTAGCTGAAATTTATTACAGAAAATTCGTCATTCTCTTCTCTCATTCCAAGCCCACATTCTCTGTTGAACTTTTGTTCTGCTCCTTCCCCTATAACTGCGTTCCAGTACCCCACGACTATTAGATTTTCATTTCCCGTTACGTATTATATTACCCTTTCAATATCTTCGTACACCTTCTCTTCTCTTCGCTTTCAGTTTGCGACGTCGGCATGTATACCTGAACCATCACTGTCGGTGTTGGTTTGCTATCAGTTCTGATAAGATCATCCCTGTCACTGAGCTGTTGACAGTAACCTACTGTCTGCCCTACTTTCCAATTCATAACGAATCCTACGCTCGTTATCCGACTTTCTGCTGCTGTTGATATTACCCTATACTCTCCTGCCCAAAATCCTTGTCTTCTTTCCATTTCATTTCACTGGCCTCTACTATATCTAGACTGAGCCTCTGCATTTCCCTCTTCAGATATTTTATCTTCCCTACCACGTTAAAGCTTCTGATATTCCACTCCCCGACTCGTAGAACGTTCTTCTCTCGTTTGTTATTCATTATTTTTCTTATGGTCACCTCCCCCTTGGCAGTCCCCTCCCGGCGATCCGATTGGGGGTCTATTCCGGGATCTTTTGCCAATGGAGAGATCAATGCGTTCTGTATTCTAATAACAATGAAGAGAGTGTGGTATTTTTTACGATCATCCTGACTGAGTAGTCAGCGCGTCTGACTACCATGCAGCTGGCCCCGGTTCGATTTCTCGATTTCCGGCCAAGCCGGAGATTGTCTCCGCTCGGGGACTGGTTATTGAGCTCTCCTTATCATCATTTCATCATCATCGAAACGAAAGTCGCCCACTGTGGCTCTAGTTGAGAAGACTTGCAACTCGGTGGCTAAATTTCCCCACGTTGGGCGCTTGGCCATCAATGGTATACCATAATTTCATTATTTTTTTCATTTTAAATTCAAGTGATAAGTTCAGATTGCATTCACACTACAATTACGGTCACTCATCTGTCACGAACTTATACTACTTTACCGTTGCCCATTCCCTACCGTACGATCGCATTTTCATTACGTAACAACTTATTCGATACTGAATTAGTCTCGAGCAGCAAAATTCTCATACTGCTCACACACACACACACACACACACACACACACACACACGTCCTACATGCACTATGGCCCAGCGCGACTTTCTGTAATATTTCCACAAAATACTTAACTTTTGTGCGCCATCACTGGAAGCTCATGCACTCGGAATCTGTCCTCCAAGCACACTTCGCGCGACTGACAATACTCTACCGTATCTCGAAACTAATTCACTTTCTAGTTGCAGTACGCGAAGCACGGGGAGTGCCCTGCAGGCTTTCTTAGGCTCGACAGACTCAATCTTTCACGAAAAATAATCACAAGGCGCCAATCTTTACATTCTACAACTATCGGACATCCCTGTCAACGATGTCGCTGCACTGTAGCAAAGAAGCTTAAGGGTAGAGTCGATCCTTTAAGTAGTGACCGGTGTCTGTACCCACACAAACCTTGTGACCTGTTATCTTTCCCTTCACCACATGCCATTCACAGTGATCTGCGAGATTGAAGTCGTGTGCGTCTTATCTCTGTGAATGGTATATGTTTTGTTCGTTGTGTTATCGTATTCGTCCGCCTTTGTAGGTGAGTGGTCAGAGCGACTTACTGCTATGCGGAAGATCCGTGTTCGACTCCCACTATAGCCAGGGATTTTTTCTTGCTCAGTAGAAGTATAGAATAAATAGAGGTGTGTAATAAACCGGCACCATATTGCGAAAACTGACAACAGCAGTGAGAGTGGTATGTTTACCCTACAACCATCCATAGTCAATCCAATTACGCCATTGTCGGAGATTGACACGGCTCTCGGAAGGTACCACTGAGCCCGGCACAGCGAGTGAACGGATTTACGGTTATGTTATCATATTCTGTTTGTGTATTGGATGTTCTCAGGAGGATATTGACGACCAGCAGGGAATTTGCCTAAACTTGCGTGAGAAATCGGCTAAAAACCACCCTCAGGTAATCTATTAGTTGGCCACAATATTACTCGATGTGGGAGTGAGGGCGTTTCGGTCAACATATTGCAAATTTTTATCGTGATATTTCATTAACACACGCTTACGCATTTGATGCCGGCCGCGGTGGTCTAGCGGTTGTAGACGCTGAGTCCGGAACCGCGCCACTGCTACGGTCGCAGGTTCGAATCCTGCCTCGGGCATGGATGTGCGTAATGTCCTTAGGTTAGTTAGGTTTAAGTAGTTCTAAGCTATAGGGGACTGATGACCACAGATGTTAAGTCCCATATTGCTCAGAGCCATTTGAACCATTTTGAACGCATTTGATAGTGAATGCGCAACTGTCCAGAAGGCATTCAGGGTGTGATGCATTTCTCTTAGTCACACTGTGCTTATTTACTGTAGCGTCACCGCATGTTTGCGACAACGGATACAGAAGCACCTATGTAAAAATATCGTAGTCAGTATCACTTGAATTCCATTCGGGGTGATTCACTGTCATATACTGATGACGTAATAATTTGTACATTGTTACGCTGAAAGCTATTTAGAGACATCAAGGACAATCCAAGGTAGGGAATCAGAGTCACAGTGCACAGGCAAATGTTGTTGCGTTTTGGTACCGAAGATAAATAGTAACACTAGAGCTGTGCATATTGCAAACGCTCTGCGCAGCTGTTCTAGGGTAGACGTTTACTTCAGAGAACTAATTGGTAATTCCATCCACCGACTAGACATTGTCGTAAGGCGCCACTGTAGAAGATGGCCACGAAAAGCCAAGTGTTAGCAGAGGCAGTAAGCTTGATACTTGCTTCTAAGGACTGCAACGTCAGTGGGTATACACAGGTTAGAGTACTAGTAGATAGTCTCGGAGGGTGTGGCTAAGCGACGTAAAACACTGCGGTTGCTAGCCATACTAGGAATGGCAGTGACGTTTAGCTTTCAGCTGAAAGCTGTTGTTACCAATTTTTTGAGTTTGTTGATGTAAAATCCAGAAGCATCCCTGCCTACCGAGTAAGAGTAGGGGAGGTATCTAAATGTGGTTGGCCAGAGGCGTCCTGGAGGTGCAGAACGACTCGCCAGATTGGCCGAAGATCAAGCGTCGGTGGATTGGTGGGTCACCTATGGGAAGGGAGAAACTGTGCGCCGCCACGATTCTTTAAAGCCCCATGTTTTTGTATTCAGAAGAGAGTTCTCAGTCACATCTCTGGTTGCGCCAACTCCGTGCCACTCGTGGCCAGCCTCGGTAAGCTCCCACATGGCTGTTTTTCTTACTTGGATGCTGGTCTCAAGTTTGTATTTAACGTGCTGCTAGTGTTCGCTACGTACGTTAACACCTCCTCTAGAGCTTAGAACTACTTAAACCTAACTAACCTAAGGACATCACACACATCCATGCCCGAGGCAGGATTCGAACCTGCGACCGTAGCGGTCGCGCGGTTCCAGATTGAAGCGCCTAGAACCGCTCGGCCACTCCGGCCGGCCCTCGTACCACAACTAGCGTCTACTCTCCCTGTTCCACTCCAAAACAAAACGAGGGGAAAATGACTGCCTATATACCTCCGTACAAGCCCTAATCTCTCTTATCTTATGGTTGTGGTCTTTACGCGAAATGTAAGTTGGCCGCAGTAAAATTGTACTGCAGTCATCCTCAAATGCTGGTTCTCTAAATGTCCTAAGTGATTCACGAAAAGAACGCCTCCTTTCCTCTAGAGACTCCCTCCCAAGTTCCTGAAGCATTTCCGTAACACACGCTTAATGATCAAACCTGCCAGTAACAAATCTAGCAGCCCGCCTCTGAATTAATTCTATGTCCTCCCTCAATCCGACCTGATAGGGATACCAAACGCTCAAGCATTACTCAAGAATAGGTCGTATTACTGTTTTATAAGCGGTCTCCTTTGCAGATGAACCACATCTTCTCAAAATTCTATCAATGAACCGAAGACGACTATCCGCCTTCCCAACGACTGCCATTACATGCTTGTCCCACTTCATATCGCTCTGCAATTCTACGCCCAAATATTTAATCGACATGACTGTGTCAAGCGCTACACCACTAATGGAGTATTCAAACATTACGGGATTCTTTCTTGCCTATTCATCTGCATTAATTTACATTTATCTACATTTAGAGTTAGCTGCCATTCTTTGCACCAATCACATATCCTGTCCAAGTCATTATGTATCCTCCTACACTCACTCAACGACGACACCTTCCCGTACACCACAGCATCATCAGCAAACAGCCGCACATTGCTATCCACCCTATCCAAAAGATCATTTATGTAGGTAGAAAACAACAGCGGATTAACAGTGAGAGGTCGGTGGCCCAGGACGCATGCAGACGTCCAAAGCATTGTAGGGAAATCAAAGCAGTGTGCGTATTCACGTCCACAGCATCTGTGGGTTAGTGTAGCAGCTCGCCCATACTTGACAGTGTACGATGGTGTCATCCCGAGAAAGTCGAGGAGCCCCCACCACCCGCCACAGGGGGGCCACAAATTCTGAAGATGGCTTCAGCAAAGGCGAAATCGGTGAATAAATAAATGATATTGTGATTCCCACGGCTGATTTTAACCTAAAGTGTCATGACCATCTGGTCACTACTGCTCTGGCTGTAAAGATATTACAAACACTTTCCACGAGTGAAAGACGAACAAAGTAGCCGCATAACTTAGTTTTTCCTTTTTCACTTCTTTACTCATGCATTCATATGGATACAGATAGGCCTATGTATTCCGTGCCTTACAATCTGCATGAAATTCTTTTACGTTTATGTATGTACCATTAGCAAAGAACGAGCTGACTGTCGGCCCAAGTATTTCTAATGAGATTATGACGCCACCAAATATCGCGCTATCGACGGTACTTTGCGCTGAAGGCAGTAAGAGACAAGTAAATCCCAGAATGCGACGGGTCCTCCACTCACTCTGTACGTGTGTGGGTGAGAGGGGGATACGCAGGCATCGTGTTCACATGGGAGCGACAATCGTGTCGCTCAACAAGACGCATCGCCCGAGGAAACGAGGCCCCACCCGGAAGCTTGCGAACCGTTCCCTGGCAGGACAGAGGCGTGCGCTGCGGCCGTATACGCGCCCCAGTGGTTCGGTTCAGGCCAGGCGTGTATTCGCGAAGCACCCCGCCGCGCAGGGAGGCGGGCCTATCAATTCCGCGGCGCTCGTGTGGCCCCGCCCACCGCCGAGCGCGAGACGTACGGTGCCGTAAACGTGTCCACGGCCGCCGGGAGGACGTAAGTGAGACTAACGCGCGCATAAAACAGCGCGCCCGCCCGCAAACCGCATCTTCCTGCGAACCGGAGCCCGAGCGCCGATTGCTGCGTCGGCCGTCTCGCCAATAGGAAACATGCGGGGCTTATGCCGCTGCCTCCAGACCTGCAGCAAACAGTGCCAAGAGGAAGTGCTGTCGCCTGGAATTGAATAACTGTCAATTACCAAATACGCTGAGGTCACAAAAATCGTGGCGTACCAATATGCCATGTATCCAAGTGAAACATGGACGATAAAGAGTTTAGACAATAAGAGAATAGAAGCCTTTGAAATGTGGTGTTACAGAAGAATGCTCAAGGTTACATGGGTAGATCACATAACTAATGAGGAGGTATTGAATAGAATTGGAGAGAAGAGGAGTTTGTGATATAATTTGACTAGAAGAAAGGATAGCTTGGTAGGACATGTTCTGAGGCATCAAGGGATCACCAATTTAGTACTGGAGGACAACGTGGGGGGTAAAAATCGTATAGAGAGACTGGGAGGGCAATGTGGAGGGTAAAAATCGTATAGAGAGACCAAGAGATGAATACACTAAGCAGATTCAGAGGGATGTAGGCTGCAGTAGGTACTGGGAGATGAAGAAGCTTGCACAGGATAGAGTAGCATGGAGAGTTTCAGGACATAAGACCACAACAACAAAAACCAATATGCACGTATACAGATGAGAGTGTTTCAGATACACAAGGTATGGAATGTCAGTGCACTTGCGGAGCTGTCATTTGTACTCAGATAACACGTGTAAAGTTCGCCAACGTGATTATGGCTACACGACGGGAGATGCTTGCGGGACTCGGCTGTTTGATAGAGCATGTCAAATTCAACACCTTGCAGCCATCAAGTTTTCAACCTTGCTTTATTTGGCAACCAGTTTCACCGTTTTACTTAGTCTGTACGTGGAAGGTAGTTGGAGTTAGACTCATGGGACACCGTATTACGGAAAACTTCAGGGAATTCAATAGTCCGTCATCTACATTGTCAAGAATGTGTCGAGAATACCAGATTTCAGGCACTACCTCTCACTTCGGACAACGCAATGGCCGACTGCCTTCGCTTAATGAGCCGAGAACACTGGCGTTTGCATAGACTTGTCAGTGCTAACAGACAAGCAACACTGCGAGAAATACCGCAGAAATCAATGTGGGAAGCATGAAAAACGTGTCAGTGAAGACAGTGCTGCGAAATTTGGCGTTAATGATGCCAATAGACGATCGACGCGAATGCCCTTGCTAACAGCGCGATATCACTTGCCAATCCTGGACTTGTGGCCATATCGCTTGTACCCTAGACCAGACCTGTGGCTTGTCAGATGTGCCCCGACTTCAGTTGGTAAGAGCTGATGGTAGGGTCCGAGTGTGGCGTAGACCACACGAAGCCATGGACCCAAACTGTCAACAAGACACGGTGCTATCTGGGGATAGCTCCATAGTGGTGTGGATTGTTTTCACATGGGTTGGACTAAGTCTTCTGGTCCAACTGATCCGATCATTTACAGAAAATTGTTGATTTCAGATACTTGGAAACCATTTAAAGCCATTCATGGACTAATTGTTCTCAATCAACGACAATTGTTCACGATTCTTTTGAAGAACATTCTGGACAGTGTGAGCGTATGTTTGATCACCCTGACCGCCCGACATGAATCCCTTTTAACTTTTATGAGACTAAAGGAGAGTTCATTTCGTGCACAAAATCCTGCACCTGCAACACATTTTTAATTATGGATGGCTATAGAGACAACCTGTCTCAACATTTCAGCAGGACTTGTTGAGTATATACGACGTCGAGATACTACACTAAGCCAGGCAGGATGAGGTCCGACGCCATATTAGAAGATTTCCCATGACTTTTCTCACCTCATTGTACACTCTACGTATCACTCCACTATCAAGTTACATTTTTATTCTTTTCTTACAGAACTAGTGCAGGTAGCTTCACGATTATGTATCTCCTCAGTTACGTTTATTTCTTAATTGTAAGTGAGCAGTAGCGACTGCTGGGCGAGGGCTGAAAGATTTTCGCATGAAGTTGCGCATTCCGAGACATAGTGCTGCAGAAGAGGCGTTCAAAAAATGGTTCAAATGGCTCTGAGCACTATGCGACTTAACTTCTGAGGCCTAGAACTTAGAACTAATTAAAAATAACTAACCTAAGGACATCACATACTTCCATGCCCGAGGCAGGATTGGAACCTACGACCCTAGTCGTCGCTCGGCTCCAGACTGCAGCGCCTAGAAGGGCACGGCCACTACGGCCGGCAGAAAAGGCGTTGTTCAAGTTCGTGGCATTCTGAGGGGGTTCCCGTGTACCATTCGGGGTGTTCCGAAGTTTCGATTTCCGGGAGTTAATTTCTGGCGCACTGCCTTTCCCCACGGTGCCTACTACAGATGTGACAAGTATCTGTTCAACATGTATGTCAACAACAATCTTGCCTTTTCATTCACATAAAACGTTAGAAATTTAAGCCGATCATTGCTCGGCCTATCCTCTGTATTGTCTCCCCTTCTAGACACTGTATTACGTCCTCCAGTAGTGGAAGGCCATTCAAACTCAGTACCAAACTAGTAAATTGAGCCGCGCGGGATTAGCTGAGTGGTCTAGGGCGCTGCAGCCATGGACTGTGCGGCTGGTCCTGGCGGAGGTGTGTTTGTGTGTGTATATTTGTCCTTAGGATAATTTAGGTTAAGTAGTGTGAACGCTTAGGGACTGATGACCTTAGCAGTTAAGTCCCACAAGATTTCACACACATCTGAATTTTTAGTAAATTGTTTGAATATTTTTACACCAGGCCAGATAAAATTTTGCATCGTTTACCTCTATTTTCATGCTTACAAGCATTTCTACATTCATCACATTCGCTACAACCTTGCTGCCGTCGCTCCAAAGAGAGTTTGTACTAAAAACAAAGAAACTCTAATTCTAATTATTCGCTTCCTGGCTGCCGACCGCTACTGACTGTGCACTGTAAAGATGTATGTGTCCCTTTTTCTTGAAGCATGAGGTGTTGTTTTCATACTTCAGAGACGGTACTCTGAGCAGCTCGCATTTATCACGTTGTTTGCGCGTCTTGGATGGGGTATTCATTGGATTCTCTCTCTTGTTTATTTGAGTTGCGCAGATCAGGAACTCTGATTCCTTCTTCATTCAGTCTTCCCGACGATGTTAACAAAAGTTCTACGCAATTAACTTCACAGTGTCGAGGTAGCTTTCTGTGGTTTTTTTTTGCCACGAGAGATATTGCAATAATATACCATGTGGTTTTATGAATATGAACCCTACTTCCTACAATTTCTCCCATGACAGACCACCCTTATTTAACAAAGTGATCAGGAATACATTACAATGATGTTTCTCTGCGAAGGTGCTTCCACTGGGCACAGTGGGTAATTTGCTTGTGGAATGTAAATGAATGCTGCAAGATCAACTGCAATAAAGTAATATGTTTCTTTAATATTTTTCACGACAAGCCTGTTTTGGCTTAATGAGTATTCTTGCCCACACTTCCAACTAGACGTCACTTAATAAGTGACGTCTAGTAGGAAGTGTCGTTCTCATCGCGTCTATAGTAAATTTTTAGGTCACTTCTTCGTTGAGTGTAATACTGTATTTTTGTTACGAAACGTTAAATATAAGTTTTTCTAAGATATTGTGACAGTTGAAGTTTGACAGTTCGTTACTTTCATACATACAGCATTCTAGTAAAGAACTTTCAAACTTGAACTGTCATAATATCTGACAAAAACGTATAATTTACGTTTCGAAAGCTGTATATGCCGTATGGTCGTCCCTTCCATCCAGATGTCACGTGATAATGGCAAGCCTGCCGTGTAAAATACTAGCGACATATTACATTACTGCAGCTGATTTTGGAGTATTCATTTTCATTTTCTCTTATACTGACATACACTATGCTGAAGGCAAATGGCACGTAAAGCATTTATGGATTGTTGCATGACATGCAAAGCTGTTCGTTGTCGTGATAGGTGGGTAACACTCGCAGGTTTTTATTTCTGAGCTCAAATCGTTACTAACGCAGATTACTTTCACGCTTCAAAGAATGACACAGTCATTAAGCTGAATTTGAAATACGGCCGCTTTTCAGATCCGCAGTTTCATATCATGCGCACTCGAGCGTCACGCATATCATTTTTTCCTTAGTGACTCTCGCACGCTAGCGAATTAAGTCTGCTAGCGGAGTGTACCTTTGCAAGCCATCGCTAGGTACAGTTCAGTCATACGTGTAGATTCGCACCCACCAGGGTGCGAGCCACCGATATTCGTTTTCTAGACCGAATGGCTTCAGATCAAACCGCACTGTGACGCTGATTCTAGTTTCTGGTGGTTCGTTGAATGCCCGCTTCGGATGTCGCTGTGGTGGGCGCATTCAACCTCCTACTATAAAAGGTTTGAGACTGGAGCTTGTGCCGTGCATTTGCGTTTCATCTATGTTGTTGGAACACACATTCGCTTTGAAACTATGCTAACTGGATCTCATTTGTCGCGCTGTATTTTCATTCGAATTGTTGTGGGGAATTCTATGCATCTGTAATCATTCGATTTCACCAAGACACCTAGAAATCAGTAACCGAATGTAATTCGAATATCCGTGGATTCAAGTAATTTATAGCCAATCTCTCTCACTCATAAACTCGCGATCTGCAATTTTATAATATTCTTTTAAATCATCTTTGTATGACGATGTAAAATTGGTATTTTGAAAATGTGGGAACTCATACAATATAATCACTCATGAACAGTAACTCATTACAGTACGTTTGACATTCATATAGTTATTACTCTGCATATTTGCCCCTCTCTATGCTTCCTGCCACATGCTCCCCACCTAGGCATGTGCATACTCAAAGCTGGTTCATGAAAGCGTGCCCTTTCCATTTACATTGCATACTACTCAGGGCCCACGACATGTAACTAAACTGTTATGTTCCCTAATACTTCCAGAGTTGGACAGTTACGGCTTCGTGACTGCGGTACTAAGACACATGCTGTTGCAGAAAGGTATCTGCATTCTCATCTAAATTATTCTGGGTCAGCTCAGATTAGCGTACTTCCTTTTGATATTAGTTACTCTATCTCCAATGTACTATCCTTTCAATCAGCCTGTGCTACGAAGAGTCTCATTTAATTTCTTGGGGTAGATTTCAAGGAAAACGCGGATTCGTAGACATTCTCTAATATTCAATAATGTGCCGGCCGAAAATACATCCCCGGCACAATACTGGGTTCTTTCGTTTGTACGGGGAGGAGGCTGAGTGGAACCATAATACTATCACCTGCATTACAATATAGATATGAAGATTTACGTAACGTCGAACAACCTGTTTTTATGCGAATGTTCTATTTACAACTGTGTCTGAATATTAAGGCGAGGTTTACCAACTTTCAGTTCAAAACATCTATTTTTTTACAAATTCGCATTTTAGGATCCAAAAAAGTGTTTAGCATCCACCCCCAAACGGTTTTTCCGAATACGGAACGGAAATGTTTTTTTATTCGCGGTTGAACTAAAAAAGGACCTGCCTGAAATCGGCCTTTTTCACGCACCAATTTTATTCTTTCGGAGGACGAGTTATTGTACCGGTGCTTAGGAGGAAACACACGAAATTCAAGTGAAAGTTTGAACGCGTGTGTTTGAATGTTAGGCACAAGCATTTGCATTCTGGTGCGAAGACTGTCGAGATTGCGACTATCCTGGCAGTGAGCAGCTTCAAAGAAGGGTATTCAGCAATTCTGAAGACCGTGGCAACGATGGACGTCACCCTGGCAGTCTATTGGACGCAGTTCGCCAAACATTCGGACGACCACCGGATTCAAGCGGCCGAAAACCGCTTGTCACCGGCCGTACGAGCGGCTCTGGAGCAGCGCAGGATGGCCCAGATCGAGCTGAACGCCCTCTATAAGGAAGAAGAAGGACTAGTTTATGGACCCGGAATAGCAGATTGAACGTAAGTTGCATAATATTGCATTTATATGCAGTCAAAACTTCAAGCGCGTTTTTCTCGAAATGACGTATTTTTTATCGCGCGGTATGGTAACTTCAAATCTACTGAACCGATTGGCATGATTCTTTGATTCCGACGAAGCTAACTAAATCGTCTAGGAGTTGTAGCACTTTTATTCCGATCCATCAACTATAAGTATTTTTATTTGGCAGACGAATTCGAAAAATCGATGAAAACCCCCTATTTATTTTGTTTCCTATGGTCCAAATAACTTAAGCGAGGTACAGCTCCTAAAGAGTCTTATATACTTCGCTAACGTCGACTCAATTTTGATTTCAGACGAGCCGGCTGACCTGCGACATACTGCGCGTGGAGGTCTACATCGAAATTTTGTTTCGTTCCGAGGGCACTTCCGCCTTTGCTCTTCGACATTTTCGGTCAAAAAAAATCCAGTTTGTAGAGGAAATATCAATAAACGTTTTGACCAAATTTGACATTGATATCTATAACATATTCATAGAAAAAATTCTCAAATAACATGGTTTTCTCGGGCCAACGATAGTAAACCTCGCCTTACGTATCACCTGATAGACATAAATTTACAAGACTCTTCACTTGAAATACAACTAACATAATCTTTACATTAAGTTTTGCCTAAGAGATTGAATACACTGGTGGCCTATTTAAGACGATGCTTTCGTCTTGGTTAGTGACTAAGAACTCTCTCTAGCGTTCCCCTGCCCAGCCGCAAATAGACGAACGATTGCGGTGCTGCACCGAGGCATCAGGAGGCGCACCTACGTCCGCGTATCTCATTCGTCGGAGCAGCATGCGACTACCGTTCTCGGTGGATTAGTCGCTAGGTGCCTACCTTGCTTCGGCAACCCATCATCGGACGACATCCTATCCAGGTCTAAGATAGGGGAAGCGCTTCGAACTGGAGCATGAAAATAAACTTTGTACTTGCCATAGGTTTCTCTCTCGCACATCAACATGAGGTCTAGAAAAAATACGACAATGTAGTTAATAAGCAAACCAGACAGAAAAATCTTCACTCCCACGAGATATCAAGTTCTTATCGTGTTACATCGTCTCTAGTCTTGATAGTTTTCTCATCTGGACGAGAGCGACAAAGCACAAGATTCATCAGATATGCCACATCCAGCTGCAGCCACTCTTCGGTGATTAAATCTCGTAGAGTTCCCGAATTCCCGATATATTGATTGCTACATTTATTTCCAAGTAGACAATTTCTGTGGGATTAAGACTGGGTGACTTATCAGGCCAGTATAAAAGCGGCAGTGTCTGAATTTTCGTCAAACCAGGAACGTAGGCTCTGTAAACCTGGCTGCTGTCATGTTGTAAGATATGAGTGTCACAGCATAAAATGGTTCAGATGGCTCTGATCACTATGGGACTTAACATCTGAGGTCATCAGTCCCCTAGAACTTAGAACTACTTAAACCTGACTAACCTAAGGACATCACACACATACATGCCCGAGGCAGGATTGGAACCTGCGACCGTAGCGATCTCTCCGTTCCAGACTGAAGCGCCTAGAACCGCTCAGCCACTCCATCCGGCTGTCACAGTATAATCATTACGAAAATTTAGAACAAAGGGAAACATTTGATCAACGAAAATGCTGAATTAAACGATGTCGTTCATGTTAATGGTAGAGTCAACGAGCGGGACAGGTCATGAAGCGAAAAACACTCCAGAAAATAGCGGGTTAAGCATCTAAAAGGCGAGCAAGAGCGATCAGCGCATTTTATCATTCAAAAAGACGTCAAATCCTGACTTGTCGGATCACGCTACACATCTACATCTCGTTATTCACCAACTCCTGTGTTGTTTTACACGATTAAGCAGTGCAGAATTATGTGCTCCTGTGAGCAGAGGCCTTTTGGAAGACACCCGAGTACAACCATTACGTTCGGCTCCCTTAGCAGTGTTAGTTGCAGACTGAAATGGCCCTGTACTAGCTAACGCCAGAAGTTCTCATCGGGTTTGAAATCGATTGTCGTTGACATGGTGTAACAGTCGTCTCCAGCCATGGTCGACTAGGGTAATTTAACGACAGTTAAGGCTTCGTGATTGCGGTACTACGGGATTTGCTGTTGCAGAAACGTATCTGCATTCTCATATAAATTATTTTGAACTAGTTCAGATTAGCACACTTACTTGTGCTAATATGTATGCTATCCCTAATGCCGAGTTATATTGCTGACACCGGATATTTCGCGTCGATACACCATCAAACAGAGTAAATTAATATACGGTGTATGATGGGCATGCATGTACACGTTTTCTTCATTCTACCATTCTGTTACGTATCTACGTCGACACGTCTTATTGCACTGCCTCCATACAACCGACTGCGACATACACACCAATTCACTACCATGAAGTACGGCAGTAGTTAGGTCAAAATACCATCTGCTACCATGTACACACTGCCTGCAGCGCTCAACACATATCATTGTGTTCTTTGAAGAAGGTAACAAATATTTTCTCCAGAGGGTTTACGATGAGGTCTATAGTATAAAAAATTTATATTTCTTGGTATTTCTTAGTCTCATTTCCGCACAGAAAATCGTTTATCACCATTTTAAACAATCAAAAGACGTCAGTCATGAATATGAAATCCAGTAAAGAAACATTCCCTTTGCTGAACATACACATGTATTTGCTGAACATAAACAAGTATTTTATGAAATACAGCAGTCGACGACATATGAATATTCTGACCGGTAGTTCCGTGAAAGTTATGGCCTTGTTTTGAGAACAATTGCCATGATCACTTTTGATTTTCTATCAGTGGATGTAATTACATGTGATTACATTTTATTACTCGTGTCACAGTAGTACCAATACCCACACGACTTTTGGGGACCTGATGATGATTATCAGTCATTAAAAACTTATTTCGCAAAGGCAGCAGTTTACGCTGGTGATTAAGAACTCAAAAGAAAAAAATTAACGGAACATGAAATACAGGATATAAACATGATTGCACACTCCTAAGTGCAGTTCATTGCATTTCTTGACAATTCGTGTTTGCAGTGACGAATATATATCACCTCTCGTTTGCTACAAATCTGTATACAGTGGACGGAACGTGATCATTGCCTGGCAGTGCGACAGCGGACACAGCAGGGGAAGTGGGTGCCTTCTGAATGTGTTTTTGAAATACTTATTCTTATTACATTTTGTTATTGAGTTCCTACAATTAATCACTTAATACACTTTCGATCAGTTGTTTACTCTGGCGATAATATGTGTGTACGAAATTGTTAAGTATTATACATTTTTATTCTGTCAATTATTTTGCTGATATTGACCTACTTTTTTTCCACTTATTGTAAAACCATCCCCTTACGTTAAGTATACATGTCGTTCTGTGGGATGACATGTATGATTGAAAATTAAGATTACATGATTGTTTTAAGCTGAACAGTTTCAACAGTTTTATGCTGCCACCGTCCGCTCTAATGAAACGTGTTGTAAAAGGGCCATATCACATGAAGTCAAAGCACACATACACATATATTGATACGAAACACACAGTAACATCCACGTAGCTGATGACATTCTCGTAGTTTTCATGCACATCGGCGTCGGACATGACGCTCCCAAGCTTGCTGCACAGCGCTACGCTACAGGCGTGGTGATATCACAGAGGCGGCAGATCATCTACAAAGTTAGCTGTCTTGTCGTTGTATGGCGTAGACGAAGTCAGCGGATCTGCAGCCTCCATGTTAACACTCCGCCTGTAGCGTAGTGCTGTGCGGCAAGCTTGGGACGCTCACGTCCAGCGCCTATATCGACGAATGGTACGAGGATGTTATCACGTATGTGCTTTTTATCAAGATATGTGTATGTGTGGAGTGCCTCTGTGCTTTGACTGCATGTAATGTAACATGATACTTTTATAACAAGTTCAGAAATGTTAGATGACGGCAGCGTAAGACCTTGTATTGATAAAACTTTCTCTACTGTGTTCGCGGCGTACGGAGTGTATTCTTTATTTCCAACCAAATCCTTACACTGAAGAGCAGTACATTACACATCTACCAGCCGAAATCATTTCAAAACACAAAGCTAGTTGTAAAGTACCCTTACCCTGAAATATTTGCATTCATACATTCAAAAACTAACAAAATTAATGAAAAAGAATGTCCGTTGCCTTTTAAAACGAATGCCGGCGTTACTTTCTGTGAAGCACATCAATGCGCTGCAATACGAAAACGGTAGCACCTACACTAGGAGAGGAAGAGTTGTAAGTAGTTCTGTTAGGTGCTGACGTGATGTTTGGAGTGCTATGAGAAATAAGGGGCTCCTCGGATGTGAGAAAACATGAGGAAGGTTGGGTTAGATCTTATAGGAAGGATAAATTTCTGGGTAGATTTCGTTATGTAGGAGAAGAAAAATGTTAGAGTAGCATTGGGAGACAATATCGACGGTATTTGGATGTAGCGTTAATGAGCCGTTTTAATATTAGCTCCGCAACATACCAATATTGTTAACCTGGGAGGAAGTGACTGAGCTGTCGCAATCAAATTTTCGGGATGTTTATGAAGTATGGAGATGTCCGTCGTGAAAAAGTGGTTGTGGGAGGATGGGGCAAGGATTTGATGACCTGGAAAACATTTGAGGACGGGAGGCTACAATCAAGAGTTACACTGAGCTGTTTAAGAATGTACGTTAACTGGATAAGTAGGTAGTAAATTATTAGATAGAAACCATGGGCATATACGCCGCAGAAGAAATAACTTAAAATTTCCGAAGTTTTGAGGAGCTGGCAAGTGTACCAAGAGTATAAATGGTTAACGAGCAGTTGGTGGTAGATAGGATGGTGTGAGCAGCGTACACTAGAATTTCTTCAGGACCGTGGCCTGCGAAAGTGGTTCATTGTTGTCGGTTTTCGTAGTGTTGGTTCAGGGATGTCAGTGATTTGGAGGACAGAAGTTACAACAGAGTTCCTGACCAATAAAAAGTACCGTGGAAGATATAGGATCTGGTACTGTAAATTGCTACAAAAGGTGGACAGTTAGAGACACACACGGGCGTAGGCTTTCTCTAGGACAAGAAATAAAAGTGACGGAATGCAAAAATATGAATCAAGTCAGCACCTTTAACTCTCTTAACACATATTACATCAATGATGGTTACAATGTCTGTGATTCTACAGTATCTGTATCTTCACGTTGCAATATTCTTCAGTCACACAAGCATGTCTGGAGGAAAGGACACTGCTCTGACGATTATAGCTGTGGTGAATATTACGACACGATTCACACTTTGCATATCTGGATTCACGTCAGCATTTTGTACCGCAAGAACATTTGTGCAGTACAGGGTTTTGAATCTGGATTTCCCACTTATCGCGAGGGCTCACCTTAACCACTTCGGCTATCCATGCATGGCTCCAGGACCAATCCAAACTTCCACATATCACGGAGTTCACGTCCCTTACGCTCGCACTTTTCGTGATTCACTTATAGAGAAAGACGAATACATTACCGGAGAAACAGCAACAAACTGTTTTAGACGTTTCCAATTCATTCAAGATTTATTGTTGAAGCAATGCAAATGCAGTACATGAAGTGATTAAATTTACAGATCAGTAACACAAGAAGTTCTGAGATGTCAGGTATTGATCATTCTGAAACCCCTTCACTACTGGCCTTTAAAATTGCTACACCACGAAGATGACGTGCTACAGACGCGAAATTTAACCTACAAGAAGAAGATGCTGTGATACGCAAATGATTAGCTTTTCAGAGCATTCACACAAAGTTTGCGCCGGTGGCGACACCAACAACATGCTGACAGAAGGAAAGTTTCCAATTGATTTTTCATACACAAACAACAATTGACCGGCGTTGCCTGGTGAAACGTTGTTGTGATGCCTCTTGTAAGGAGGAGAAATGCGTACCATAACGTTTCCGACTTTGATAAAGGTCGGATTGTAGCCTATCGCTATTGCGATTTATCATTTCGCGACGTTGCTGCTCGAGTTGATCCAATGACTGTTAGCAGAATATTGAATGGTGGGTTGAGGAGGGTAATACGGAACGCCATGCTGGATCCAAACGGCCTCGTATCACTAGCAGTCGAGTTGACAGGCATCTTATCCGCATGGCTGTAAATGATGGTGCAGCCAGGTGTTGATGCCTCAGTCAACAGATGGGGACGTTTGCAAGACAACAACCATCTGCACGAACAGTTCGACAACGTTTTCAGCAGCATGGACTATCAGCTCGCAGACCATGGGTGCTGTTACAGCTGCATCACAGACAGGAGCGCCTGCGATGGTGTACTCAACGACGAACCTAGGTGCACGAATGGCAAAACGTCATTTTTTTTTTCGGATGAATCCAGGTTCCGTTTACAGCATCATGATGGTCGCATCCGTGTTTGGTGACATCACCGTGAATGCACATTGGAAGCGTGTATTCGTCATCGCCATACTGGCGTATCCCCTGGCGTGATGGTATGGGGTGCCATTGGTTATACGCCTGGGTCACCTCTTGTTCGCATTAACGGCGCTTTCAACAGTGGACGTTACATTCCAGATGTGTTACAACCCGTGGCTCTATCCTTCATTCGATCCCTGCGAAACTCTACATTTCAGCAGGATAATGCACGATCCCATGTTGCAGGGCCTGTACGGGCCTTTCGAGATACAGAAAATGTTCGACAGCTGCCCTGGCCAGCACATTCTCCAGATCCCTCACCAATTGAAAACGTCTGGTCAATGGTGGCGGAGCAACTGGCTCGTCACAATTAGCCAGTCACTACTCTTAATGAACTGTGGTATTGTGTTGAAGCTACATGGGGAGCTGTACATGTACAAGCCAACCAAGCTGTGTTTTACTCAATGCCCAGGCGTATCAAGGCCGTTATTTTGGCCGGAAGTAGTTGTTCCGGGTACTGATTTGTCAGGACCTATGCACCCAAATTGCGTGAAAATTTAATCGCATGTCAGTCATAGTATAATATATTTGTCCAATGAATTCCTGTTTATCATCTGCATTTCTTCTTGGTGTAGCAATTTTAATGGCCAGTAGTGTATATTAGTACATGGTGTAGGCTGCAACGGCGGCAATGAAGGCGCTTACTCTGGCATTCAGTCTATCGTACAGATGCCGAATACTGCGGTGGGACACGTTATACCACGTCTGGTCGACCTCTTCACTTAGTTCTGTTACAGTACTTGGTTAACGAGTTGAATCAGTTACTTCTCGTCCCATCACATCCCAAACTTGTTCGATGGGAGAAAAGTTAGGCGATCGTGCTGGCCAGGGAAGTTGCTGCGCGTGTTGCAGGGCACGTTGATTTTCACTGGCAGTATGTGGGCAAGCATTATCATTTTGAAACCACACATCACCTTTCTGTTTTAAGAACGACAAAAGAAAGGGTCTAACAACACTCTGCACGCTGGTTGGCGTCCTCACCAGAAACACAAAAGGTGAACTAGAGTTGGAGCTTATCTCACCTTGACCATAAGGCCTGGAGTGCGGTCAGTTTGGCCTGGTCGGATGCAACATGAGAGAGCGCTCCTCAGGTCTATGTCATACTTGCATACGACCGTTGTCTGCTGGCAGAATCTGTGTTAATCGCTGAATATCACTGCGAGCCATTCCATTTTTCAAATGATCCTATGACGGCACCGGTGGAGACACGCTCGTCGATGCTGTGGCGTGAGTGGAAGAGTGGCATTGCTAATGACCGGTTCGCAACAGTTCGTGTTGACACCTATCGGCTCACAAGCTCTCTCATTTGTGCTGTGATAGCTTTGCGATCTGCCATTGCCGCCCTTACAATACAACAGTCCTGGAGGGCGTTTGTGCCGCGTGAACGTCCACAACCTCGTCCACATGTTTTTGAATGTATGACCACTGACTCGAGCATCGTAGCGGAACTGACGCATCACGTCCAATTTGTGCGGCAGTTCTTCTAAAGTACCATCCCGCGAAGACCACAATTTGACCCGTTTCAAACTCGCTCAATTGCCTGCAGGAAGCACCAGTGCCTCTCCGCGACACGGTTGCCAGCTTGCTTCATGCGTTTGCACCACACTGATAATTCTGGCTGTCAGCATTTCCTATTAAATGGTAGACACAGATGGTGCGCTGATAACTATGCGACTACGGTATCTGTTGGTGGACAACCTTGATACCATTGTCAGTGTACCTGCTATGCCCCGGCGGCATATGTCATCATCGGATCAAATTATATTTCGTCTTTCCAGGTGCACTAACTTTTTTTTTCCAGCAGTGTATGTTACCGTCATTTTTTCCCGGCGAGGCACGGATACACCAATCATTCTTACAATATCTGTATTTACACAGTCCTGATACATCACACTACAATGTTCTTCAAAATAAATGTGGTAAATGTTATTAAATGGATTCACATTTTGTTACATATGGCAGTTTGGACTGCCAGTGGAGGCGTGCTCGGATAGAAGACATGTTCAAGGCCAGGTTCGGCACAAATTTTCGTGTGCGACAAAGAGCTGACGTCCATCAAGATTCGCAGAATGCGAATCCCTTTGGTAGTACCAGTCACGTAACATATTGCAACATGTAGAAATCATAAAATATTGTAAACAAAACTAACAATAGCAAAACGAGACCGCAAAAAACCTGACTTCTGTCAGTACCCTATAAATGGAACAGCGCATCCTAAATTGTGGACAGTTCCCAGTACATAGTCTCAACGAGGAACAGTGGTGCCTCAGAAAAGCGATAGCGTCCTGTTTAAATGTCACAATAGGTGAATAACCAAAATGGCGCTACTCTAGCGCCTACGTGCCTACTCAAGGAGCACATTTTCCTGCTTTGTAAAAGAAATAGAAACTGTCAAACCTGAAACCTTAGCAACGGTTAATTATACCAGTGTAGCGCACAATGCAAATTACGAGCGATCATTTCGCATAAAAACAGTGAAGTTCGTATTTAATCGCCGGAATATATGCGGAGCCTACACAAAGCCTTTGGCCAACAGCGCAATAATCGTTATAATGCTTCCATGACCTTTCTGTTCATAATGACATCAGTAATGGTGATCTGGGCGCAAATAACTCTTGCGAAATCTCAGTGACGGAAACTTCAGATATGTAGGATTCCATAACTACATTAGAAGACAGTTCTGTTCTTTGACTCCTTTTAATGGGAAATTCTTCTACGATGTTGATGTGTGTCTGCTTTTACATTCCTTTTTATAAACACCTTATCGTCACGCAGACCGATTTCAGAGAGTTTTAATGGTAAGTGCGCGTGGAGTTGTCCGTCTAGTGTAGGGGTATCTCAGGTTCAGAAAGATGAATGAAAACTGCAAAATATGTTATGTTTATTTTACTCTCTGCGAGCCAATCAAAAGAACTGATTTCACGATGCCTATCAGTAAACGTCTTACAGTCACATAACAATATGAAACGGTGTATACTGTTTGGATCTTTGTTTTCATGTGCCCCCTAAATCACTAAGACTGTGATCAGACACGTCACCGCACGCCTCTGTGGGTATCGAACGCAAGGAGCATTCATTTCTGGCTTCTCCTTAGCGCCAGAAGACTTAATTTCTCTGGCTACTGTAAATAATGTTCCATAATAACCACCGTCCTAATGACTACAGCTCTCAATGGCCGCATTGTAAATGTCTTGTAATAACGATAATGGAATCTCTGAAGAAGCATCGTTAGCACTCAAAGTAAACAGACGCAACATCGTTAGCGGTCACGCAAGTTCGTTAGAGGTAACAACGGAGGACATAAAAATGTCATGACAACAAAAACGGATGTAGGAACTCTTTTCAGGTAGAAATTGGTTAGTGAATTTTAAAATTGTCATTTTCTTCCGTAAAATGTCAATTACGTAGCAGAATCTAATTTTGGAGCAAAAATTGCGTGAGGGGTAAGGATGAGATTTTGGTGCAGAGCTCCACAATAGCTGAATTCTTAATGGACACTTTCATAAGACAAAAAAGAGTAATTAAATTTTCAGAGTGGAGGTTGTTGACTCAGCTCTTTCCGGAGAAATGAGAAAACAAGTACAATGCAATGGAAACTCTTGCGTGTTGGTGTCACCATGGTCTTCATAGGCAGCTGATGGTGTGTATGTATGTATGTATGTATGTATGTGTCTCTCTCAATGTGTGTGTGTGTGTGTGTGTGTGTGTGTGTGTGTGTGTGTGTGTGTAGCGTGTGCGTGAATGAATATTGAACATTAGTTTTGTGACAGCAGTTTAACATGTTACATATAAAGGACAAACACCAGCTCTGTACATGATGAATAAATTCTTGGCACGCAGGACATGTGAGTAATTGTGTAACAGCGTGTTTGTGTCATTGCAAATTGGTTATAGTTTAATGTTGTGTCCAGCTCATTTCGTGGTAAAATGATCAAAGGGTGAATGAACAACGAACGAAGTAATACACAGTCTGTTAATGGAATGTTTACACTAACATATAAAAAAATGAGCAGTGACTCTTGCGCGTTTGAAACCAATAAAATCAAGCTTTTATCAAATATAGGAAATAAACAATTGTTATTCGGATTCTGTTGTCCCATCTACTGGATAATAGTGACAGTGTACGAACAGTTCGCTAGTGACCATTTCTTGTTATCCGGCGAAAGACAAGAACGGTGGAGTTCCTGGAAATCAGTGACATCATGTACAAACGGTCTGAACAGTCGATGGACGAATTAAGACATGTGGTGGCACAAGACAAGACTGACTGTACGTACACAAACTGCCATCATTAGGGTCAGTTCTTTTTATCATGTCACAGACACACCATATATTCTGATGCATGACAAGAACTTGTATTTAATAAACTGCTCGTCCATCGCAACCAAAGTGATCGATCCTGACGGGACGAATCACAAGACAGAGGTTGAGATCGAGAAACCGTTACTCTTTAATGCGCTACGTCGTTTCTCCGGTTGCTAATGCGAATGACCTTTCTTGCAGGTATCTTATATAACTTTTTGAATGTGAAATGTGTTTCGAAGCTTTTGCTATCCTGAAGTCATTAAATTTCTAATATCTCAACATCGACGTACTATGTTTATAGTAGTTCCCGCCTCAGATTTGGTAAACATAAACAGCATCGATAAGGGGCAATCAAATTATCGCCGAACTTCCACTACAAAGGAAGTGGGGAATGGTTCGATTAAAAACCTATCACCACACTCGTTAAGACATTAATCCCAATAGGAGGCGAGACATTCAGTTCCTATTCCGTGGAACGCGGTCGGCCGCTGACGCATTCGCCACCACACACACGTCTGCACTTCCTCGTCATACTGAAACCGACGTCTGCGCACGTCTCTGTTCCGGACGCCAGAGATGTGAAAACCACACGGTGATAGATCCGGGCTGTACGGAGGATGTTGCAGTGTTTTCCAAGCAAATCGCAGGAGCAGCCTTCATCCGACTGGCAGTCTGTGCTTTAGTGTGTAACTGGATGATGCAACCTGACATTACTGTTGGGTGTCTTGGCTTCATGGCGCATCAAAGTGTCTTCACAGCACCGCGCATTGATTGTGGTTCCACCCTCGAGGAAGTCGACGAGGAGAGGGCCTCTGCAGAGGAAGAAGAAGGTCATCACTATCTCACCGGAACTTGTGCCAACAGCTTTGGATTTCTTTGGCGGAGGAGATGTGGGATGTTTCCACTGTTGGCTTTGCCCTTTGCCGGCGGCTGTCGGACGGGATCATCGTGTTGCACGAAAACAGCCGCCTCCGACCCTCCCACTCGGACGAAGGCTGAGCTTCAGTGATTTGGTTGGAAAACTGCAAGACCATCCATACACCCAGGATCTAGCGTCCTTCACATCTTTGGCGACCTGAAGGAAGACGTGGGTCGACGTCGATTTCAGCGGATGTGTGGTTGTGGATCCGTCAGCGCTCAGTCGCGTCCACCGAAACGGGAATTCATCGTCTCCCAGTGGGATAAATGCCTTAACGTGTGTGGTGTCTACTTCTGAATAGAAACATTCCATGACCCCGTTGTGGCGAGTGATAGGTTTTCATTTGGCTGCTCCTCATATTTGATGTAGTATGGCGTATTTAGATGTATTGTGTTGCTATATTATACAAAGATTGTGACGGTCTGCACTGACAAATGATGTGCGTTACAGATACCGGCAAAAGTGCCTTCCGTGTCATTGCATAGAGGGAATTCTGCTGTCATTTTCTGAAGATATCATACAGACCCCATTTCGAGGTGCAGCGAATGTCGTAAGTATTGAGTCGTATACTTACTTCCATAACCACCGCGAGTAATCGCTGAATGACAGTTATTTGGCTCCAGAAAAGGGAACAGAACAAATGTACATATGAACCACGTACATAGCGAATGCTATAAAACGGCAAAAACTATAGGTACGTAGCTAATCGGCGAAAGGAAACAGGTTTATTGTATCTAGCAGTAGTTACGTAAGATCCTGGTATACTCTGATATCCCATAGTGATTTTACAACGATTCGTCAGTGTACTGCTATATTCTCGAAAGCACGTTTCCTGCATTCCACTGAACAACACCAACCATCACTATTTTTTATTGTCCTCGACCCGTTGGTGTAAACAGATTCGGTACAGTCAATGGACATTTATTGATGATGTTGTGGTATTCAGTCAGAGGATTGCTTCCATGCAACTTTCACAACAGCCTAGCCTGTGCTGACTTCATGAGCTGTGCATAACTACTGAAACCTGCACTGAGGTGATCAAAGCCATGGTATGCCTCTTAATATCGTGTCTGACCTCCTTTTTCTCTGCGTACTGTAGCAGATCGACGTAGCAAGGACTCAACAAGTCGTTGGAAGTCCATTGCAGAAATACTGAGTCATGATAACTGCGAAAGTGTTGCGGGTGAAAGGTTTTATCAACGAACTGACTCTAGATTATGTCCCATAAATGGTCGATGGTATTCATGTCGGGCTAGCTGGGTGGCCTGGTAATTCGCTGCAACTGTCCATAATGATGCCTAAACAGTTTGCGGAACAACTGGGCCCCGGTGATACGGCATACTATCATGGGAACATGAAGCAAATGACAGGCTGCAAATGACCCCCAAGTAGACGAACATAACCAGTCAATGATATGTTCAGTTGGCACAGAGCACCCAGTCCATTCCATGCAAACACAGCCCACAGCATTACGGAGCTACCACCAGCTTTCTTGTTGACAGCTTGAACCCATGGCTTCATGAGGTCAGTGTCACACTCGAACCTTACCATGACCTTTCACCAACTGAAATCGAGGGTCATCTAACCAGGCTACAGTTTCCAATACACTAGGGTCCAACCGATATTTTCACTAATTCAGAAGAGGCTATGTCGTGCTCTTAGCAAAGACACTCGCGTCCGTCGTCTGCAGCCGCAGCCCATTAACGCTAAATTTCGCCGCATTGTCCTAACGGATACTTTCATCGTACGTACCACACTGATTTCTGTGGTTATTTCAAAGCAGTATTGCTTGTATGTTAGCACTGACAACTCTAAGTAAACGCCGCTGCTCTCCGTCTTTAAGTGAAAGCCGTTGGCCACTGCTTTGTTCTTCGTGAGACTAACGCCTGAAATTCGGCATTCTTAGCACACTCTTGATATTGTGAGTCTCAGAATATTGAGTTCCCTAACGATTTCTGATATGGAATGTCCCATCATCTACCTCCAGCTGCCATTTCGCGTTCAAAAATCTGTTAAATCTCTTTGTAAGGCCTTAATCACGTCGGAAACCTGTTAACATGAATCACCTGACTGGAAATGACAGCTCCGCTAATGTACTGTTCTTTTATAATTTGTGTGCACGATACTACACTCAGGGGTGTGTGTGTGCATATTGTTATACCATGACCTTTGTCACCTTAGTGTACATCCACCAGGAACTCAATACTGCAGTGTAGCTTCGGAGTGCCTGTGCAGTCTTTATTCGCAGTCTTCCTTACGGGTTAACAAAGTAATGATCACTCGTTACTTGATGCCACATGATGATTCTTGTCAATCTATCCCTTACTTTGTCAAATAATGACAGGTATTTTTTTCCCATTTGGATTCAGTACGTCCTCTTTTGTTATACGATCTCCAGCGTCCTGCTACACCACAACAATTTTTGGTGTTACCAGTCAGCAAATTACAGCGTACTTCAGCCACAGGCAGTTGTTTCAATGACCAAGTAGTAAAATACATCTACGGCTTTTAGTGTCTCATTCCCTAATATAATTCCCTCGTCAATGCCTAATTTACTTCGACTATATTCCCCTATTGCGCTTTTGTTGATATTCTCCTCATAACCTTTTTTAAAGACACTATCCATTCTGTTCAACTGCTCTTCCAAGTCCACTGATGTCTCTGATAGAACTACAATGTCACTGACAAACCTCGAAGTTTTTATTTCTTCTCCATGAACTAGAGTTTTTATGATATTTTTTATTTAGTGCTGTTTGCGTTATCACACACCATACTACGATTATAAAAGTCTTCCTTAATAACTTACATCTACGTAAATTGAAGTAACATTTTGTTATTGCCTTTACATTGAATATTATTGTTTAAATATGACACTGTTGTAAATGTTATGTGTGTACTTACAATGTTCGATCATTTCCTGTTGTGGAAATTGTTCCCTCCTTGCCTTTATGCCTGTCGGTTGCTGCTTCCCTCTGATTCTTGTTCATAATTTACCACCTCGCAGCATACTCTTGTGCTTTCTTCAAGCTATAGCACAGACTAAATTTCGAAGCAGATGACTACATACTTTGTAAATACCGTGATGAATATGAAGTATTTGTTACTTTAACAGAAATCTTATACATTGTCCATTGGTATCCCTGAAAATATCCCTTTTTTGAAATGTACCTGAATATAAAAGTATGTGCGCACTATGTTTCTTGCCTGTTAGAAACTTTCATGGTGAATAAGTGAGTTACAGCATGGAACTTTATCATTCATTCAAATTCTTTGCAGTTTTCCAAGAAATAACGAAGACTTCAGCAACAGAGAATATAAGTTGGGTAGAAGGTACTAAAAAACATGCAAGAACAACATAGATGATTACTAGTGAATGCTGAAACACAAGGCAAAGTCTATAGGATCTTTTCATTCAGCAATGGATATTGAATGGGTTACACAATTTATTTGACGTACGGTTTCACGCAAGTACCACTAATCTTGCAGTGGGTAGATCAAGTCCCCTACAAATATTAAATGATTCGCGTATATTGACATTATCTCAATATTGTCTATTTTTCTATGCAGTAGTATTGGTTAATTACTCTATTCATACGTACATATATTCTAATTAATTTTATAGCCAGTTAATCCTAACATACTCTGTCCTCTCGAAATATGGCGTTTATAGTTCCTGCTGCAGATATCATCTGCTTACGTTACTATCCATTTCCGTTCATGAAAGTTTTTGAAATTACTGCTATAGCGACGGTTGGTTACGACTTAAATAACAAGTAACTGGTGTTAGTGACAACGTGAAAAGTTGCAACATTCCTGACTTACCCTTATGACACCCGCTGCTCGCAGGGATGAGCACTCAGTTTGCTTCTGCCCCAACGCTCGGCGACCGACAAGTATGGGACTTTGCTGCAGGCACCAGTCACAACTTTCCTTGTTAAAACTTTCATAAGCGACAATTTCCCTCAGCCAGCTTGATTTTCCACGAAGCTCTGCAAGCACACCTTGAAATTTTCTCCATAGTGTACGATCACATCTTACGGAAGATGTTAGCACTGGATTTCTCATTATCTTACGCACTGGGACGTATAAAGCGAAGAAACCGTACTTGAGGGTAATCACTCGGCAATAAATCCAATATCTGGCCTTAGCACCACGATGAAGCCAGCAATGTAAGAAAGACAACTGTCTGTGTAGCACGCCTGTCCGCTTCCTCATTAATGTCTGTAGGACCCTTATGAGAGCGCATATGCCAGTATATGTATACTCGTCGTATTTGATTACGACAAAGCAACATACTCGGTATAGTCCATAAGGTTGAGAATGTCGTCATCAACGCCAATCAACTTAGTTGAAACCTTCTGTAGTCTGAAACTTCCCGGCAAATTAAACCTGTGTGCCGGACCGAGACTCGAAGTCGGGACCTTTGCCTTTTAGTGGCAAGTGCTCTTACGTAATCTGTGCTTACAGAACTTTACCCCTCGTAATAACTTCGAACGGTAGATTCTTTCATGTAATTGACTAACTGTGGAGTAATATTATTGCTGTTTCAGAGTGGCACTGTAATTTGTGTTGGCGTGTTTTAATGTCACCAGTTTCTATACTCACCGCCTGACAGAAAAAGAGAACCACGAAGAAGGGTAGGAGAAAACGAAATGAAACTTTATACGTTGACAGGGTATGCGATGTTATTTCCTTGAGGAATAACTGTGAAGACATTACGGAGGCTCTCAAGAAACTAAAGTGGAGACGATACAAAAGATGTGTTGTGCGTCACGGGGTGGTATACCACTGAAATTGCAGAGGAGTACGGAGGGAGAGAGTTGCGTGGTTTATTACTTCTTGCTACATACGTCTCGCGATTTGAAAGCAATGAGAAAACTCGAAAAATTAGAGCTACTAAGGAGGTTTATCGACAATCATTCTTACCAGGCGCCATTCGTAAAAAGCACAGAGAAAGTTGCCAAAAGAAGATAGCGTCGCCAGAAGTACTCGTCACCATATACCGTAAGGTGGCTCCTAGAATATAGATGTAAGATAGGCTTTCAATAATTAGTGCAACACATTTTCTTTCTGGGGCAATTTCAGTTGAAAAAAATGCATAATTTTTGTGTGATATCGGGGAATGTTCCCTGTTCAACCGCTATATTTTTACGAAGTTCCGATAGGTGGCGACCCTTAACATAAACTTGAAAATGGCGTCTGTAACAGGGGTTTGTTCCAAGCAGAGAGCTGTCATTGAGTTCATTTTGGTGAGAAACCAGGGCATCGCGAGTATTTATAGACGCTTGCAGAATGTCGTTGGGTAAGGTCGCGCATACCTATTAGTTCTCCCGCGTGCCAACCAGCCGCACAAAGCTGCTTGACTCCTACAATGCTATTATGTGCAGACACTCTCCTTCAAGACGATCGTTGGATAAGAATCAAACACCTCGCAGCTCAACTCGTCCACCACTTTGGTTACACAAAGGTCTATGCCCACTGTTTTATTCAACGCCTAACATAAGACCACAAAGAGCAAGGAAGGACCCTCTGGCTCAATGAAGAATGAACCCCGAGAGAAGCAATACGTAGATGATGGGCAGGTGCTTGAGGATCAAGAAGCTACCTCCGACGTCGGCCAGTGGAGTGGTATCATGACGGCGTATATGCCCTCACAGCAAGTTGGCGTAAGGCTGTCTCTTTGAACGGAGATTATGTTGAAAAATAGGATGTTGTATCCAGAATATTGGGCGATAATATGGTGAAGGTGGCAGGGGTAAAATACAGGGAGCGACAGGCTATTTACAAATTGGCCCAGAAACCAGAAGGCAGTTATAAGGGTTGAGGGGCATAAAAGAGAAGCAGTGATTGGGAAGGGAGTCAGACAGGGTTGTAGCCTATCCCCGATGTTATTCAATCTGTATATTAAACAAGCAGTAAAGGAAACAAACGAAAAATTCGGAATAGGAATTAAAATCCATGGAGAAGAAATAAAAACTTTCAGGTTCGCCGATGACATTCTAATTCTAGAAAAGCAGTTGAACGGAATGGACAGTGTCTTGAAAGGAGGATTTAAGATGAACGTCAACAAAAGCAAAACGAGGATAATTCATTGTAGTCAAATTAAATCGGGTGATGCTGCGGGAATTAGATTAGGAAATGAGTTGCTTGAAGTAGTAAATGAGTTTTCCTATTTACGGAACAAAATAACTGACGATGATCGAAGTAGAGAGGATTTAAAATGTAGACTGGCAATGGCAAGGAAAGCGTTTCTGAAGAAGAGAAATTTGTTAACATCGAGTATAAATGTGTCAGGAAGACGTTTCTGAAAGTATTTGTATGGAGTGGACGATAAATAGTTTAGACAAGAAGAGAATAGAAGCTTTCGAAATGTGGTCCTACAGAAGAATGCTGAAGATTATATGGGTAGATCACATTACTATGTTAATTGTTTTGGCAGCTATAACTAAAAGAGCTCAAATTCCTTTTTCTTCTTGACTTCCTGCAGCTATAAACTAATGAGGAGATATTGAATAGAATTGGAGAGAACATAAATTTGTGGCACAACTTGACCAGAAGAAGGGATCGGTTGGTAGGGCATATTCTGAGGCATCAAGGGATCACCATTTTGGTATTGGAGGGCAGCGTGGAGGGTAAAAATCGTATAGGGAGATCAAGAGATGATTACACTAAACATATTCAGAAGTATGTAGGTTGCAGTAGGTACTAGGATATGAAGAAGCTTGCACAGGATAGAGTAGGATGGAGGAGGAGGAGATTAGTGTTTAACGTCCCGTCGACAACGAGGTCATTAGAGATGGAGCACAAGCTCGGGTGAGGGAAGGATGGGGAAGGAAATCGGCCGTGCCCTTTCAAAGGAACCATCCCGGCATTTGCCTGAAGCGATTTAGGAAAATCACGGAAAACCTAAATCAGCATGGCCGGAGACGGGATTGAACCGTCGTCCTCCCGAATGCGAATCCGTAGAGTAGGATGGATAGCTGTGTCAAACCAGTCTCTGGACTGAAGACCACAACAACAACAATATGGTGTATCGAATCCTCAGTAACACCTACCTGCGTTCGGAAAGACGCTGTGTTGCCGTCTTATGAAATGTCCCTTGTAGATGTAAATGTCGAAGTTTACTAAACTGACAGACCGATGATAAGATTTACTGATGTCTGTTGTAACATGACAGGCATCGGGGAGAGAGTTTAACGAAGTAAAACAAATTTACTAAATCATAAAAAAGTGTGACCCATCACGAAGGGATAAATATTAGGGAAACAGTGAGAAGGCAATTTGACTGCACCGACATTCACCTTATCCTCTCATGATCATATACAACACAAACAAGGCACTACAGTATAGAAAAAGATTCATTACAAGAGCAGTTCGAGACGGCTACACTTAACACACATGACATGCAAACAGCCAAAGTGGCGACAATTAGACAGGCCTGTACCAGGCCATTAGCCACACGAGCTCATCGTCCTTCATCAAGGCAGAGGAATGTTAATAAACTGGAAGTACGTGTAGGGACAGGCGAGGCGTCCTGTGGCGCTGGCTGCCCCCAGGGCACTGTGCTGTGGCCGCCCGCAGCGCCAGACGTCCGCGCGTGCGCAGCATCCCTTAGGAGGCCGCCCCGGCTCTGCCGTAATCGAGTTCGAGAGGTTTTCCGCTCGTCTCTCTCCAAAGTCCCTGCCACTGGCTGTTGTCCTGAGTTAGGCAATAAACGGCATCCATTTGTTCCACCACAAGCTGCCCCTGAGCTGCACCAGCCTCCCTCTACCCCACTGTGACAAAGACGCGCCGTCGCGAGCGTTCTATCACACACCGCCTTTCTTAAATGCGGCAATTTTACTTTTGTATTTTCGCCTTTCATCGAGCTACAAATAAACAGTGACTTTCCCACTTTTGAGATTACCTCAGAATAAGATACAAAATGACGCTACGAAGTACTAACGTGTTAGTTTCCCACGAACATCGCATCCCACAAATGGCTCTGACCATTATGGGACTTAACATCTGAGGTCATCATTCCCCTAGAACATAGAACTACATAAACTTAAATAACGTAAGGACATCACACACATCCATGCCCGGGGCAGGATGCAAACCTGCGACCTTAGCGCCATATCACACACTCGCGTTATTTGTCACAGAAGATATGAAACACCTTGGCCAAAATTTTGGTTCGAGTACTGTACAGAATATGGCCAGGAATTTGGTGCTGGCAACTCCGTAGAACACATCTTTAATCTCTGTGTGTGTTTCCAGACTGTTAAAAATCATACCTTCTTGATGAAAACCTAGAAGCTCGTGTAATGGTTTGATACAAGTATTTTAATTGTAACCACGTCGACGCTTGTATGCCAATTATGTCGAAGGCAGCTGCCGGTGTTGGAAACTGAAATGAATATAATATGGAGTCGTGTTTGTAATGTAGATGAAGATACGGTGAAACGAGATGTAGACCCGTACTTTACTTTTCTTGAAAACAAGGTAATGGTTCTAAGAGCTCGTTGAAGGGTCAAAATGAAATACTACTACTACTACTACTACTACTATTAATAATAATAATAATAATAACAGTAGGGAACGTAGGTCTTTGTGGAGACATATTTGTATAAAATTTCGCGATTAATTTTGTCACGCCACTTAGGTTTGTGTATTCTAGGTTTCGACGTCAACAATTATAGGACTAATGTTCACTGGATTATATTATATCCGGCTCTACACAATTAAAATATTTGATTCAAATGGCTCTGAGCACTATGGGACTTAACATCTGAAGTCATCAGTCCCCTAGAACTTAGAACTACTTGAACCTAACTAACCTAAGGTCGTGGTCGTGCGGTAGCGTTCTCGCTTCCCGCGCCCGAGTTCCCGGGTTCGATCCCCGGCGGGATCAGGGATTTTCTCTGCTTCGTGATGCCTGGGTGTTGTGTGCTGTCCCTAGGTTAGTTAGTTTTAAGCAGTTCTAAGTTCTAGGGGACTGATGACCATAGATGTTAAGTCCCATAGTGCTCAGAGCCATTTCATCCATTTTTGACATCACACACATCCATGCCCGAGGCAGGATTCAAACCTGCGCCCGTAACGGTAGCGCTGTTCCAGACCGCCGAGATGGTATACGTCTCAGGCTTCTGCGATGGTAGTGCTCGCGGTGCTGTTTAAGAATACCGTCGGCGCTTTCCGACATCTCAGATGATCGTAGAGTGTTTACCGCAGTTTTCAAAACACTACGAGAACCGGTATTCTTCCAAGTTTACATTTTTTCACCTGAACGTGTAGTCGAGGAATTTGTGCAGGCACAGCAACGTATTGTTGAAATGGCGCAACTTATTTGTAATACTGGCACACGGCGACTTTCTGTACATGTCAATGTCCTACGAACACGTGTATGTCGACAATTACATACGGAAAATTTTGTATCCGTTTCACACACAACATGTCCACAATCTTCACACTACCGAAATGCCACACGACTTTGAATTTTGTCACTGGTAAACGACAATTGTTATTTTCTTCCATTCATGCTATTCACTGATAAAGACACATTTACACGGAATGGAATTAATCACCCACGTAATCATCGATGGTCACAGGGAAGTCCGCACGCCATAGTGGAAACCAATTTTCAAATTTGCTTTTCAATCTGACGATTGCTACAGCACTATCGGTAACATGTTCACAGGTCCAGTCATTTTACGAGAACCAGTGATTGGACAAAATTACTTGATTTTTCTGGAAATTCGTTTGTTGTTCACCTTGAGGACGCTCCTGAGGCCACTTCAACTGAAGTATACTTCCAGTATGACCGAGCCGCAGCACATTATTAACGAACCTGCGAGGAAACATAACATTTACCCTAATGGCTGAAAAAGTCATGATAGTGCAATTAACTGGGCAGCAAGATCACGAGACCTTAGGCCATTAGCTTTTCCTTTGTGAGACTGGGCGAGTTTCGAGGTGTACAAACCAAAGGGAAATAAGCGACATGAACTGCTTGCTTGCGGCTTGGACTCTGCTGCTGTAACTAGGGAACGTGCAGAGACGCTCAGACAAGTAACACAAGATATTCTCCCAAGAGTAAAGAAATACACTGAATCTGACTGTGAGATATTCAGATTTAATGTACACTGTACAGTAGCTGTAATGTGACGTGTAGCTAATGGTTAGAAATGACTGTGTTAAAAATATGTATTTGTGTTACTTCTTAAAACGTGTTGTAATGATTAGCAACTACTGTGCATGTAGACATGTGTAAACGTGACAATTTATTAAATAATACAGAAAATAAATGGCAGTGTGTTCTATCTCAAGAACCATTTTTAGTAGGGCTTACGTCCATATGAAATCTTTTGCTCCAAATTATCGTTCCTGTCATAGCCCTGAATTCATACCATTCCTCTTAGGACTAGAAATAGGCTGGAATAGACCAATATCTCATTGTCTTCCATGGTAGCACAACTGTCATATATATGTTGCTGAGAAAGAATTACATAGAACCTGCAGAGTTAATGTTCATTGCGTCTCTCCATCTTTCCCATCATGGCAATTTATCAGTTATCAGCCGGTATGCTATTTCACGTATAACATGAATAGCTTCGAGAAATAGAAAATTTAATGGAGACTGGTATCTAGACTTCGGTTGTAAGAGTTCCTTCCTGGCAGAGGAAAATAAATACCAAGGATACAATTTTCATGGAGCCGAAAGTTTCTCATCCAATTATTTAAAGGAGAGTTACCATAACAAGCACAAAATTAACGTTATAATATGAACGAAAGTAATCTGTAGGTGAGTACTGAGACAGGTAAACATCCTGTATACATCAGTTATTGTCTTGAAATTGCGAATATGACTAGAAACTGTTCGATGGTTCAAATGGCTCTGAGCACTATGGGACTTAACATCTGTGGTCATCAGTCCCCTAGAACTTAGAACTACTTAAACCTAACTAACCTAAGGACATCACACACATCCATGCCCGAGGCAAGATTCGAACCTGCGACCGTAGCGGTCACGCGGTTCCAGACTGAAGCGCCTAGAACCGCACGGCCCCACCGGCCGGTTGAAACTGTTCGTTTTTACGTGAAACTGCAGTGAAGTAAAACAGGGCAATAAAAAAAACCGGAGGATAAGGAACATGAGAAGTCTGATATATTGCGCTGTCGAATGATTTTAAAATTTGAATGACTGGCTTTAGTACGAAATGTGTAGATTTATGAAGAGTTCTACAAATCGGTACAAGAATATGGAAGAGATTTATGGGTCGAATGAAAGAAGTGCATAAATAAAATATAAATTATGGCGGGCAGAACAGGCAAAACTCCACGCTGTGCTCTTGTTATTTATGGGTGGTTGATCAGCCACAACATTGTTCAGACCAGCTGCGAGCACGGTATATACAGTGGCGCAGCGCTACGCAAATTGGTGTAACAGCTGTCATATTGAATTACGACTAATTGACGTCCAGCCACATAACACAATGCAGCTGCCCCGAGGAGCAATTAAATCGACACCATGCCCGTGGCTCCCTGTACGCCACAGTATCCCTGTCCGTGATGATGATAGCTTAACGCGATAGACTTCACATGTCACCATTTACTGATGGGTAAGTATTTATTATAATGATGATCCAAATCGAAAATTTCAACAAATGTAAGCAAATGTTACCCAAAAAAGTCGAAAAAAGACTACAGTATAATTTAGATTGTGAATTATTCATATGAACTGTGCATATATTTTAATTTACAGAAGAGGCACTAATTAAATCAAAGTGTAGTTAAGGTCTCGTAAAGCAGCTTATGTATTACTACTGCTACTAAAGATATTCCTAATACAATTACGGAAATCATGAGGGACACGCATCAAGGAGCCATAAAAAGTGCTATGCCCTCATTCCACATAAGACTATCCGACAATAATTTTTTAAAGACAATGGCGAATTATATCGTAGTGAAGAAATTGAAACAACTAATCCTGCTTCTCCCGCTCGTGGAATACTGACGTTGAAAATGCCTTCATCGTCGGCATTCGATCCGGGTCAAACTGTAAATCATTGCAGTGCCTTAATGAACACGGATACGGAGGTAAGATTAACTTCTATCCCCTACCTACTGTTTCACAAGAAGGATAATTACTCACATTGCGTTCCATTCGGAGAGGCAACAAAAGTTGTTAGTGTGAGGTGGTAACACTCTACTAACTAATTGTTACATGTTCAGAGCTCGTCTCCAGTGAGTGCTAGCGCTATTATATTAACAGCAACGACGGATATTGGTGGTAGTGTTTTACCACCACTCTCATCCCCTCAAACAGAGCCACAAAGTACTATTTTCTCATACTAAACTAATAGAGGCACGTTAAGTTGTTAACCGACTGTTTCTTCAACTCTGACGCTGGAAAGCAAACGTGTTAATGCGCATAATAGCGAGATACTGAGAAGCGATCAGCTCTTTGTTTTTCTAGTTGTGAGAGGGTCAGGATATGAACGATGGAATAGGGTGTGGTGTTCAGGGAGGAGGTACAAAATCGAAACAGTGAAGGTGAGATGCAGAAAGAAAGGAAGGAAGCTTGAAGCACAACAAAGGGTGGAAACGTAACACATAGGAGCGGAATAGTTGTGTAAAATCTGCCATATAAATAATTGGGTTACCTGGTGTTTCGAAGAGGAACTTGCTATGTTCATCTAAGGAGAATGAAACGTTTAAGATGTCCTCCTCTTCCACAATTGCAAGAAGAACATGCATCCCGATGCCTTAAACGACAATTTAGTCCATCCATCGACTGTCTGATGTAGAATAGATACTATTAATCGCTCATTATTAGAGTTAGTAGTTATGGTACCATTTAGTTTGGATGATGTCCAAAAAGCGTCTTCAGGTTAAGTTTCCAAACCAGTAATCTTTCTCTTGTTCTACTCTTTGAAACTAATAATGTCAGTTGCAGTCTAAGTGCACTTCCATGATTGTGATAACACAGATACATCCTATGAATGGGAATTAGTCATTTGTATATTCTGAGCCACATGAGAATTTCTAAATGGAGCAAACTGTTTTCTAAACTCGGGTGTGACGTATGAAATCGTCCTCTGTGCAGAAAACGATCAAAAAATAAATCTTACATAGGGAAGAATGTGTAACTTGGCATACCGATCGTATTCAGGTCATTAACGTGGAAATACTAAATCAGTCAGCAGAGAGAAATCAGTTAAAAGTTTCCAGTAACAGAAATCATCTGCCTAATGTGAATTATCAACGCCAGTGGAAATATGTGTCAGTTTTTTCCAAGAACTACACGAAGCTCGGTTGTCTAAGGTTTTCTTTCGGTATCTAAAGTGTGTGGCTAGAGCTATATGTCTTAGCTGTGTGTGGAAATGCTATCAACTCTTTAACCGATGTTTCTTGTTCTCTCTCTTTCTATCTACCTATGTATGTGCCTATTTAATCGCACTTTCGAGAAGTATGTGCCAAGTAATTGGGCTTAAGATGGAGAAGGGCCTGCATTGTTTAATAATCAGGTTCAGTAAATGTTGACGAAACATAGATTGCTGCACTTCTTTTTTCTTTATTTGAAAAAAAATACATGAAAATGTCGGCAAGCAATATTTAGTACAAATTTTATTGCGTCCATAAGAAGGTCAATGCGCAAAGTGCAAAACTTCCACCGTCCTACGTTAACGAAATGTCTGGCCGAGAACCCGAGAAAATTCTGGTCATACGGAAATTCACTAACTGAATAGAAGGCTTGTCGCTCAGCCTGTGATGGGAATAGAAGACAGCAAAAGAAAAGCTGAAGTTCAAAATTTCGTTTTTAAGAAATCATTCACGGAAGCTGATCGTGCAAACGTACCATCGTTTGACTGTAGTACACTCCCACATGGAGGGCACGGTAATAGGCATCCCTGGCTGGAGAGGCAGCTGAAAGAGCGGAAATCAAATGTGTGAATGCCGGTTTACAGAGTACTCTGTGGCATAAGAACCTTAATTAACCTCCATTTATCGAGATTTTCTCGTCCAGCGCAAGGTCTCAAGTGACTGGAAGGAACCACAGGTGACTCCTAGATGTTGCAAAGGTAAAAGAACAGACCCACATAATTACAGAGCAATATTCCAACATCGGTTTACTGCAGAATTTTCGAACACTTACACACTTCAGTTATAATAAATTTCCCTTAGACAGAAAGCCTCTTTTGCAAATCAGCACAGAGAAAGTATAGCTCGAGCGTAGCTCAGTTTGTCTTATACTCACGTGATATCCTACAAACCATGGACGGACGGCAACAGGAAGATTACACAATCCTAGATTTCCGGAAAGCTTTTGACACGGTGAACCACTGCATACTGTTGGAGAAGTTCCAAGCGTAGACTTAGATTCCCAGATAAGTGAATGCTTGAAGACTTTTTGGGTAATATAACCCATTATGTTGTCCTCGAAGGCAAGCGTTCTTCGGAGACAAGGATGTAGTCACAAATACCCCAGGGAAGTGTGATGTCATGGACAGGGTGAGTAGCAATTTACGGCTGTTTCCGTATGATACTGCGGTGTAACGAATGTTGACGTCGGTAATGACAGTAGTAGAATAAAACATGACTCATAATTTCTACTTAGAGTGATGAATGGCAACTTGCAGCAAATTTAGAGATATGTAAATAAATGTGGATGAGTAGGGACAACAATCCTGTAACGTTTGAATATAGCATTTGTAGTGTGCCATTTGACGCAGTCACGCCCATTAAATATCTACGGGTAACAATGGAAAGCGATATGAAATGGAATGAGCACGCCAACTTGGTAGTAGGGAAAGCGAAAGCTCGACTTGGGTTTACTGGGAGTATTGTGCAAAAGTGCAGCTCATTTAAGAAAAAGACGGGGTTAGAACGCTAGCGCTACCCATTCTTGAGTACTACTCGAATGTTTGGGATCACCATCAGATCGTTTTAAATAAAGACATCAAAGCAGTTCAGAGCCTAGCTGCTAAATGTGTTAGCAGTAGGTTCGATAAGCATTCAAGTATTACGGAGCAGCTTTATGAACTCAAATGGGAAACCCTAGAGGGAAAACGACGCACTTTTCATGAGGTACTATTGAGGAAATTCGGAGAACCGGACTTTGGGACCGACAGCAGGAAGATTCTACTGCCGCCAACGCACATTTCGCTTAAGGGTCACGAAGATAAGTTGAGAGAAATTAGGTTTTATACGGAGGCTCACAGCCAGCCGTTTTTCCCTCTCCCTACGTGCGAAGTGGAATAGAAAAAGTTGTAAATTGTCGTAGCTGTGTTCGGAAAGAATCAGAGCTCCAAGCTCTAATAGAAAGAACAGAATCCCAAATAGTTATAGGCATGGAAAGCTGGCTAAAGGTGGAAATAAGTTCAGAGGAAATATTTTCGAATTACCTAACAGTGTTCAGAAAGGATAGTTTAATTATAGTTGGTGGTGGAGTATTTATTGCTGTCACAAGTAGTTTACACTGTAGTGAAATTGAATAGATAGTTCCTGCGAAACAGTATGGGTAGAGGCTATACTTCATAATCGGACTAAAATCGTTTTACCGACCCCTCCAACTCAGAAGATATAGTTTCTGAACAGTTCAAAGTATACTTGAGTCTCATTTCAAATAGGTACATCACTCATACAATTATAGTCGGTTGTGACTTCAATCTACCTCGAACGCTGGAAAAATTATACGTTTAAAGCCGACGACAGGCATATGTCATTCGAAATTGTACTGAATGAGTTCTCAGAAAATTTTTTTCAACAATTAGTTCATAAGCCCACTAGAAGCGAAAGCATACTTGACCTCTTAGCAACAAATAATCCTGGACGAATAGGGAGTATGATAACGAAAACAGGGATTAGCGACCACAAGGCAGTTACTGCTGACTGACTACCGTAACACCTTCAACCATCAAAAAGAAACGCAAAATACACCCTATTTTAAAAAAGCTGATAAAAATTCTCTTAACGCTTTTTTAAAAGACAGTCTCCACTCCTTCCGATCTGATCACGTAAGCGTAGAAAAAATGAGTAATGATTTCAAAGAAATAGTATGGACGGCAATTGAAAGCTTTATGACATATAATAAATAAGTGGTGGTACTGATGCCCCGTGGTACACAGAACGGGTCAGAAGCATGCCAAATTTGAAAGAAAGCAAAATCCCCAAGATTGGTAAACTTTTGCAGACGTTCTAAATATAGCGCATACTTCAATGTCAGATGCCTTTAATATTATCTTCAACGAAACGTTCCCGGAATATGCCAAAAACCCAAAGAGATTCTGGTTATACATAAAACATAGCAGTGGCAAGACGCAATCAATACTGTCACTGCGCGATAACAACGGTGAAGTCACTGATGACAGTGGCACTAAAGAGGAGTTATTAAACACGGTTTTCTGAAACTCCTTTAACAAAGAAGACGAAGTAAATATTCCTGAATTCCAATCAAGAACAACTGCCAAGATGAGATACATAGAAGGAAATTTCTCAGTGTAGCAAAGCAGCTTAAATCGTTTAATAAAGGCAAGGCCTCCGGTCCATATTGTATACCAGTCAGATTCCTTTCAGAATATGCTGATACAATTGCTCCATATTTAGCACTTATATACAACCGATCGCTCACAGAAAATTCCGTAACTAAAGACTAGAAAATTGCTTAAGTCACACCAAAACCCAAAAAGGGAAATGGGAGTAATCCGCTGAATTACAGGCCCATATCACTAGGGTGATAGCAGTAGGGTTTTGGAACATATAGTGTGTTCGAACATTATGAATTACCTCGAAGAAAACGCTTTACTGGCACATAGTCAGCACGGAATCAGAAAACATCGTTCTTCTGATACACAACTCGCTCTTTACACTCATGAAGTAATGAGTGTGCTATCGACAGGGGATGTCAAATTGATTCCATATTTTTAAATTTCCAGATGCACTTCGACACGGTTCCTCACAAGCGTCTTCTAACCAAACTGCGTGCCAATGGAACATGCCTCAGTTGTGCGACTGGATTCGTGATTTCCTGGCAGAACAGTGACAGTTCGTAGTAACAGACGGAAAGTCATCGAGTAAAACAGTAGTAATATCCGGCGTCGTCCAAGGAAGTGTTGAATTGCCTCTATTGTTACTGATCTATATTAACGATATAGGAGACTATCTGAGTAGTCCTCTTAGATTTTTTGCAGATGATGCTGTCATTTACCATCTTGTAAAGTCATCAGATGACCAACAATTGCAAAATTATTTGGATAAGATATTTGTATGTTGCGAAAAGTGGAAATTGTATAAAGAAAAGTGTGAAGTTAAGCACATGAGTACTAAAAGAAATCCGCTAAATTTCGATTACGCTATAAGTCACACAAATCTTAAGGCTGTAAACTCAACTAATTACTTAGGGATTACACTTACAACTAACCTAAATTTTAACGATCACATAGAAATGTTGTGGGTAGGGAAAAACCAAAGACTGCGATTCGTTGGCAAAACAGAAAGTGCAACGGTTCTGCTAAAGAGACTGCTTGCAACACGCTTGTCCGCCATATTTTGGAGTTCTGCTGTGCGGTATGAGATCCGCATCAGATGGGACTGACGGATAACATCGAAAAAGTTCAAAGAACGGCGGCTCGTTTTGTATTATTGCGAAATAGGTAATATTGTACCACAAACGTGATACATGAAATTGACATTAAAAGAAAGGCGATTTTCGTTGCGACGGGGTCTTCTCATGAACTTTCAGTCACCAGTTTTCTCCTCCCATAGCAAAAACATTATGTTGGCACCCAACCACATAGGGAGAAATGATCATCACAATAAAATAAGAGAAATCATGGCTCGCACAGAAAAATATAAGTGCTCGTTTTTCCCGAGCGCTGTTCGAGAGTGGGACGGTAGAGAGACAGCTTGAATGTGGTTCATTGAACCCTCTGCTAGACACTTTATTGTGAATAGCAGAGTAATCATGTTGAAGTATATGAAAGGGAATGAGTATCAGTGGTTCGTGGTTCCCCACAACCCCACAATGCACCGCCTGGTGGCTTGCGTAGCATTTATGTAGAGATAGATCAAGCATGCGTGCGCGCGCGCGCGCGCGCGCGTGTGTGTGTGTGTGTGTGTGTGTGTGTGTGTGTGTGTGTGTGTGTGTGTGTGCGTAACATGATGTTGGAGGAACTATGCTCACAGGCAAAGAAGAAGGAGAAAAATTTGGATTTTGTAGCTGCATACTGACCATCAACTTTTGGAAAGTTTCAATTTGTCGTTTTAATTGCTTCGTTATCTATAAATTGTCATTCAAAAGAGCTTTACACATTTTTTAAAGATTTGCGGACGTGAGAAGGAAGGTGGAAAAGCAGAAAGCATAAAATTAAAAATAGGTAAACTCTCATTTGAAGGTAGCTGACATCAGGCAAAAAAGATGTTCTAAATTTTAAATTACAACTGTCCTCCACGTAAATGAGTGAACTGATAACGAGACAGTGAATGAGGAGGTCAAATCACATTGTGTACACAGAACATAGTTCGTCAAAACAACTAAACGCAAATTTGGACTCGAATAATCCCATCAAGTTCGCAAAGGGAAGTGCAAGTGCAACTTTTGAAATGTGACCATTAGGAGAACGAAAATCATACGGTCGTATATAGATTACCAAGAAACATTTCCAAGAGATCAGCTTTAACTGTATAATTGAATGCGTAAATCTAAACGGAGTGTTATATCAGAATACATTCTACAGTTGCCTTGTGCGCAGCTTGAGGGACGGGTCTGCGGTACTAAATACCAACAAAGGAGCACCTGTATTTTTATGTAAGTTGCAGGACGGTAGTTCAAGAAAACTCTTCCTCTAGCTGTATCCAGCATTAATGCCATTAAACACAACTATTCTAAAGGTGTAGCTTATAGATCTTTTTACAGGATCTGTCTACGTTTATTTCACATTTTACAGAACGACGCTAGTTTTGTTAATAATAATCAAAAAGTTGAGAGTTTTCGTCAACACCACACGCACGTAACACTCCTGACATATAAAATTAACAGTTGTAAAAGAAATTGTAATACGTCCGATCTTTAGCATTGTTCTTAGTAGGTGGAACACATGTTCCGCAAAATAGGTTGCCCGAGTGCCGTAGTGTAAGATCCATTACGTTCATAGTTGCTAATGGCACATTAACAGGTCATGGAGAAGCGCTGACCATTAACGAGGCCATGTGACACCTCCTCATCTCCATATCAGAGTACGCACTACACCGGCCGTTAATGACGACGGAGGCGCATGGCGCCTAGGAGGTAGGCCGCCAAGTGATACAAACGGGTTCCTCGTGGAAAAGCTCGCCACTCTCATCACAAACGATACTACAAGCTATACTTGTGGCATCGGAGATAAAATTTCTTACATTCTGAAGAAAATAAAGAGGCACGCTTCAATTTTCAGAACAAGCAAAAACAAAGTAGGTATATATTGCAAACTGTTCCTATTACAATCTAGATCTCCTACAACTGCATCACCAATACACAGAACTAAATATTCACTACCATTGTAACTGATTTGTGGAGACTTAACAAAAATATGTAGATTGATGCCAAAGTGCGACAGCTTGTAGAAGCAAGAGAAAAATTCAAATGAAAGAGTATTATGGTGAATTATAGACAGAACTAAAATCTACGGCACCCGAAGGATAAACTGATCACAAATTGGCAGAACAAAAATCCTTGGACGGTTTTGGGGATTAAAAAAAGCGCTGTGTAAAGTAGAGAACTCTACCGTCGAAAACTTCAAATTAAAATTTCCTATCCGGCATAGGGCTCTAATTTCAACAAAGCGATTTCTGAGTTAAAGAGACATATTGCATACGAAAAGGATATAAAATCGGCTCAAAAAGAACTGAACAACAACAAGCCCAAACACTCTAAGAAAAATAAAATATTGAATTAAATTTATGTAACACGGAGCTCGCAACTTCTGAATATGAAGTATACGTAGGATGAAATGGTTTCCCCTGTTTTAGCTGAATACTCAAAAAGGGTACAATGTAAAGAGCGAGTTGATGCGGTAGCTATGTCAGCGAACGTGAGTTCGAAAGCAGTCCATTTATCTTTGACTACAGACAAATCCAAATATGGTTAGTGTAATTTGACACCCATGGAACAACTGGAACAACTCCCATGAAATCGGTGCAGTTGCGTAAAATATATAATTCATCTTATTTCCCTTAAATAAGGAATTACCGCAGTTTTATAGCCAGTCATCTTCCTGTTGCTGATGAAGAAGGTTATTTCTGATTCTCTAAGTGCATAATGATGGTAGTACACTTTCAAAATGCAAATCACCAAATTTGGCTCATCACTAGATCCAAGGATTTTATTTCATTTTCTTGAGTATAAGTTATGGGAGTTTAAGGAGATGGAACCTGGATAACCTGGCAAAACCAGAGGTTGCAGAGAGTTTCATGGAGAGCATTTGGGAACTATTGACAAGAATAGGGGAAAGAAATACAGTAAAACAATAATGGGTAACTTTGAGAGATGAAATAGTGAAGGCAGCAGAGGATCGAAAAAGCAAAAAGACGAGGGCTAATAGAAATCCTTGGGTAACAGAAGAGATATTGAATTTAAATGAGGAAAGGAGAAAACACAAAAATGCAGTAAATTAAGCAGGCAAAAAGGAGTACAAACGTCTCAAAAATGAGATCGACAGGAAGTGCAGAATGGCTAAGCAGGGATGGCTAGACGACAAATGTAAGGATGTAGAGGCTTATCTCACTAGGGGTAAGATAGATACTGCCTACAGGAAAATTAAAGAGACCTTTGGAGATAAGAGAACCACTTGTATGAACATCAAGAGCGCAGATGGAAACCCAGTTCTAAGCTAAGAAATTAAAGCAGAAAGGTTGAAGGAGTATATAGAGGGTCTATACAAGGGCGATGTTCCTGAGGACAATATTATGAAAATGGAAGAGGATTTAGATGAAGATGAAATGGGAGATATGATACTGCGTGAAGAGTCGAAACAAGGCCCCAGGAGTAGACAACATTCCATTAGAACTACTAATAGCCTTGGGAGAGCCAGCGCTGACCAAACTATACCATCTGGTGAGCAAGATGTATGACACATAAGAAATACCCTCAGACTTCAAGAAGAATATAATAATTTCAATTCCAAAGGTGTTGCCAGATGTGAAAATTACCGAACTTTCAACTTAATAAGCCACGGTTGCAAAATACTAACAGGAATTCTGTACAGACGAATGGAAAATCTGGTAGAAGCCGACCTCGGGGATGATCAGTTTGGATTCCGCAGAAATGCTGGAACACGTGAGGCAATACCGACCCTACGTCTTATCTTAGAAGATAGATTAAGGAAACTCAAACCTACATTTCTAGCATTTGTAGACTTAGGAAGAGCTTTTGACAATGTTCACTAGAATACTCTCTTTCAAATTCTCAATGTGACAGGGGTAAAATACAGGGACCGAAAGGCTATTTACAATTTATACAGAAACCAGATGGCAGATATAAGAGTCGAGGGGCATGAAAAGGAAGTATTGGTTGGGAAGGGAGTGAGACAGGGTTGTAGGCTTTGCCCGATGATATTCAATCTTGATATTGAACAAGCAGTACAGGGAAAAAATTCGGAGTAGAATATATTAATGCCTTTATATATCAATGCCCTTAAAAGAAAAAGTAATCCTACAAATTCAGGTCCGGTGAACGAGGAGGCCGACCACCTCGAGCTCTCCACCGCCCATGAAAGGTGGTTGTGAGGTACTCTGACACGACCCGTAGAAAATGGGACGGTTCCCCGTCGTGCATAAATCACAGTTACTATCTTCCTGTAAAGTTATAGTTCGCCAATATTGATGGTAATTCATCACGCAAAGATCGGTGGTAGCCACCATCCGTTAACCTGTTTAGTAACGTGAGAAGCCATTTGCGTTTCTCACTGACTGTTCCTGTCCGTACACTGGCACTGAAAGGATCCTAATGCGTCTCCTCCATGATTTGTCAAGGATTCGTATCTCCCCAGACATGAGTATTTTGTTAATTTACTATGCCATCCCTTGTGTACCCTGCCTCATATGTAAATGAAATGGAGTCTGCGAACTGCAAATCTGCGGGAGACTATTGTAGAAGCCTTTGGAAAAATCGGAATACAGTATGGTGGTGAAGAGCTTGCATTCGTAGCATATGATTGGGGCAAAGCAAATGCTCCTCTCATTTTGACCATGCAAGGTATGGTTGATACAGCAATTCCAGTTCTTCGCACACTCGCATGTCGGAATACTTGTCCTCTGTCTCTGAAGGGCGAAATGTGTGAGGCTCATCGGGGACAGCTGCTGCGAATGATCCATTGTTTTCAAGCTAGTGGAATAGGCTGCTAAATATTCTTGCAGGTGTAATGGCGCGTTATGGATGTCTTTCGGCATTACGTTCATGGGCCTAGCGTTTACTGGTAACGGTTAGTCGTTAAAAGAATCACATGGCTGCATTTACTTTGTGGAAAAATGTCTCCACTACATTGTTTGCAATACCGTTTCTTCGCACTGCCTGGCATTTCGGCCGGACGCAAAGAAAGCTCCTTAGTAGCGTCTCTGATAGCTCTTCTTGTTGCGCTTACGTATCTTCTCTGTTCTCAGAGACAATGCAACTGTATCTCTACGCCATGTTTCCCCAGATCTACGTATCATGAGGGATCGCACTTTTATTCAGCCATCTTACTAACAACTGACAATGGGTTCGTTGGAGAAGGAGTAGGCTCACATCCAACGAGGATAGGTGAATAAATCGGCTACATCCTTTCCCACTCACTAATTCGCTCTAACTCATTGTTATTATGTCTTTGTGACTCACTGCCATTGTCTCTTGTTTCACCGTGACAGTCTCCTTCATTCTGTCCGACTATTACGTTCTTCTCTCACAATCACTGTCTGCCTCCTGCTCTCCCTCACAGCTATTGTCTCATTCCTTTCTTCCTGCTGCTGCTGTCTCTTCTCATTGTTGCTATCTCTTTCTTCCTCGTTGCCATTGTCATATAATCTGTATCTAATTATCACTTCCCTCTCCCCCTAGCACAGTCTTCTTCACTCTTTTTCTAGCACTGTTTTGTCGCTGTCTACTATGACGCACTGCCACTGCATCCCTCTCTTTCTCTCGCACTGCCATTTTCTCCTAGGCCCTTTGTACAGCGCAATCGCTATGTACTATCTTCCAGTATTTATCACTCTTCCGTCTCTTTCGGGCTGCCACTGTGTAATCATGAATGTGTTCACATACCAAAATTATTGGGAAAATTTTAAAGGCGGTAAGGAAGACAGAATAGGCATTTGGTACACCACTTTTCAGTCAGAGTCTTCTAAATAAACAAGAACATATTCGCATTTCTTTGGCACCGATAAGAGCAATTTCTCCGCTAGTTCCAACTTTTCCTTACAGCACCAATGAATGTAACTCATATGAAATGAAATGTACTGGTAAGTAAAATTTAAAAATTTTACTTACGTGAAACTGGAATAATATAGAACTAATTTTACATCTCAGACAAGATGTTACACGTAGAAAATTTTCGAATTCGATTCCGTACTGTAATGTGGAGTTTCCAGATGACAACGGAGACACTCTCCGTGAAACGTCGTCTCATAAATGCTGCGTCACTCTATAGACATCGATTACGACTCACACCGGATTTTCGGTGCGTGTTTTAAGTATACAAATAGAAAAACTTTGAACGTCTGTATCTCGGAAACGAATAAAGATCTGAAGATTATTTTCGAGATCAAGATCTTAGAAATCCATAATAACAATTAGGCATTTTTTGTGCACAGCCATCTCATAATCGGGGGTTGATGGTTCAAATGGCTCTAAGCACTATGAGGCTTAACATCTGAGGTCATCAGTTTCCTAAACTTAGAACTACTTAAACCTAACCAACCTAAGGATATCACAGACATCCATGCCCGAGGTAGGATTCGAACCTGCGACCGTAGCAGCCACGTGGTTCCGGGCTGAAGCGCCTAGAACCGGCCGTCCACTGTGGCCGGCTATCCGCGGTTGAGTTTTGGTACCCAGGAACAAGTTTTTGGTATATTTCTTGATAAACGATGAAGAATTTGGAAAACAGATGGATCGATATTTAAAATAAATGACTATAGAATATACCGTTAAAACCTGAGCAACTGGCTGTGGTTGTACATTGTTTATATTTCTCCTGATATCAGATTTAACGTGTAGAGGTGCGGTAACTTTGAACCTCTGTATATTGGAAATGCGTAAAGCTATCAAGAAAATTTACAAGGATGTTGGAGATCGAAATTTAGAGACGTAACCTAAAAATTTCAGCCATTTACTCGGTATAGCCGTCTTTCAGTTCTCGGTTGCGTTTTCGGTCCGCTGGTGACGGCCAAAATATAGTAGAAAAACCCTTTTTACGGGGTTCTACGAGGTATGAACTAATGGTACCTCCGTAAGTCTCATTAGGCTCACCGTAGATCACGTGAAATTGAAAACGAATGAATCGATTCTTTCCATTTGTCTAAGCGGTAGGAAGTGGGTAATATTAATTCAAATGTTCAGATGTGTGTGAAATCTTATGGGACTTAACTGCTAGGGTCATCAGTCCCTAAGCTTACAAACCACTTAACCTAAATTACCCTAAGGACAAACACACACACCCATGCCAGAGGGAGGATTCGAACCTCCGCAGGGACCAGCCTTAAATAGTATTAATTATTTGACTCTGTATTGTAGGATAGTGAGACTAACACAATGCTTCTGTTGGATATACAAATGGTCCCTATTCCAATGACTATGCAAAACACTTGATCTTATCGTTTTATCACCAACAGAACCCGACGTACAAACCGCGGAATATCCCGTTTTATGAGCGGCGTTTTTGAAAAAATTAGGTAGGGATGCTGTTGAATGCATACGGACTTTACCTGAAGATGAGAGTTTTTCTCCAACCACGTCACATGACTTAAAATATGAGCACGAATTTAATTTAGCTAAGCCCACTTTTTATATTTCACTGCAGAAACACTGTCTCGTTAATAGGTAGCCATTTCATTCAGCTCTGTTCCATTGCACCCTCTACACAGATGACATTTCTGTTCCTCTCGAATGATTGCTGGCGGCAGAAGTGAACGTCAGTGGAGCGCAATCGAGCAGAGAAGGGACAGTAGCCGCTGGTGGCCGGACGGTAGCCTCCCTGCGGCCCTGCGGCGAAGCGCCGGCCGGAGGACAGATGGCTGGGATTAGAGCTGGGGGGCCCGCTCCGGATCCTACATTTTTAAACAAGCATCCCCAGCGCCGCTCTTTTTCTCTGCGAGTCCCCTTCCAGGATGATTTAAATAAAGGGCCGCGGCGTCGCAGCGCAGTCGCTGGCGCATACATCACGGGAAGTAGCCATTAATTAGTCGCCTTCCTCGAAACTTTAGCCACGACGTGAAAAACGCGACTTGTTCCGCCCCCGCTGGGAAGACTGCCGGCTGGTAACGCCCCCGCTCTGTCTGCCCGCCCCGTCGCCAGAGGGCGCGCGCGCGCTTTTTGCGTTCCGACTTCGCGTGTCGACTCCGTTAGGGTCTACTGCCGCAACGGCAAACAAAAAAGTCCCACCGGCCGACGTAGCCAGTTCGTGTCTCCCCGAGTTTAGCTTCGACCTGGTGTCGTTGCGTCCTTCACGGAACTTCTCCGCACTTCAAGATGGTACCAGCAATGACTTCTAAGAAAGACAAGTTGTGAATGATTCCTTAATCCTCTCATCATCCACTTTTAAGAAACACCACTAGACGTTAAAATTACAGCATAAATAGAGCACCACGCTACAACCGTCAAATTGGATTGGTATGCAAATGATTATCATTTAAGCGCAATCGTACGAGGCAGTCAGGAGTAATACCACGTACGTTCAACTGTACCCAGCGATTCCTTGAGAGACGAGCGTAGAATACATTACGTTCGACAAAAGATCGTGTTACATCTCTGTTGAAACATATCATTCCTAGACGTCCATGTGAGCTGGATAGGTGGACTTTGAAAACTTGAGGTTTCCGATTCTCTTGGAGGTAAAACGAGTACTGAGGGACTTCGACCAAATAGTTTTGCGCCGTGGGATGTTCGACCACAGCTTGCCCTACTGATTTATGCCAGTTGTTCACCAGCAGCGGACGTGTTGTCAATGGCTGTCAAGCAGGCCTCACCGACAGCGTTCCTTACTCTACAGTCTTATGTGCTTAAGCTAATAGAGTTCTACACACTATGAGTAATGAGAATGAATACGCACTACTGGCCATTAAAATTGCTACACCAAGAAGAGTTGCAGATGATAAACGGGTATTCATTGGACAAATATACTATACTAGAACTGACATGTGATTAATTTTTACACAATTTGGGTGCATAGATCCTAAGAAATCAGTACCCAGAACAACTACCTGTGGCCGTAATAACGGCCTTGATACGCTTGGGCATTGAGTCAAACAGAGCTTGGATGGCGTGTAGGGGGACATCTGCCCATGCAGCCTCAACACGGTACCGCAGTTCATCAAGAGTAGTTACTGGCGTATTCTGACGAGCCAGTTGCTCTGCCACCATTGAGCAGACGTTCTCAATTGGTGAGAGATCTGGAGGATGTGCTGGCCAGGGCAGCTGTCGAACATTTTCTGTATCCAGGAAGGCCCGTGCAGGATCTGTAACATGCAGTCGTGCATTATCCTGTTGAGATCTAGGACTTCGCTGGGATCGAATGAAGGGGAGAGCCACGGGTCGTAACACATCTGAAATGTAACGTCCACTGTTCAGAGTGCTGTCAGTGCGAACAAGATGTGGCCGAGACGTGTAACCAATGGCACCCCATACCATCACGCCCGGTGATACGCCAGTATGGCAATGACGAATACATGCTTCCAATATGCGTTCACCGCGATGTCGCCAAACACGGATGCGACCATCATGATGCTGTAAACAGGACCTCGATTCATCAGAAAAAATGACGTTTTGTCATTCGTGCATCCAGGTTCGCCGTTGAGTACACCATCGCAGGCGCTACTGTCTGTGATGCAGCGTCAAGGATAACCGCAGCCATGGTCTCCGAGCTAATAGTCCATGCTGCTGCAAACATCGTCGAACTGTTCGTGCAGATGGTTGTTGTCTTGCAAACGTCCCCATGTTTTGACTCATGGATCGAGACGTGGCTGCACGATCCGTTACAGCCACGCGGATAAGATGCCTATCATCTTGACTCTGGTGATACGAGGCCGTTGGGATCCAGCACGGCGCTCCGTATTACCCTCTTGAACTCACCGATTCCATATTCTGCTAACAGTCATTCGATCTCGACCAACGCCAGCAGCAATGCGGCGATACGATAAACCACAATCGCGACAGGCTACAATCCGACCGTCGGAAACGTGATGGTACGGATTTCTCCTCCTTAGACGAGGCATCACAACAACGTTTCACCAGGCAACGCCGGTCAACTGCTGTTTCTGTATGAGAAATCGGTTGGAAACTTTCCTCATGTCAGCACGTTGTAGGTGTCGTCACCGGCGCCAGGCGTATGTTAATGCTCTGAAAAGCTAATCATTTGCATACCACAGCATCGTCTTTCTGTCGGTTAAATTTCGCGTCAGTAGCACGTCATCTTCGTGGCGTAGCAATTTTAATGGCCTGTAGTGTAGAACTACTTAAACATAACTGACCTAAGGACATCACACACTTCCATGCCCGAGGCAGGATTCGAACCTGCGATGGTAGCGGTCGCGTGGTTCCAGACTGTAGCGCCTAGAACCGCTCGGCCACAAGGGCCGACCCTGTCTTCGTAGAGTAATACTATGCCAGCGTCTATAGAGATACAACAGGTACCTCAGCTGAAGATTACAGAAAGAGGAGATTCCATTCTTGTCTAAATGACCGTGAATTTCTTGACGTGCCAGACAAAGTTGCTGGCCTTGCTGGCGGGAGACCGCAGCCACGCAGTTAACCCGGCGCTGGCTGGCCGCCGTGCGGGAGGGTCTGCCCGGAGCGCAGGTGTCACGGACAAAGGGCTGGCGAGTTGGCGGACCGCCCGGCTGGCTCGCGGGCCAAAAGGAGTTCCGTGTTGCGGCCGGTGGTTCTCCGGGGACACCGTGACACACGCTGCCGTCTGCCGACGCTTGCGGACGGCGCAAAGCCAGGCACCAGTCTAGGTGAGACGCTGCTTTCGTGGACGCTGTTACAGCACACGTCTAGTAACGATACAGGGCGATTCAACTGACCCTACCGATGTCACTTTATACTACCCGCAATTCTGTAGCTGGCCGTGAAAAATCATGTTTGCATTCTTTTTAATTCTCTCGCTCGCAATGCGAAAATTATTATTCCTACAGGAAAAATGAACAGGATCTTTTATAAGAAATTTAGTGTTGTTAAATTTTGTACTGGGATACTGTCTCTCCAGAGACCAAATTTTTCGAGTTATTCGAGAAAAATGTACAAAAGTGACCCTCAAAGGCACACTCATTCAGCCCCCCACTGGTCAGGATTTCTAAAAAATGGTTCAAATGGCTCTGAGCCTAGAACTACTTAAACCTAACTAACCTAAGGACATCACACAACACCCAGTCATCACGAGGCAGAGAAAATTCCTGACCCCGCCGGGATTCGAACCCGGGCGTGGGAAGCGAAAATGTTACCGCGCGACCACGGCTGCAGACGGTCAGGATTTCTAACGTGTTGTTCGTGTCACATTTATATATTTACGACTCCACGTATATTTTCGACCTTTTTTGGTCATCACTGACTGTCCATATTACACAACTAGCGTAGTCAAGCATTTACAAATTGTGAAAGTTACGTTTGCGCAAATCTTATCTAACAATTTTGTAGATGTTCAAGAGTAAATAGACAGTTACTTCTTTGTATTCGTCTAATTTGACTACGAAACTACCTTAAGAGATATGTTTGGATCGCATTGCCAACACAGTCAGTGTTAACCTAACGTTTACAAAACTTGTTTTTCTCATGGACATTTGAACAATTATACACGAATGTGCTTAAACTGACACACAATATTTTTAGCGCAACGCAATCTGACTTTTAAAAATCCCTACAAAAGAATGGCCCTGACTAACATTAACCAATACCTTTCACAAATCACTTACCTCACCAAAAATCTTTTTTACTCGAACTACTGCAATACAGCGAGCGCCACTACTGCCAGCTAAATAAAAGATTCAAACTACGGAAGGCACTAACTACTGATAGAGATAGTTAGCAAATGAAAGATTTTAATAGAGAACAAACAATGTATTTACCTTAATAGTCATAATATATATATCATGACTTCCATTCTTACAAATTTCAAAACTCCGCCATTTCTCTCCCCACATCCACCACTGCTGGCGGCTCACCTCCAACTGCGCAACGCTACGCGCTGTTCACATCCAGCTGCCGCTGCCCAACACTACAATGGCAGACAACAATGCAAAACAGCCACAGACTGCACACAGCACAGCCAGTGATTTTCCTACAGAGCGCTACGTGGCGTTACCAATAAAATAACCTAAACAGCCTACTAACAACACGTTTAATAATAAAATTATAAACAGCCGACCAGTTGCAATGGATAAAGAAATTCCTTATCTAGGTTTCGACAAATATAATTTTATCTTCTTCAGAAGATAGCAATTTTACATTAGTAAGGACTAATGTACCATCGCTGCAAGATCCAAAAATGGTTCAAATGGTTCTGAGCACTATGGGACTTAACTTCTGAGGTCATCAGTCCTCTAGAACTTAAAACTACTTAAACCTAACTAAGCTAAGGACATCACTTACATCCATGTCCGAGACAGGATTCGAACCTGCGACCTTAGCGGTCACGCGTTTCGAGACTGTAGCGCCTATAACCACTCGGCCACTTCGGCCGGCGCTGCAAGATCAATGAACTATTTTACATTTATGTGACATACCCTAATTCTAGGGCTATATTTCATTTTTGACACATGGATCTATGCCGACAATTGTAAAAATGGCGATGGTACATTAGTCCTTACTAATGTAAAATTGCTACCTTCTGAAGAAGACAAATTTATATTTGCCGAAACCTAGGTAAAGAATTTCTTTGTCCATTGTAACTGGTCGGCTGTTTATAATTTTATTACGTGAAACAGTTGATGTTGTGCAGCTATGTTTAAAATATTGGACACCTTTAAATTAATAATGTTAACGATACAGTCTATTATGCTGGGGGCATACTAGCCCAACCAAATGTCGAATATCGGAAACAGTTCGTGTACTCTGAAATTTTTGTTCAGTTGTAGCTGCAAGTACAAGGAACAACATACTAGAAATCCTGACTTGTGATGTACGAGTGTGGGGATTTAAGTGCGTTTAAAGGTCACTTTTCTATGTTTTTCTCGAATGCCTAGAATATCGCAGTATCCACCGAAAACTTATTCTAGAAAAATATTTGACTACATTCAATTTCCTACTTAAAGAACCTGTTCATTTTTCTACAGGACTGAAGGTCGGCACGTAGCGAGCGAAAGAATATGACAATTTCGCGTGTGTTTTTCTTTTCGAATGCTGGAGATAATCGTGGGTTGCATAGAACGACAACGGTAGGAGCAACTGAACCACCGCACAATATATATAGGGTACCCTCTTAGGAGTCATGGAGTGTTTTCTCTCTAATGTTTCGGTAGATGTCTGCAATTCCGTTTTTCAATACATAGCTCCAATCAGCCTAAACAAATACTGTTCAACGCGTCTTCCATGCGGCTCCCAGTGCTCAAGCACTGCGTCGGTTTCTTTGTTACTAGCCGGCCGGAGTGGCCAAGCAACTCTAGGCGCTACAGTCTCGATCCGCGCCAGCGCTACGGTCGCAGGTTCAAATCCTGCCTCGGGTATGGATGTTTGTGATGTCCTTAGGTTAGTTAGGTTTAAGTAGTTCTAAATTCTAGAGGACTGATGACCTCAGAAGTTTAGTCCCATAGTGCTCAGAGCGATTTTTTTCTGTATGCGAACTACGTCTAGTCCTTGGACGACTTCTGTCAGTTATTTGTAGACGAAGATTACTGGATTCCCAAAGACTATGCTCCAGTCGATGAAAAATATTCTTGTCGGAATGGCGCCTTCGGTTGTATTGTGCAGCATACCAAAAAGTAACAGCAGCTTAGTTATCGGAAGCACCCGACCATACAGACACATTCATCGTTTGTTTACTCCATCGTCAAACCGCTGTATATTGTCTTTCAGCGCCATTTATCGTAGGGCACTGCGCGATTAGTAGACATATGCATGAGGTTCATGGACCATAGAGCCATGCTATATGCTATTGTCATTTGACAAACTGGTGTTCTGCCCATAAATGACGTAAAGTAGCGAACGAATGTCTAAAGTATAAAAAACCTGATGAGTTTTCGAACCATTTCTCCATAGTGAATGTGAGTTCGATGTCCCAGCAGTCTTCCCACTGAGATACGACGCCTGATACGGTACTGCACGGTGACACACGTTCCTCTGTACATTCCGACGCGCTGTACGTTGTCTGAGTGTTGTCAGCCCATCTTTTTCATACATGTATTTTCCAAATGCACCCGATCTGATTTTGTTAGACATTCATTTGTCTTGAACATGGATGAGGAACACCATGCCGACCTCCAAGTGAGATATTTTTTCTTCATGAACACTAAGACAAAACCTCGTTTCTTCATCAGTCCCCTCGAAACATAGGTTGCTGATGCTCCAATATCAACAATTGTTGCTAATGGTCCAATATCTACAATCATGTATATCCGATCCAAAGGTTACTTTAACAGAATACGTCTACCAGAGTCACACCTGTGCAGGCATCGACCAGCCTCACCAGGCATCTGCAGATAAACAACTCAAACACGCGAGACAGATTCTTGTTACTATATTGCAGCTCTCGTTCTTTCCTCTACACCAACATACTATCTACACAGCTTTCAACTCACACGAATTATCTCCCACTCCCATTAGCTCGAAGAGGTGAATGATTCATATTGACAAGAGGTCCTACACCTTGGCCTCTCACCCGTCCGAAGCAGAGCACAGCCTGCGCATGGCGAAATGACTCACCGACAGTAGCTCACTACTAGTCGCTATCAACTTGGTTCGGTCTCACTCGCTTTCATGCGTCGAATATTTCCCGATCGCCACACAGTAGATGTGTGACCCATTCCATGTCACCAAGGATACAAGGCAAGACGTAGAGGAAGCCTATCGAGCCTGCACACACTGCAACGTCGCGGCATATGCGCACCCTTGTGGCTATGTAAACAGCTGACGAATCATTAGGCGTTGTCATCTTCGAAAACTTCATCCTATGTTTCACAAACCGTAGCCGAGTGAAAGCCACGCTTATCGGGCATGCATCTGCAGTTCTATAAGTCAGAATCATAACGAAATGATCGTATAGCATTATTATTCGAAAGACCCTATCCGGGGTAGTTCGTTCACTTGGTACAAGTCTTCCTACTTGACGCCACTTCGGCGCGTTACACATCGATGAAGACGGGATGAAATGACTATTTCAGAAGTAGCATAGTGTTCGGGAGTTACAAGGTACAAAATTCCGTAAGGAAATCCAGCTTCAGTGTATTCCTAAAACGCTGGATTCTTTGAAGAACAGACACTTTTATTCCTATGCTCTTCCAAACTCGTGATGAGCTTCTGGTGCACATAGCGTTCATGGGTATTAAACTCTAGGCTTCGCTCCATTCTTTCGTTCTAATTTTATTTCGACGTTCAGAAAGAGTTGAAGGTCAAGGCTTTATCTGTCCAGACTGATAAATTACGCCTGCCGCTGTGGTCGAGCGGTTCTAGGGGCTTCAGTCCGGAACCGCGCTGCTGCTACGGTTGCACGTTCGAATCCTACCTCGGACATGGATGTGTGTGATGTCCTTAGCGTATGCGAGCTGATCAAGAGGTTTTAGTTTACGACTGATATATCTGGTTATATTTAATTTGGTGGTATTCTTTTAGAGATTTGGGAGGTTGAAAGGTTTATTCATGAAGGAATCCCCTCCGCCTATTATTTATTTTATATTAACATATGGTTAGAGTTGTGCTTACTGCCGCTACTGGCTATAGGTATAGTATGGGAATGTAAAAATTTTGGAGCTTTAAAAAAAAAATTAAAATTTTCTTTAGGGTTAACGTGTACGGAAGTACCATTCCGGTTGCTGGTCGTAGTTTCACCCTGTCAGATGTTATATCTTGAGTATGTTATTATTAAGTTACACGTGAGCACATGGAGCACATAACCATGCAGCACCCCCTACCGACGGCGCTTCGCTGCTATTTCACTTGTTTAGCGTCAGTATACTCTCTGCTTCGAGACTGCTTGTGTCGCAGTTATAGTCATATGTTATTGGACGTTTTCTTTGAGTTGTGAAGGCTGTACGCCTGGTTGACTAGGAAGGAGTTGAAGTCTGTGGTATGTAACTCATATGACCCGATCTCTTTTTCTGTAATGTCGAGACGTGTTGAGTGTGCAGTTCACTTATGTCTTGTACTTTTTTGGAACAGATGTCTGAAGATGGGTGTAATCCCGAAACGAGTAACATGTTCTAAAAGAAGAGTCAATTGAACATCTCATGACTTTATTGCGATTGAACAGCACTGGTTGACAACTATTAATTGACGTCGTTACGTTAGTTAGGTTTCAGTAGTTCTAAGTCCAGGTGACTTATGACATCAGATGTTAAGTCCCATAGTGCTTAGAGCCATTTGAAACATTTGATTAATTGTCCTCTACGATACACCTGTTGGTAAGTGGTATAAAACTGTATAAGGGCTTAAGTATTGCGACTACGAGCTGCAGTATCTTCCGTGAATGAACTAATACACAGACACTGAAATCTCGCCTTCCCTGCCCTTTAGGTGGCTGATGACCGGCTGAAATTTTCCGTTGGTGAAGATGATCGACAGGAAACTGAGATGGCCTGTCTAGTTAGAATATCCTATTTTTGCGTAGGCTGCGGCAGGATGCATATCTAGTATACGGCAGGTTTCGTAGGGTAATTATGGCAACATATTATCGTAACAATGTGCCAGACACAGGATAATGTGTGATAATATTGCGTAGTTGGTTACGATGAGCGACTGTTTAGATCTCAGCTTTCTATTTTCAGTAATGGCAAACTCCGAAATGTTGTCTGTTCTACCTGGTGATGGTAATGGCGAATACGCTGAACCAAATAAGCAGCGATAATGACACGAAAGCTTATACTAGCGCAAGTGATCTATTATTGACTATTTGTTCGTAAAATATCATAACCGGCAGCGATGTTCTTTTGGTGGCTTTCCTACTTAGTCCAACTGACGTCACATGAACTGTGTCTTGACTTTGGCAGGTATCATGGTTTTCAGCGTGTGATGTAAGACATGCGTGCATACGAGACTATTTATAGAACACTTTAGATACTAATATGATGTTGTATGCCGGCCGCGGTGGTCTAGCGGTTCTAGGCACTCAGTCCGGAGCCGCGCGACTGCTACGGTCGCAGGTTCGAATCCTGCCTCGGGCATGGATGTGTGTGATGTCCTTAGGTTAGTTAGGTTTAAGTAGTTCTAAGTCCCATAGTGCTCAGAGACATTTTGATGTTCTATGTGTCCTCTAAACACTTAAGTGCTTACAAAATACAAAAACAGACTTTACTTTATAGGCGTTGTGTAAAAAATTCCACTTAAAGAATACTGAAGTAGAATGAGCTCAAAGTAGCTCTTCGTAAAGACTGCTAGGAGAACTATTTTAGTGTCATTTTCTTTCACGGTCTGTAGCATTTTTAGCGTCATGCCACAGTTCCTGTCCTTTTTTATCATATTCCAATTCTTACAGAGATTCAATGTTTAATGGATATAGTACAAGATTCAATCCATGGTTCATAAAATGAAAAAAAAGTGCTGTTAGCTTACATATGTTAAACTGTTCATGGCTTTTGAGTTTCATAATAGTCATTTCGGCAACTAATGCTATTGTACTGGATTATTTCTTCAGTTTTTATTTTTTACGTTTATGAATAAACTGACAGTTCGAAAGTTCGGTGCTATTTCTAATTGACTTCCTATGTGTTAAAATGTTTGTGATGCATCGTTTTACTAATTTTGTAAATTTCTGCTGGCCATTTCGGTATAGATGACGTCCATGTCTGTAACTATGATTTCTCTCCTCGATCGTTGTTTCTCCTGTGTGAGAAAGCTGACACTCCGTTAATTTCGCCCTGTTATTCATTGAATTTATTTGAATTAACATGTAGGTGTAACTTCTCTTCATTCGTTCGGTTCAATTCTGTTTTATATTACGAGTATCCATAATGAATACTGTTCCGTTGGGTGCCTCAAGAAAAAATACAAATAAAATACTGAACAGATCGGTCGTTTGGGGTGTAATGGGCCGCAGCAGTGCATGCTGGATTTACACAGGCCAATTTAGATGATATAGAACGATGCAAACATTGTACTCCGGGCTATGAAAGCGATTAGCGAAACCAAACATTTGAGTTAACTTCTCTCCAATACAACGGTCATTTATTGATGACTCAGGATGCGTCCTATCAACGGAAGGCCTCCTTTTATCAGGTTTCATCATAAATTTCAGTCAGTATTGTGCATATATTATCGAATCTGATACTGACAGGTTTCAGATAGATTATATAATGGTAAGACAGAGATTTAGGAACCAGGTTAAAATTGTAAGACATTTCCAGGAGCAGATGTGGACTCTGACCACAATCTATTGGTTATGACCTGTAGATTAAAACTGAAGAAACTGCAAAAAGGTGGGAATCCAAGGAGATGGGACCTGGATAAACTGACTAAACCAGAGGTTGTACAGAGTTTCAGGGGGAGCATAAGGGAACAATTAACAGGAATGGGGGAAAGACGTACAATAGAAGAAGAATGGGTAGCTCCGAGGGATGAAGTAGTGAAGGTAGCAGAGGATCAAGTAGGTAAAAAGACGAGGGCTAGTAGAAATCCTTGGTAACACAAGAAATATTGAATTTAATAGATGAAAGGAGAAAATATAAAAACACAGTAAATGAAGCAGGCAAAAAGGAATACAAACGTCTCAAAAATGAGATCGACAGTGCAATATGGTTAAGTAGGGATGGTTAGAGGACAAATGTAAGGATGTAGAGGCTTATCTCACTAGGAGTAAGATAGAGACTGCCTACAGGAAAATTAAAGAGACCTTAGGAGATAAGAGAGCCTCTTCCATGAACATCACGAGCTGAGATGGAAACTCAGTTCTAAGCAAAGAAGGGAAATTCCAGAATGAGATTTTCACTCTGCAGCGGAGTGTGCGCTGATATGAAACTTCCTGGCATGTGGCTAAGCCATGTCTCCGCAGTATCCTTTCTTTCAGGAGTGCTAGTTCTGCAAGTTTCGCAGAAGAGCTTCTGTAAAAGTTTGGAAGGTAGGAGACGGATACTGGCAGAAGTAAAGCTGTGAGTACCGGACGTGAGTCGTGCTTCGGTAGCTCAGTTGGTAGAGCACTTGCCCGCGATAGGCAAAGGTCCCGAGTTCGAGTCTCGGTCGGGCACACAGTTTTAATCTGCCAGGAAGTTTCAAAGAAGGGAAAGCAGAAAGGTGGAAGGAGTATATAGAGGGTCTATAAAAGGGCGATGTACTTGAGGACAATATTATGGAAATGGAAGAGGATGTAGATGAAGATGAAATGGGAGATTCGATACTGCGTGAAGAGTTGGACAGAGCACTGAAAGACCTGAGTTGATACATGGCCCCCGGAGTAGACAATATTCCATCAGAACTACTGACGGTCTTGGGAGAACCCGTCCTGACAAAACTCTACCATCTGGTGAGCAAGATATATGAGACAGGCGAAATACCCTCAGACTTCAAGAAGTATATAATAATTCCTATCCCAAAGAAAGCAGGTGTTAACAGATGTGAAAATTACCGAACTATCAGTATAATAAGTCACAGCTGCAAAATACTAACGCGAATTCATTACAGACGAATGGGAAAACTAGTAGAAGCCGACCTCGGGGAAGATCAGTTTCGATTCCATAGAAATATGGGAACACGTGAGGCAATACTGACCCTACGACTTATCTTAGAAAACAGATTAAGGAAGGGCCAACCTAAGTTTCTAACATTTGTAGACTTAGAGAAAGCTTTTGACAATGTTGACTGGAATACTCTCTTTCAAATTCTGAAAGTGGCAGCGGTAAAATACAGGGAGCTAAAGGCTATTAACAATTTGTACAGAAACCAGATGGCAGTTATAAGACTTGAAGGACATGAAAGGGAAGCAGTGGTTGGGAAGGGAGTGAGACAAGGTTATAGCCTCTCCCCGATGTTATTCAATCTGTATATTGAGCAAGCAGTGAAGGAAACAAAAGAAAAATTCGGCGTAGGTATTAAAATCCATGGAGAAGAAATAAAAACTTTGAGTTTCGCCGATGACATCGTAATTCTGTCAGAGACAGTAAAGGACTTGGAAGAGCACTTGAACGGAATGGATAGTGTCTAGAAAGGAGGATATAAGATGAACATCAACAAAAGCAAAACGAGGATAATGGAATGTAGTCGAATTAAGTAGTGTGATGCTGAGGGAATTAGATTAGGAAATGAGACACTTAAAGTAGTAAAGGAGTTTTGCTATCTGGGGTGCAAAATAACTGATGACGGTCGAAGTAGAGTGGATATAAAATGTAGACTGGCAATGGAAAGGAAAGCGTTTCTGATGAAGAGAAATTTGTTAACATCGAGTATAGATTTAAGTGTCAGGAAGTGAAACATGGACGATAAATAGTTTGGACAAGAGGAGAATAGAAGCTTTTGAAATGTGGTGCTACAGAAGAATCCTGAAGATTAGATGGGTATATCACATAACTAATGAGGAAGTATTGAACAGGATTGGGGAGAAGAGAAGTTTGTGTCACAACTTGACTAGAAGAAGAGATCGGTTGGCAGGACATGTTCTGAGGCATCAGTGGATCACCAGTTTAGTATTGGAGGGCACCTTGGAGGGTAAAAATCGTAGAGGGAGCCCAAGAGATGATTACACTAAGCACATTCAGAAGGATGTAGGCTGCGGTAGGTACTGGGAGATGAAGAGGCTTGCACAGGATAGAGTAGCATGGATACCTGCATCAAACCAGTCTCAGGACTAAAGACCACAACAATAACAACAATTATCGAATCATTTTCTTGCTATCGTGTACAACTTCCGCTATTCATTTCCGCATCACGGTTGATTGTGTGATACTAATTTATTTTCTCTTCTCCAGTGTCCCTGAAAAGTTACAACATTATTCCATGACAAGATGCCTACACGCACTCATGTATAATATGCCCACGTGCATCCTTTTTAAATACCAATAGTATTAACAAGTCTCTGTAAATGTTAATCGTACATACATGCTGAAATTGTTTTCCGAAAGCAACGATTACCTATCTTGCTCTGAAGTATTGCTAATATGTGCTCGACACCGCAATTAGTTATTTGAACAAATGTAATATGGTAATTTACTAGTTTCAAACTCATTTCATTTTAATCTTTATGTAATTATACATATCTGTAAAATTTTAGTATGTAAATACTACATTACTACCCTCTCGTAATCAACTTCACTTAAGACCACACGCAGTATCAAGAACTAGTTTGTACTTATTCGTTGCTAGGTTCTCTGTACCGATATGTTTAGTGTATCCGAAGTATTTAAATATGAAGGCTTTTGTATATGGTAAAATTCCGCCATAGACGTTTCAGTTCCATATCGGATTTCGTTTAATCATCTGTTTTTCTACTGATGCTATCTGTATTTCCCATTTAGCCTTTGAAAATGATGTATATTCCAAACGCTTAAGACAACTCTAATCAACAGAAAGTGTGGCTAAGACAATATGAAATTTTGAGTGTAGCATGACCGCTAAGTCTCACACTGCAATTGGCGGATCATTAATATTTGTGTTATGAATGGGTGCTGTAGTGCAAAATAGAAAGGATTATACTCTTATCTCTATGTCAATCCGTTTATTTTTAATTAATAATAATAGAAAATACGTGTTCAGTTATAGTCCTGAAATAGCGAGGTAGACCCTTTCATCGTTATATTGTTAAGACACAATTACTTCAAGATTTTAGACGTAACTTTAGAGAAACTGATGACATACTCACAAGACACAAATCAGTTCGTTCATCATCCGTAGTGTAATGAATGATCATCAATTGGAATGGTTCGCAACGAACTTGGAAGCGCCAAGTGGGAAGTCATGGTGTTACGAAATGAGGGTTAGGTCGGTCAGTTGCAACCAAAAGAAATTATGTGTTTAGGAATGTCCAGCTTGCCTTGTGATGCGTCAATGATACATTTCTCCAGCGGGGAAGTGATAAAGACCTGAACTTTCACTAATAAAATTGATTAATGATTTATCCTGTGAACTTCATTGGCTTGTGTGTCACTACGCAACATTTTAAAACGTTGTTTGCTATTTTCTTTGAAAAAAACATGTTTATAGTAAAAAAAGAATAACTGGAATACCTATGAACCACCGGCTTAATTATTAAAATGAGATAAAGGCCTTATTACATTTGACAGTAATCCCGTGAAAGCGTCTCATCCAAATCAATGGACTCCAGATCTGCGTACTTCCTCTGTTTTGGTACAACGACACCGCAGTAAAACTCGAGGTTGGTAGAACTAATAGAACTTTAGAGTATAGGTCTGATATTGCAGTGTACAACTAGTCTCTTTACGCATCCTGCTATTCTGGTGCAAATGGAAGGAGCTACATGCCATTTGAGGAAACACAGAGAAAAGGTGGCAAACTGATTCTTTAACTATGTGCCAATTAATAGCACATATTCAGCTGCTGGTGGAAAGACGTGCTGATTGATTTAGTATATTTTTTTGGGAACTGTTGAATTATTCTGATTGCTCCAAAAACTGTGAAAAAGTTACAGAGGACTTTTCAGGTCCTCTGTCTTGTGGGAAAACGTCGAGGTTTAGGAATAGGAAAACCAAATCTGGAGCTGAATTTCTAGTTACTGTTGAGGATATAAATGAGTATTTTGTCGCACCTACATCTCCACATCGATTCCCTTGAATTATCAGTGATGGCCACAGATGAAAATTTTTCTGTAACTAATAATTCCTAATAGTGATAGAAAGTCAGTTGATCGAATTCAGTCGTTACCTGCAACACACGACAATATTGCAATGCAGATAAACAGTTTCCTCGTCGATCCACTACTGCCCACAATAACGGGTATTGTTTACCATTCTTTGACCTCCAGCGTCTTCCCAATAGACAGGAAGTAGTGACTCATAAAATCTCTACCCTAATAGAAATCTGTCAAAAACCCTCTGACTACAGCCCCATTTGCATTCTAACGGTATTAACTAAGGCCTTAGAATATATAGTTCAGGTTCAGGTTACAAATTCCTTAACATCAAACACAGTTCATGGCGAATATCAGTCTGGTTTCCGGAAGTATCGCAACAAGACGACTGCTCTTATAAAATGACTAGATAATTGCAACAGGCTATGGTTAGACAGGAGGCGACTATTATTTGAGTTTTTACTTCAGCAAAACTTTCGACACTGTCGACTTTGATATTCTCTTTATTAAATTCAAAAGAGCTTCCTTCAAGCGATGTACAATGGTTTCACTCCTAACTTACATCACGATAGGGGAGTCTAACAATAAGAGCAAAGAGATCCCAATGTAGGAATGTAGCATCAGGTATCCCACAAGGATCAGCATTGGGGCCATTACTTTTCTTATAATATGTTAATGGCATGTCTTCCATTGCAACTATCTTTTATACGCTTACGGCCTTCAGTTGTATCTAAGTGCAAGTCCAACAAGCCTGCGCAGAGCTATTCAGCACGTAAATGCTGAGCTACATGCGTTATCAGAGTGGGCGCAGAACATGGATTTGAAACTGAAACCATCTAAAACGCAAGCAAGTTTAGTCGGTCACCAAAGACACATATTTTACACTCTTAATCCTAAACAGCATAGTAGTTTTCTACCCATGCAAAGATGTTGAAGGTAATTATGGACCGCGATTTCGCCTGGACTGAACATACAACTGCAGTCTGTAAGAAGGTGTCAGCGTAACTTCATTCACTACAGAAATACAAAAACGTAATTCCTGTTTAGTTTATAATGTCATTAGTACTCCCATCCTTGATTATGATGATTCTATTCTCCAAGCCGTTTCGTGTGGGAGCTCACGCCAGCTGTAACTGGAGATGAATAAGAGATGAATGTGTGCAACACATTCATTACGTACGACATCTTGATCATGTCAATCCTGCCTACAAACAATTATCATGGCAACGTACTGCTAAGCATCCAGATTATCATACCTATGTTTGATTTCCTCTCTTCTTAATCACTGAACTGTTTCGAACATATCTTACATTACTGCACTACTATCTGAACAACACCGCTGAAATAGTCGTTCTCAAGAAAGTAAAATCCTCTGTGCTCCACTAAACAACTATGCCATGTTCTCTAAATCAATTTGTGTGTCACGAATCCGACTCAGGAATAGTCTTCCTCAAAACATTACACAACTGAAAATCCAGCTGATAACCCACCTCAGTCACGATAGCAATCTCTTCTATATACTCGTCCGTAGCTCACTCTCGTGAAGCCCCACCCTCACCATTTTTCCCTCACTTTTCCTACACATTTCTGTATTGAAATACCCAGCTGTCCAGCATGGCACTGTAGTTTTCAGTCTCCTCTTATTTCTCTTCCTTTTATTCTGCTCAAAAAATGTTCAAATGTGTGTGAAATCTTATGGGACTTAACTGCTAAGGTCATCAGTCCCTAAGCTTACACACTGCTTAACCTTAGTTAACAGACACACCCATGCCGGAGGGAAGACTCGAACCTCCGCCGGGATCAGCCGCACAGTCCATTACTCCAGCGCCCTAGACCGCTCGGCTAATCCCGCGCGGCCCTTATTCTACTACGATATAAAGAATTAAGAAGGACTAAATTAATTGTCATTGTTAATGGCTCCATTATTTTGTTACTATTAATGTTATTACTTGGTATTTTTATTGCCAATAATTTCTCTTCATTAATAATAAGGCAAATTATAATCGAAGTTTAATGCAATTACTAACCAATATGACTTAATGCCTCCATTATTTTATCAACAGAGTTAGTGCTGTTACTAGTATAGCCAGTGATTATTTTTATTAATAATGCAAATTATTATTGTTGTTGTGATTGTTATGTAACAGTTTTTTGGATGATTTTTCCAGTTTGATGGGGGAGAGGGCCTTGAGGCTGTAGTCTGGTCAGGCTATACAAGCAACAAATAATACTAGCATACGTGAAGGTCTGGAGGCGAATACTGACTCGCGCGTGGATAATAAAAGGCGATATTCCGCATTGTAACAGTTCGGCTCGAAATTTTAATTTGCCAATTCGCTACAAGCATTGCACTCTCTCCTGCAGAGTGAAATTTTCAGTCAGTAATGGATTAGGTTAATCATGCAGTAAACTGCAGCTCTTAAAAGAAAGCAAAGGTTTGCTTGAGTGATAGTACTCATCTGAAAACTGAATCCAGAGATATTCATTAATTACTTGTCTTTTTTTAATGGAGTTTTGAATTATCAATTCTCTTCCCCTGCGTTTGAGACTACTGGGTGTGACTCAAGTAATGATGTGAAGTTAAATTTATTCCGAGAAATGTAAATGTGTAAACTCCTGATGTCCATTTGCTCTAACACATTCTCGTCGTTTTGCCGTAGTGGGAGAAGCGCTAAAATCGAAAGAATTACGCATGCAAATAAAATTTATTACTGCCGTGTTTAAATGAGGAGTGAAATACTGCGGTCTGCTATTCATTACGGACGACGCTCGTCTGCTGGCTCTGTCCACGAGACACCGATAGCCTTCCGCTGAATGGTAAGGTGGGGGAGCGACCGACAGAGAGGTCCGACTCATTAGTGGCGCTGTTCAGGAGAAAGGACGCGTGGCGTGGGGGTGGGGGTGGGGGTGGACGGAAGTGGGAGGTGGTGGGTGTAGAGGACGGGGTGGGGAAGGAGAAAGGTGAGTGGAGAGTGGCGTCCAGTAATCGGCCGGCGGCGAAATGAAGAAGAGTCGACGCATGGAGGAGCCGGAAGAGCAGTGAGCGGAGAGCGGAGACTGCAGACTGCGAGGAGCCGGCGGCGGAATCGATAGCCCAGCTGGTCGGCCACTGTGCCTGTAGAGCGTCACTGTAGGAGGGGGAGGGGGGGGGGGCGCACAGACGGAAGGAGCGTAGGAGGCACGTCGGGGGCGACGGCAAGAGCCGGATGGAACGGGACGGGACGGAACGCTACGGCGCGGGAGGGTCAGTAGCAGGTAGCGGTCTTCCTCTCCCTACTTCTACCTGCTAAATGAGAAAGCGCTCGCCGGCCAGCCGTAATGAGCCTCGCTTTGAAGCCCTCCGGCTGCCTGCGAGGTGGAGCGAATTTTCATTTCGGTATCGGTTGCTTTCGCAGTGGCAGCGTGCAGCTCTAAAGAGACGGGGAGACACGGCAAACGCGTTCCCCGCGCAGACAATAAAGGCCACATGTAAGCGGAAAGATTGGTAGTGGAACTGCGCAGCAGAGATAAGGTTTGATAAGTGAACTACTCCAGCAAAATTGGAACTCTAAAAGTTTGCAAAGACAGATCACTGAACAGTGCTGCTCTATGCAGTCTCGTGCGGGTTGCCGCATCAGTTCTCAGTCACTGCGCAGCTCTGATTAGTACTGGGGTGCCTTCGTACTTATCAGGCAGTGAAAAAAAAAAAAAAAACAAGGGCACTTGGCACTACTGAGCACTTCCTGCCGAAAGGGTGAGTACGCACCACAGCAGAGACCTGGTGGACAATCTGCCCTGATCTTTTAAAACTGATTGCTACGTTAAGGGTTCCATTACAAATCAGATGACACCCAAACAGGTATGATATTTATAATGTCCAGAAATATTTTCGCAATCAATAAAATTCATGTACCGTGTATTCCTAAGGAAGTGATTATAAGAATGTAGTTAATAGAGATAATTTATTTTCCATACAAGTTTCAGGTAGGGAAATTATGAACGTTTGAGGAGCTCCCTCTCATTTCCTGTAAGAGTATTGCGTACTATAAATAATTGTATGAATTCAGAGTCGCGTGGCGATAACTTTTAATAAAATGTTCTCGGGTTTCCAACCGCGTCAATTGCTTAAAACTACACGAGCTTTCGGCCAAGCACATCGGAGTCTATTATTGAATCCCGACTACTTACAGTCTCCTTACTACTGATAGGGTCTATGTACACTCCTGGAAATGGAATAAAGAAGACATTGACACCGGTGTGTCAGACCCACCATACTTGCTCCGGACACTGCGAGAGGGCTGTACAAGCAATGATCACACGCACGGCACAGCGGACACACCAGGAACCGCGGTGTTGGCCGTCGAATGGCGCTAGCTGCGCAGCATTTGTGCACCGCCGCCGTCAGTGTCAGCCAGTTTGCCGCGGCATACGGAGCTCCATCGCAGTCTTTAACACTGGTAGCATGCCGCGACAGCGTGGACGTGAACCGTATGTACAGCTGACGGACTTTGAGCGAGGGCGTATAGTGGGCATGCGGGAGGCCGGGTGGACGTACCGCCTAATTGCTCAACACGTGGGGCGTGAGGTCTCCACAGTACATCGATGTTGTCGCCAGTGGTCGGCGGAAGGTGCACGTGCCCGTCGACCTGGGACCGGACCGCAGCGACGCACGGATGCACGCCAAGACCGTAGGATCCTACGCAGTGCCGTAGGGCACCGCACCGCCACTTCCCAGCAAATTAGGGACACTGTTGCTCCTGGGGTATCGGCGAGGACCATTCGCAACCGTCTCCATGAAGATGGGCTACGGTCCCGCACACCGTTAGGCCGTCTTCCGCTCACGCCCCAACATTGTGCAGCCCGCCTCTAGTGGTGTCGCGACAGGCGTGAATGGAGGGACGAATGGAGACGTGTCGTCTTCAGCGATGAGAGTCGCTTCTGCCTTGGTGCCAATGATGGTCGCATGCGTGTTTGGCGCCGTGCAGGTGAGCGCCACAATCAGGACTGCATACGACCGAGGCACACAGGGCCAACACCCGGCATCATGGTGTGGGGAGCGATCTCCTACACTGGCCGTACATCTCTGGTGATCGTCGAGGGGACACTGAATAGTGCACGGTACATCCAAACCGTCATCGAACCCATCGTTCTACCATTCCTAGAACGGCAAGGGAACTTACTGTTCCAACAGGACAATGTACGTCCGCATGTATCCCGTGCCACCCAACGTGCTCTAGAAGGTGTAAGTCAACTACCCTGGCCAGCAAGATCTCCGGATCTGTCCCCCATTGAGCATGTTTGGGACTGGATGAAGCGTCGTCTCACGCGGTCTGCACGTCCAGCACGAACGCTGGTCCAACTGAGGCGCCAGGTGGAAATGGCATGGCAAGCCGTTCCACAGGACTACATCCAGCATCTCTACGATCGTCTCCATGGGAGAATAGCAGCCTGCATTGCTGCGAAAAGTGGATATACACTGTACTAGTGCCGACATTGTGCATGCTCTGTTGCCTGTGTGTATGTGCCTGTGGTTCTGTCAGTGTGATCATGTGATGTATCTGACCCCAGGAATGAGTCAATAAAGTTTCCCCTTCCTGGGACAATGAATTCACAGTGTTCTTATTTCAATTTCCAGGGGTGTCTATTATGAGACGTGTTACTGATCATGCGTGGTTCGGATCGGATGCCCATATGCGGTTTCACCGAAGGTTTTATCAAGGACTGACATACTTTTATGCGCACTTGCAACTTGGAAGTCGTGTGCAAATGGCTTCACTGTTTAGTTTGCCCTGTAGGTTACGTTGTCGATTTATGCTTTTACTTACGTTGTTTCATTCTATATGTAGACAAGACCTGAAGGTATACCTCCAGTGGATACAACCGGTCGTCATACAGTTAAAACACAATAAACAGCTACTGCGGATTTGTTCTTTCAGTTGGTTTAATGTGGACTACTGCACCATCTACGATTTTAAATTGTATGATTATCTTTCACATTATACGTTAAACATAGCTTTCTTACCTACCAATGACTACGTGACTGTGGAGAAATATATTCGTCCACATTCACAACAACCGAACATTCAGAATAAGCTGCTGTAATAAATACTCAGTGAAGATCTATGATGCAGTGCCTGAACCAAAGTTTAGATTGAATCCAGCTATACATTAAAAACTGCTCATTTTAACCATATAATTATTAAACTTATGTTTCCTAAAGAAGTGGCTGAAATGCAATCATTAAAAGTGTACTTATGAGACTCCTATCCAATCTCATACAGAACATGAGAATAATCTTATATTTCAGGTTTCATACCGCGTATCAGAAATGTCTCGATATCACCATGGGCACTGGTATAGATGTATTTATATCGCAGTCCACTCCACAGAGCACGCTAATAACCCAGTTATTGTGAAGACGGACTCTCACAATAGTTTCATTAAAAGATATTCATACGCCATTATAGCATTTGACTACTTCAAACTAGCGCTAGCCACGTTCCACACTTAAACGCGCTAGTTAGATGGTTAAAAATTTCCCAGTTGTCTCAGCCATTACAACAGTGCATCCTAAGTTTTCCTTCCGGTGCATGGAGATGTGTAGGGTTTGACAACTTAACCAAATGCATGCCGTCTCTATTGTTCCATGCTTTCCAAAGAGAGAACGTCTTACGGTAGCAGCTCAGCAGGTTGGCAACGAATGAGAGAGCTCTTTCCATGTCGTGACGCTGCTCATCATTTAAAGCGATAGACGTCAGGGAGAAAAGTGCCCGACCCCACTCGCGCCCGACTATTGGAAGTACCAACATGTAGCTTATATACGTATGCAAGCTTCCTTGTATGTTGTCACCGAGGGTAAAATCTCCTAGGTTCTTAGGCTGTTTCATGTTACTCTTCAGTTTGTTATCAGACCATCAAAATTCCGAATCCTCTGACAGGATCTCCTTCAGGATATTCTGGCGTTCCCGGTTAACTCAACACTGGGTACACCAGAAAGTTCTGAAAGCGATCCTTAACAACGGGGTGGAAACGTCGATTGTGTTATAATAATTTAAAGAGTAGCACGAAGCGGCCTAAAAATCCAGAAAGTTGTACCTCCAACATGTAACTTCATGCAAATTAGACGCATATCACAGTGAGACAATGGGTTGAAACCAAAGACGACACAATCAACACATCATGTAATCAAATTGCTACGAGCATTTCTGTCCTCTCGATCAGGTTGTCGATCATTTGCTCTTTCCCTAAGTGAAAGCATGTTATGTTGAAACCAATGAGCTCATTTTCATAGTTTGATCCTTAGATGTCAGGCCTATTTACTTTGTTTCAATGAGTATCCTGACTTCATTGTTTGGCAATAGTATCACCTAAAGCCAGCACTGCAGATATTTCGATAATGGAAGGTGCCACTGATAAGCGGACTCCACAGACTGGAATGGTGACCAGGGTCCTGTCTATGCAGCCCATAGACAGAAATTTATGAGGTTTGAATGCATTTTTCATTTAGAAAAAAGATACAAACATATATATATATATATATATATATATATATATATATATATATATATATATATATATATATATATATTCGTACATACAGATAGCTTTTAATACTGAAGTCAGTGGCAGTCTGTTGGTAAATTGCTCATTTTCTGTCAATGTTTACTGGATGTTTTTGTGTTTCTTTCGTTATGTTCAGATGGTTCAAAAGGGTCTAAGCACTATGGGACTTAACTTGTGAGGGCCTCAGTCCCGCCTCGTGGGATTAGCCGAGCGATCTAGGGCGCCGGAACTACATAAACCTAACTAACCTAAGGATATCACACACATCCATGCCCGAGGCAGGATTCGAACCTGCGACCGTAGCGGTCGCCCAGTTCCAGACTGTAGCGCCTAGAGCCGCTCGGCCAAAGCGGCCGGCTTTCGTTATGTATTATGATTTAAGTTACTCTGCTGTGGTTGCGCTGTAGCACTATGAGCACTTAAGATTCTTTTGTATATCATTCAAGATCATAGATATATAAAAGAAAAATTCTGATGGGCAAGAAATTGATCCCTGAGGGAAACCAGCAGCGATCCTTTTCACTCTAAAGATGAACGTGCGGCCTGGTGTCGGTTGTGAAAGAAGGAAAAAAGATTAGAGTCTCGTCGAAAGCGAGGTCATTAGAGATAAGTTCGAATTACGAATGGATGAGGAAGGAAGTCGGACATGTTCTTTCCAGTAGGTCTATTTGCTTGGAGCGACTTCCGGAAATTACGGAAAGTCTGCAGATGGATGGCCGGTCGCGGAATTGAACCATTGTCTTCGCGAATGCGATTCTAGTATTCTAGCCACAGAGCCACCACGCTCGATATTGCATGTGAAGAAAAGCCAGAGTTAGCGCTAATTCTACTCTAAAACAGCTACGTCGGAATAGGTGGACATTTCTCATACACAGTGTACAGACTTATATCCTAATGATCTGACGAAACTAGAACCTGGAAAGTCTCACGCCACTGTGGACTGTATCGAGCACCAGAAACGTAAAAAGAATGCGAAACACGAAAAAGTTAAAGGAGTACATCGTTTTGTAAGAGCAAAGGGCAGCACGAAACGAAGAGGAGCGTACAAAGTTCCCGAACGCGCCGCCTTTTCCAGGTCGCGACGGCTCAGGCAACCGAAATGGGGCGACAAGCGCGGCAAGTTTGGTGACGCCGTGCAAACCGCAAAGTGTTACGGAGGGCAGACAGCGCGTTTCGCGAACTCGCATTAGAAACTTGTGAGGGGGAAAGAGGGCCAGCGACTGGCGGGGCGCGGAGTAAACGTAGGAGGGTGCTTACCGAGTACAGCGGACGATACTGACGACAGCGGCGCGGCGCGGCGCGGCGAAGCTCGCGGCAGCAGCCGCCGGAGACGCTAAGTCCCCAGGGCAGATTGAATTAATGCGGCTGGCTCCCCCACTTAGCCGGCTGAACTGCGTGCCCACTATAATTATGCATCCACCGCTGTGCTGTGGTGGCGGCCTGGGTATACAGAGACGCCTTGCTACGGCGGCATGTGTTCGCTAACAGGGACGCGGACCTTAAGTAACTGCCCTTTCCATCATCCAACGTCACTTCTTCATCATCATAATAAACTTCCGGACATTTTGAACATTTTCACATTTAAGACGAATCTCTGTTCTGTAGCTGTATGTTGTCTTTAACTTCCGATACATTCGTCTTCTGGAAACGTATGTTCAACGAACTTAATTTTTCGCCGTCCATTTAAAACAGTGTATTGGTCGCTGTGGATAACGTGAAAGGTAAAGTAAAGTTCTGCGTTCTAGCCTGATCGACTATCAATGACGTATCGGATACGGCACGGATGAGAGGGGCATGTGTTCAGCACGCCAATCTTCCGGTCGTTGTCGAGTTTGTTGACATTAAAACCGCTACTGATCGGTCTAGTAGCTCCTAGGTCGGTCTCACGAGGCTGAATTCACCCCGTATTCGTTAACCCAGCGAAGAAAAATACCTGACAATACCGAGAATCTCCTGCATGGCAGTCAACCGGCGTGACGACTCAGTTATGTTATGGTACCTGATGGTAGATATGGTATAAAATTGTGACTGTAAACTGAAAAACGAGCACCAAGTGTGGTGGAGGAAGTGGTCTTTCCCGGGAGACCGCCTTACCCGTCGTGAAGGATGACTAAAGGTCACGTTCCTGTCTGGCAGTGCAGCGTGCTGCTGTATTTACGTAGAGTCTACTGATACGTCTTCATTGCATTAATTAGTTGGCAGGTTCTGCAGCTCGTATATTGTGAACACATTTTGTGGAAAATGAACGCTAAAAGGCGTTCTCGAGCTCTGCTTAGCCAGGAATTTAAAAGGCGCTCTGTGTATGTACCACTATAACGATGTGAAACAGTGTATAGGTTGCTCCTGGAGAGTTGGCCTCGGGCACGGGGAGAGGGGGGGGGGGGGGGGGGGGATACGAACCGCTCGCTCACTCTTCACTTTACCAACGGACTTCCAACAGGCGATCTTTTGGCTCTCCATCGTTCATTTAGTCATGGAAGATGTGTATGCAACGAGTGTAACGACTTTGGACTCGCAATACGACTATCTCATTTATAGATCTTGTATGTCTGGATTCATAGAAAATCAAACGTACCCTATATAGGCAGGACCGAGCGAGGTGGCGCAGTGGTTAGCACACTGGACTCGCATTCGGGAGGACGACGGTTCAATCCCGTCTCCAGCCATCCTGACTTAGGTTTTCCGTGATTTGCCTAAATCGTTTCAGGCAAGTGCCGGGATGGTTCCTTCGAAAGTGCACAGCCGATTTCGTTCCCCATCCTTCCCTAACCCGAGCTTGCGCTCCGTCTCTAATGACCTCGTTGTCGACGGGACGTTAAACAACACTAACCTAACCCTATAGGCAGGTAATAAAGGAAACTATGAAATGCAAAACTACTTGGCGATGGCGTATTAGACCGCACTTAATGACTAAAAGAAGCAGCCAAATAAAACTAATAGCTGCCTCGAGGAATGAAATTTGGAACTATGTGAGACAGGGGTTTGTGAAGTGAAGCTTACTGGATTTTGTACGTCTACCTTACAATATTTAAAGAACAGTTACAATTCGATACTCGTCACAGCAATAAGGGGAAGTTGCTGGACTAGTATTTACAATTTCCCTGACTATATTCTCGTGACAAGAAAAGAAGAAAATAGAACATAGACTAACCTGTAGTAGCATCAACTCTTTCCCTTGACATGTATTTAACAAATTTAAAGTAATTTCTGATGTTAAGAAATCAATTAAAAATTTCATGAAGTAAACCAGCAGAAATCAATAGATTAATTCTTTTAAATGCAATTTTAAGACAGGCTGTCAAATTTAACAGCTCTGTCTTCAACAAAAACTCTTTAAAGCGCAGACGTAACAAAAACACCTGAGGTCATAAGAACGTTTATAGTGCTAAAGGGATTAATTGTGGAAAAGGATAAATGTAAAATCATTTCTGGAATGTCCCACTTCCGAATAGTCCCAAAAGTGACGGCTGCTGGGTAACTTCCCTACGTGTTTACGACAAATATTTAGATCAGGTAACTGTACTGAAATGAATATATTTCACAAACTACTTTCAACTCTGAAGAAAAACGTGTTATTTCGACGACGAAGAGATAAGAAAAATGTGCCGAAGGAAAAAAAAAAATTATCCAATGTAACTATTTTTACAGATAGTGCATTTAGACGTGTACGTGAGGATTAGCTGAACAAGTAGACAAATATTTTCGTTGGCATTTAGTATACGATCAAGAATTCTACATTATTACTCGTTTAATGTGGAAATACAGTACACGATTCTTGAGCAAATAGGTTTTGGTGATTTTGTAGACATAAGCAACATCAATGCTACATTAACATATTTTACGTATGATTAACTTGCTTGTAAGACAGCACATACTTCAAGAATTCTTCAGGAATCACTAAAATCTAATACAACCTGGTTTTTATCTTATTCTAGGAGGCAAACGCGCAAAAAAAACAACCTACGCCACAAACAACGGCGAGAAAGAAAACCTTTGAACAGCCGGGCCCACAGCGTCGTAAGTGCCTGCTCAACGAACGAAGCCGTTAAAAACATAGGGACAAATACATTACAGCACACCAAACAAACCTCGGTGCTGATTTATCCGCTGCCATGGTGTTGTGAACTACCTTCAAACAGACTTCGGATAACTTTTATTAATGTGATAGCTGACTTCGAACAACACCTTGACTAGCAGTCTCGTGATACATTGGAACCCTTCTTTCCAGGCATAACCTATCTCGGCGTGCTTTGTCTCTAGTTGTTGTTCCACATCACAGAAGAGGAATAGGAATAAATTTTGCACCAGGACAGAGCCACATCGTAATGGCATAATCTCGTACGCAGTCACCTAAAAGAGCATCTTCCGAAGCACTGAACTGATCATGTTAAGCCGTAGGACGTCCCGTTCCTACTTTCTGTAATGGCTGCAGCCGATATCTCACTGCCGGAACCCTAATTCGGGGAACTCCGTCTGATATATATACTGATTTATTTCAGTGTGTGAATTTCATGTAATATGTCTGAAATTTAGCATCTCAAGTCGTATTCCTGTCTCCATTCACTGACACTATGGTGACAGTGATGTAGAAAAGCATGTGTACGTAGTGAAGAGCTTAAAACTCTGTGGGAAAAATGAAATTGTGTATCAGATAGTAAATCCGTTTACAATCTCCACATCATAGCATACAGAAAGCGCTCAACACGAAAGATATGGATTTTACTGACTGTGATGCTTGTAGGCGTGTAGATTCCCTCCACGTTTTATGGTTGAAGAAAACGGACGTTTCTGTTACATCATTTTTGCGTAAAATTCAGTTTAAAGTTTTCTTACATCAGTCGGTAGAAAGGGAACCCTCAAAAGATCGTTGTCCGTCTGTCTGTGGGGTCGTCTGTTAACGCCACTTTCTTAGAGGAACGGGCAGATGTATCAAGAAATTCTACGTTCTACGCGTCCTTAGCAGAGTAAAAAGATATTAGCGTCTATGTCAATTCAGTCAAAAGATAAGACCACTTATGTGGCACATTTTAATATTCTCAAATTTTCCCCTCGCACACATACATAGGTATCTACACTACTGGCCGTTAAACTTCCTACACCAAGAAGAAATGCAGATGATAAACGGGTATTCATTGGACAAATATATTATTCTAGAACTGACATGTGATTACATTTTCATGCAATTTGGGAACATAGATCCTGAGAAATCAGTACCCAGAACAACCACCTCTGGCCATAATAACGGCCTTGATACGCGTGCGCATTGAGTCAAAAAGAGCTTGGATGGCGTGTACAGGTAAAGATGCCCATGCAGCTTCAACAGGATACCACAGTTCATCAAGAGTAGTGACTGGCGTATTGTGACGAGCCAGTTGCTCGGTGAGGATTGACCAAACGTTTTCAGTTGGTGAGAAGTCTGGAGAATGTGCTGTCCAGGGCAGAAGTCGAACATTTTCTGTATCCAGAAAGGCCCGTACAGTACCTGCAACATGCGGTCGTGCATTATCCTGCTGAAATGTAGGGTTTCGCAGGGATCGAATGAAGGATAGAGCAACGGGTCGTGACACATCTGAAATGTAATCAATGCGAACAAGAAGTGACCGAGACGTGTAACCAGTGACACCCCATACCACCAAACCGGGTGATAACGCCAGTACGGCGATTACGAATCACACTTCCAACGTGCATTCACCACGATTCGCCAAACTCGGATGCGTCCATCATGATGCTGTAAACAGAACCTGGATGCATCCGAAAAAATGACGTTTTGCCATTCGTGCACCCAGGTTCGTCGTTGAGTACATAATCGCAGGCGCTCCTGTCTGTGATGCAGCGTGAAGGGTAACCACAGCCATGGTCTCCGAGCTGATAGTCCATGCTGCTGCAAACGTCATTGAACTGTTCGTGCAGGTGGTTGTTGTCTTACAAACGTCCCTATCTGTTGACTCAGGGATTGAGACGTGTCTGCACCATCCGTTACAGCCATGCGGATAAGAGGCCTGTCATCTTGACTGCTAGTGATACGAGGCCGTTGGGATCCAGCACGGCGTTCTGTATTACCCTCCTGAACCCACCGATTCCATATTTTGCTAACAGTCATTGCATCTCGACCAACGCGAGCACCAATGTCGCGGTACGATAAAGCGCAATCGCGATAGGCGTCGCAAACGTGATGGTACGCGTTTCTCCTCCTTACCCGAGGCATCACAACAACGTTTCACCAGGCAACGCCGGTCAACTGCTGTTTGTGTAAGACAAATCGGTTTGAAGTTTTCCTCGTGTCAGCACGTTGTAGGTGTCGCCACCGGCGCCATTCTTGTGTGAATGCTCTGAAAAGCCAATCATTGCATATCACAGCATCTTCTTCCTGTCCGTTAAATTTCGCGCCTGTAGCACGTCATCTTCGTGATGTAGCAATTTTAATGGCCAGTAGTGTACATACATAGTTAATTTCGTGTGGAACGATCGGAGCCGCGCGGAGTGGCTGTGTGGTTCTAGGCCTTACATTCTGGAACCGAGCGGCCGCTACGGTCGCAGGTTCGTATCCTACCTCGGGGAAGGATGTGTGTGATGTCCTTAGGTTAGTTAGATTTAAGTAGTTGTAAGTTCTAGGCGACTTATGGCCTCAGAAGTTAAGTCGCATAGTGCTCAGAGCCATTTGAACCATTTCCTAGTCGTATTTGCCTTATCTTGCGAATTATGTTATTTACTGTCGAGGAGATTTTGAGTATTCTATGAAGTTTTTGAGATTACTGCCCGATAACTTCTAAACATGATATTTCAGCTGATAACCACTCAAGTCTCTTAATACGTGTGTTTTGCACTGGAGACTGGTTGTACGTGTCGCTAAGTTTAAAGCAAAAATTAGCGCTTTGCATTGGCATCATCTATAGCGTTTAGCGCGCTCTTCGAATATTGCTCCATCTGAAGCGCGCACGCCCGTGCATAATGTTGATACTGCGTGCACTTCATCTGTCGGTATACAGACCCGGGGACTTTACTGTCTCACTCAAATTATTAGTGCCACATCCGTCTAACCTTTCGCCTGTTGCTGGGCCTTTGAATGGACGTGTAGGTGAAGCCTCAGATCGAAAGGTAATTACGCCGTGTGAATCCCAATCCCGTCAACATGTTACCTCGCCTCCCTCGTCTCCGCCCGTGTCCCTATCCTCTCGCGTCACATCTGTAATTATCTCTGTCTGCCATCCTTCTAGTTAGCCCGATTGAAAAGCGCCGAGGGGAACAAAGGACTGACGCTCCGGAATTAGTGGCCCTGGCGGTAATCGGGCTCTTTTCCCGTCCATTAGACAGCCGCTCCCTGGCGAGCCTCCTCCAGACGTCGGCGTCGCCTCCTGAAGGACGCGGCGGGGGCGTCGCCAGCGCCTGTCGAAGCCGCGCGGCTGCCGCGCCTGAAAGGGAAGCCAGCGCGGCGCGCGAACTGAAATTTTCAGGGAAGGCTTCCCATTCACTCGACGACAAAGAACCCTGCTTTCCGCCGCCACGGATGGCGGCTACCGGTGGGAAAGTTTTTTCCTCGTGCCACTTCCTGCCGTGTCTCTTATTTCCTTTTTCTCACCACAGGAGACGTCACTCGGCGACGGCTTTTGCGTCGAAAGATTGCAGCCGCCATTTCATCAATACCAGAGAGAAATATTATTCCTATCCGCAACTTCAGCAATATGAACAAAAAAATTTACTACTTCTGTGAAAGATAAACTCTGAGACGGAGGAGATATTCTGTGGCGTTCCACGCTTTCAGAAGCCGAGAGAGATGATTGAGTTAAGGCTTTTGATACTGTAGGCCGTAACGGTCTACTAAGTAAGCTAGAGTAATTAGGAAGAAGAGGCGTAGCTGAAGCCTGATTGCGGTCATACTGACTAGCACATACCTCAAATACTTCTTAACTGTTAGTGAAATACTTACCGGAACCAAGATGCGTTAATACGCGGTGTCTAATCAGGAATGGTCCATATTCAGAAATGCTGTATAGCAGGAACGATCATTCGAAGTAAAAATGTCTAGTAAACGAGGGCTCTGAAATACATACCTTAAAATCTAGGAACCTTTGTTCAATACAAGAGAGGGGAGAGGTGTCTCAGAATTTTCGACGATGAAAAAGTGGTCATAGCTCTTAACATATTCAGTTTAGAGCCCATTTTTCTCTTGTTTTGACCCATATGAGACACTAAAAGATGTTTACAATTCGTCATTATGCGATAAATTGACATTGAACATAAAGGAATCAAATGCCACGAAATTCATTTTAAGGAGTGACTCTGTTAAATGGAATGCAAAAATGGCTCTGAGCTCTTTTTGACTTAACTTCGGAGGTCATCCGTCCCCTGTAACTTAGAACTACTTAAACCTAACCAACCTAAGAACGTCACACACATCGATGCCCGAGGCAGGATTCGAACCTGCGACCGTAGCGGTCACGCGGCTCCAGACTGCAGCGTCTAGAATCGCTCGGCTACCCCGGCCGGCCAAATGGAATGCAGATGGCACCTCTGGAGACTGCGTAACTAGCTAAGAATGTCCAGGAATGAATATTCTTTCTCACAACTGAAGCGGTGTGAACAGGCAAAGATCCTTGAAGACAGAATGTTGATAGCGTTTTATGCCGTTTTCGTCTGGTCATGATTGTGCAACAGACAGTGTCTTACAGTTACACATTACTTATATGTTCACTCAATTCTCAGTTATGGAATTCTTTTCGAGGGGGCGCACTAAAAATATATGAACAGAGTTTTCAAGGTACATAAAATGGTCTTAAAACTGAAAATTTTCGATAACATTCGAGCTCGTTGTAAACATTTGTTCCAAACACTAAGGACTGTAACTACTCCATGTGAGCACATTTACCAGTCAGTTCTACACATCAAAAATAACATTGATAATTACCGCACAGGCAGCCCTGGAACCCAGATTGATCATACATTTACCGAGAAAGAATAAGCTCAGTATACTACATAGCACTTTCTACTGAAGAAAAAGAAAAGCACTGCAGTTATTTGCCCAAGTCTATTAACGACATTACTACAAAAAATTAGTTTTAAAAAGGCTCTGAAAAATTGCCTGTTAAACAATATATTATATACAGAGAAGCATTTTTCAGATAACACATAGTATCGGTCTGACAGTAATAATAACAAACAAAACATGTAATATTTAAGGTAACACTTCCACACTATGTGTTTTCCTTCTTTTTTCCTTTCTTTTCTGGAAAACCTTACTACCAAAATTATGCAGTGTATAATACTAATACAATGTAGTACACAACTCGCTATGGGCTTGATGTTATCCGATAGTGTATCTTGCGTTACTTTATGAAATTATGTCCGTTAGTGTGTGTAGTGTGTAAGGTGACTGGTAGTGAGCAATGATTAACAACAATAGCTTTTTCATTATTAAATAACATCATTGAAAATGAAGAGCTGTAGACTAGGGACAGAGCAAATTAGGTAGCACTATTTTAAACAGACCATCTTCCGTTCCGGAAGTCGTCTTGTTTTAGGTTTTCCATGGTTTCCCTAGCTTACTTCAGGCAAATGTCAGTATAGCTCCTACTATAACGGTACGGCTGACTACCTGCCCCATTGTTGTCAAACTAGACCTGTAAGGATGTAAATGTCGGTATTAATGAATTATGTTATTTTTACTGTTTGATTGTAATATCAACACATGCCCAGTATCATTATAAAAGTGACCCACATTTGAGTACGACTACTGCTATTACTACTAAGAGAGCTATATAGTATTTTTTTAGACTTCTTATTAGGATGAAGCGAATCCAGATTTCCCGTAGCTGGACCAAATGAACTCGTGTGAAATACAGGATTGTTCCTTCGAGAAGACTTGAATCCTTTAATGATATAGGGGTCATTCCCATCTCCAAAACCTTGCATCTATCTTCCACAGTCTATACTCCTCTCGAACACACACTTTTCTTCCAATTTCCTCACATTATATCTGAAAACTTCGTGACAATAAACTATAATTTAATCCCTTCTCCCCTAGTATGAGATTATATCGAGAGTATATTTCCAACTACCTTAAAACAATTAATTAAGTTTTTCAGTTCCTGATTACTACGCTGTTTGCTTCCGATTTGGTAGCTTGGTGATTAATTACCTGATTAATTTATGGGATTTAATTCCATGTAAGCGACCTATCACTTGTTTAACATCTGGCAATATCTACCAGCCGAGCTGCATCGTTAAATTTCAATTTCCATATAACAGGCCACATACGTCATTGAAAGGTCGAAGAAATGGAACGACGTACCTCATTCAACAGGACCATTCCTTGTGAAGTATTGAAGCGTTCAGACCATCCTCCGTTTTTATTTAAAAAGACCAACTATGTAACATAAATCGTTGAATTCTCAAAAGCTAAGAAAATAAATATATGGGAAAAATCCCAGTTAATAAGTGGTAAACAGATAATATAGCTGTCATTTATTACTACTGTCTATAAGAATTTCACGTCAGCAATTCGTATATTTATACGATTTGTAAGCCATATAATTTCTGAAATCACATTTCGAACAAAAATTGGTACTCTAAACGTACTTTGCTGCAATTAACTTTGCAAGTAAAATATTTCTTAAATTGTAATTAAATTTCCAGTTTTGCAGTGATATAGACAGTATACAGAGTGGATGACATTTTGTCGAACTATATACGGTAGAGCCATACAAAATTATGTTGTACATGTTGTACGATATTCGAAAGCATAGTATTACAAAGTCTAGTACTACAAATGCGTCAAATCTTTGATTCTGTGCAGCTGGTGTAGAAGGTGTAGCAGAAGTTTGATCCTGCGGACATGTTAGCGACTGCAATCAATAATTTTTTCGCAAGAGGATGAAAGAAAAGTAACGAGAAATCCATATCAGTCTTAGGTACAGAAAGTTGAGTAATCATATGCCTGTTAATCACGAAAGAAGGATCAGCACTGATCGTTGAAGTATATATTTTTATTTTAGTTGCAAATCGATTTCAGTCACTGGGTAATCATCGTGAGTATTAGTTTTCAAACTCCTTTGGACTTGTAAATACAAACAGTAAAATTGCAATATCTTCACTTATTAATGAATAGTACTTCCCAGACCGAAGGCACAAATTCAACACTGACATGTACTGTTCATTGATACGAGCAGTTACTGCAATCTTATTGCTTATATTATAAGTCTAAGGGGTCAAATACTATCACTGACGATGGTTACGTAGTGACTGACATGGATTTGCAACAGAAATAAAAATTTATACTTCAGCTACGAATGCTTATCCTCCATTTGTTATTAACATAGGTGTGGAGATCTTGGTTCAAGCAACTCCTGATAAAGTCCCCATGCACACGGCTTTTGAGGTTAACTTTGATCATTCAGCAAGTACCAAGAAAATATTTGAGAAACAGTTAATTTAGTTTCAGAGCTCTCAGGTTGGTCTGTATTATAGAAGGAATCTCAAACAAATTGATTGGAATATTCTTAATGTGTTAATAGTTTTTACTTGTTTTTAATAAACAGCTTAAAATTACTTTATGTCGTTTGTGTCAGGTAGAAATAACCATGATGGAAACGTAGTGAACCGTGGAAAGTCATAAAAAGATTCAAAGCTGATGTTGAAGCTTCTTGACAGATTACACCTCTGACCAGGCTTCAGAAGAGAAGTACGGTTCTTACATTCCATTAGTAAAGAAATTAACAGGGGAATTAATCTTCTACAACTCGGAGAAGGAAGGTAGAATAGGAACATTTGGGTTTACTCTTCAGTCGACCCTGTGGTTACTGGAGACGGAGCAAACGCTAGGGTGGTGAAAGGATGGGGATGAAAATCAGCCACATGCTATGCAAAGGAATCATCCTGGAATTTTCCTCAAACGATTTAAGAAAATATGAGAAAATTTACATCAGATAGGGGTTTGAACTGCCATCCCACGATTGAGAGACTACTGTCTCACGACTGCAGCACCTCCTCGAGATTGTGACTTCATGTTGGCAGTCCCTCCGTCACATTTTATACAATGTTAGGTTGTAAGGAATTTTTCCTCCGCCACATATTTTGTTCCATGAGAGAGAGTATAACAAGATTAGTGGTTGATCGTCTGTGGAGCTAGGAAATTACTACAGATTATCAGCACACTGAAGTGGTAACGGCAGTGGTGAAACAGTCCTGTCGAGAACTGTCAACACGAACATCTTTGGCGGACAAGATCCAGGTTGAAATAATCTTATCGGACAAATAATTTGTCACCACCAAGGGACAGGATGCTAATACCGCATATCACAGCCTCTAACATTGATAATGGACTAAGGAAACAGGTCCACAAGTTTCTTCCGGTGTGCTGTATCTATTGGAAATCGCACACTGGTGGGTAGATCGCACAGAACTTCCAAATTCACAGGAATGATGACTGCTACGATTCATATAAAACCACGCTTCAGATTTGTCTATGGTACAGATGGGCATGAGTATTTGATGAGACAAAGTACACTGGCATTTTGTTTGTGTGATTCTGATGATTGCTAAAGCTGTCATGATGAACAGTTAAATTCTGATAACTAGCTGTTACCCATAACTGCACTCGCATACCAGTAGTTTTGCTACGATGAGTGATGCTGACTAAGTAAAGTATTATCTATTGTACGTGCAATAACGTCAGGTGCCCTGTTATGTTTACCTATTCGGGTAAGCATAGCTCGTATTGAGCAACCACCTCCCTTGCCCCACCCACCTACAACATCCCCACAACACAGCAACACATGCAGCAGAGTCCCTGCTGAGAGCAGCATGTGGAAGGGTGTAGGTACGATCGAGCGTGTGTTCATCTTGCTATTGAAGAACTACATATTTCACAACTTGTTGATTAAGCAATAAATTTAATAATTTTTACTATCTTCTTACTACATTTCTGCGAATTCGATTAAATTGTCTAATCATGAAAACGTAACAGACAACATTACTTTAGTATTTATAATATTAGTATGGATTGAGGTGTGATTATCTTTTAACAAGCAGTGGTCTATGTAGTGATTAGGACACTGGACTAATATTTCTGTGGAGCGAGATTCAGATCGCCCTGAGATCGTGCAAATTAGAGAAGTATCTGCGATATTCTGATGAGGTAGAAGTAATCATTTTGGTTGACACTGCAGTTACCATAAAACTCAAAGGCTCTCGAGCCCTCGGATGACTAGTTTTAGCATTTGCTCCAAATTACGTTTCGCAACAAATGGTTCAAATGGCTCTGAGCACTATGGAACTTAACTTCTGAAGTCATCAGTCCTCTAGAAATCAGAACTACTTAAACCTAACTAACCTAAGGACATCACACATATCCATGCCCTAGGCAGGATTCGAACCTGCGACCGTAGCGGTCGCGCGGTTCTAGACTGAAGCGCCTAGAACCGTTCGGTCACTCTGGCCGGCGTTTCGCAACACACGGTGACAGAAAGAAGTTTCTACTTGGTGTGAGCAGTATTCAGGAACAACAGAAATCCTCGGCTACCAGAATATAAGAATTAGGATTTTGTATCCAACCGTAAGCGTCTGGGAATGCTTGGAACAAAGCACAAAACCTAAGCGACTTTTTCTTGTCGAGTTGTGGCAGGTATTTCGGAAAGCATGGCTGCAGAGTGATTTTTCCTACATCTAGTTCCCTGAGTAAACTGTCGCCAAGATTTACAGAGACAAGAAGCGTTATTAGGACAAGTGGCCTTTTCCAAGGATACTTAAAAAAATACAGGGTGTGCGCTACATCCATAAGAAACATATCACAAATATTTTCCAAATAATATCTGCGTTGCTGGCGTGTGTTTATTGCGAATCCTCAGCAGAAGAAATGTTTAGCAGGTAAGCCTGCCATCTGTCTACGTATTAGTAAACATTTAAGATTTCCTTCATCGTTCATGGCAGCTGCAGGTAATTTCGTATTACGATGTGCCCCGAAAACTCTATCATCTTTCCATTTCGGTTCTGTCTCCTAGATTACCTGAAGCTCTTCATTCTCTTCAAATACTTCCAATTCATTGTCATTTTCGGACTTCTGACATCCCTACCTGTAACTTCACGTGTCCAATTAGCGGCCGGAGACCCTAAATTCTACCGGTTGCTGGTTTACCTGTTTTTTTAGGATTGGAGGATGGGAAGGAGTATCCACGTAAGTGTATTTTATAAGGCTGCATGATCTGCGGTGGCTGTGGATGTATCATCCTCTTTATCCTTAATGCAAGGCTTTCCTTTTCCGTCGGTATCCCATTCGTCATATTCCAGGCAAATGTCTGCAAAAGGAGTCGTAATGAAGTGTCGATATATCGAACTATTTTGAATGGCAAACTGTAGATTCATCTTTTTCAAGAAAGTTTTGGATAAAGAGGGGAAGAGGGTTTTGTACACGTTGAATGAAGTCAATAATGCTAAAAATTGTTAAAAACGATTCCAGTAATGCTTTGGGGCGCACACAAAAAAGTTGTAGGAAGAAAAGTAATTGAGATTACCATATATCCTATAAATAAGTAATTCAGGAATTAATGTCAAATTTTAGAAGCATGGCTTTTCAAAAAAAAAAGTATAAGATTTGCAAGCGGTATGAATGGAAGAAGGAAAACGACAAAACTGGGCGAAAATCAAGAAGGGAAGCTATATAGTAAAATAAAGAAGAGCGAAAGCTGGCACGTAATCAGAATATCTGACATGGGAAGCTAAAGTTTTTTGGATTTTGCGTTACTGTAATTTTTACGTTCAGCTTTAAATTCTGAACGCCTTGTAAAAAAAATAGATTTCTATCTCTAAATTTGACCGAGTTGTGAGAGACTGAATATTTGTGATGGAAAAGTGTAGTTTAGAAATAATATTTTTTAACATTCAATTTACTACCATTGTTTAATTGGACATAATTAAGAAATAAAACAGGCATATATAATACACTTAAAAACTCTAACGTTGCATATTATTTGTTTAACCCTTTCAGACCTATAGCACAATGTAGTGTTCATGAATTTAAAATCAAGTAAACTGGGCGCAAAATCAATGAAATTAGCAAACACTGTGCTGTTTTCTTTTGCGAATTATCGGTATTTTCATTCCATGTTATGGCCAAATGCAGAGTGGTAATATTTGCAGGCAGTTAGAACTCCAACGTGAAAAGGGACCTACTCAAGATAATCGAATCCTTGCTCCAAAATAGACAGTAATGCTTGAGAGGAAAAAGTCGATGGCGGAATCAGAAAAATGGGCTCGCCCAAGGGAGCGTGTTGGCGCCAATCCTATTCAACATACACTCCTGGAAATGGAAAAAAGAACACATTGACACCGGTGTGTCAGACCCACCATACTTGCTCCGGACACTGCGAGAGGGCTGTACAAGCAATGATCACACGCACGGCACAGCGGACACACCAGGAACCGCGGTGTTGGCCGTCGAATGGCGCTAGCTGCGCAGCATTTGTGCACCGCCGCCGTCAGTGTCAGCCAGTTTGCCGTGGCATACGGAGCTCCATCGCAGTCTTTAACACTGGTAGCATGCCGCGACAGCGTGGACGTGAACCGTATGAGCAGCTGACGGACTTTGAGCGAGGGCATATAGTGGGCATGCGGGAGGCCGGGTGGACGTACCGCCGAATTGCTCAACATGTGGGGCGTGAGGTCTCCACAGTACATCGATGTTGTCGCCAGTGGTCGGCGGAAGGTGCACGTGCCCGTCGACCTGGGACCGGACCGCAGAGACGCACGGATGCACGCCAAGACCGTAGGATCCTACTCAGTGCCGTAGGGGACCGCACCGCCACTTTCCAGCAAATTAGGGACACTGTTGCTCCTGGGGTATCGGCGAGGACCATTCGCAACCGTCTCCATGAAGCTGGGCTACGGTCCCGCACACCGTTAGGCCGTCTTTCGCTCACGCCCCAACATCGTGCAGCCCGCCTCCAGTGGTGTCGCGACAGGCGTGAATGGAGGGACGAATGGAGACGTGTCGTCTTCAGCGATGAGTGTCGCTTCTGCCTTGGTGCCAATGATGGTCGTATGCGTGTTTGGCGCCGTGCAGGTGAGCGCCACAATCAGAACTGCATACGACCGAGGCACACAGGGCCGACACCCGGCATCATGGTGTGGGGAGCGATCTCCTACACTGGCCGTACACCTCTGGTGATCGTCGAGGGGACACTGAATAGTGCACGGTACATCCAAACCGTCATCGAACCCATCGTTCTACCATTCCTAGACCGGCAAGGAAACTTGCTGTTCCAACAGGACAATGCACGTCCGCATGTATGCCGTGCCACCCAACGTGCTCTAGAAGGTGTAAGTCAACTACCCTGGCCAGGAAGATCTGCGGATCTGTCCGCCGTTGAGCATGTTTGGGACTGGATGAAGCGTCGTCTCACGCGGTCTGCACGTCCAGCACGAACGCTGGTCCAACTGAGGTGCCAGGTGGAAATGGCATGGCAAGCCGTTCCACAGGACTACATCCAGCATCTCTACGATCGTCTCCATGGGAGAATAGCAGCCTGCATTGCTGCGAAAGGTGGATATACACTGTACTAGTGCCGACATTGTGCATGCTCTGTTGCCTGTGTCTATGTGCCTGTGGTTCTGTTAGTGTCATCATGTGATGTATCTGACCCCAGGAATGTGTCAATAAAGTTTCCCCTTCCTGGGACAATGAATTCACGGTGTTCTTATTTCAATTTCCAGGAGTGTATATACAAATGACCAACCAACTCCAGACAAAACCTAAACTTACGTATATGCAGACGATTTGGCAATAACAGTTCAAGGCAACAGGTTTGAAGCCATCGACGAGAAACTAGAAACCGCCCTTTCTATAATGTCAACCTACTACAAAAAGTATTCTCTAAAACCCAATCCCTCCAAAACTCAAGTGACGGCATTCCATCTGAACTCGAGGCAGGCAGAGTACAGGCTCAATGACACCTGGGATGGGACATTACTAGAACACACAGATACTCCCACCTACATTGGCGTCGTGCTGGACAGAACATTTACATACAAATATCATTGCGAAAAAACACGCAAGAAAGTAGAAGCACGAAATTCCCTAATAAGAAAGCTGACCAACAGAAAATGGGGTACCAATACTACCGCGGTCAGAGGTTCAGTCCAAGCTTTGTGCTTCTCAACTGCCGAATATGCCTGCCCGGTATGGTGCAGATCCGCCCACGCAAAAAAGGTAGATAATTAGGTTGTATGAAACATGCAGGATAGTGAGAGGCTGCATGAAACCTACCCCCATAGAAAATCTTTACAGGGCCGCAAGTTTCACAAACCCTGGCTCACGTAGGAAAGCCCATGAACATACCCAGAAGCTAAAACAAACCTTTGATGCTCGTCACTCAATATTTGACCTAGAGTGTGACCCCAGCAGACTCAAATCCAGACGCCGTTTCCTAAGTTGCGCCTTAGATGAGCCCCCCATCAACTATCCACTAAGAGAGGACCCACCAAGCGGCGTTTCTGGTGACTGGAAAACCTGGAGAATGCCTAACCGCGTCAGAACTGGGGTGGTTGCTGTGAAATCTCATCTGATCAAATGGGGTTTGTTGGACGAAAATGACGACAAATGCGACTGCCGCACTCGACAGGACATGGAACATCTCCTACAATGACCTGCCTGCCCGCACAGATGCACCCTCGACGATCTGTGGCTGGCTAAAGAAGAAGCATTGGACATTGCCCAATATTGGGCAAACAAATTGTAGTTTCCGGACACGAAAAAGTAAAGTAAGTGTCTTGTTTCGCGTTATTGGAGTTACAAAATGTTTTTCTTTTACACCAAACCATTCTGAGCTCTTTTAAATGCCTCTAAACAATTTTCTGAAGTACTGCTTACACAACTGCGAGATTCTGAAAAGGTGCCTCTTGCAGGCTTACATTATTTTCTAACAACGAGAGGTCCGTTTTCAGAAAACTGGCATCGATTTATTTCAATGATACAGTTGACTCCATTTGGATTCAAACAACTCTTAAATCGATACAGGCATGTACAGAGTGTAGTAAACTACTACAGCACACAAATGGACTAAAATATGTATTTTAGATACTATCGCACAATTTGCTTGCACCGGAAATTTTACTTTTTCCACAAGAGATCTCTCATCGCTTTCCGTGTCACAGTTACATCGTCTAGATCCAGTAAATATTAGTTTTTTATTTCCTTACGTAATCGTTGCTCTAGTTGCTGCTCCAGCTTTAGTTAAATGTGAAGCGTTTTAATTCTGAAATATTTAAGTTTATATTGCAAAAACCAGGATTATATGCAAACAAACACGATCACCACTGAAGCCTTCAGTCTGCGAAATTCTTAGAGCGTTGTCGTCGTTCTCCATCGCGGTATTACGTTAGTTCTCATAACAACAATAATAATCTCGAAAAAACGAGGAAAACAGGCAGGCACAAAGTCCGTTATTTGGGTTTTTTTGGGCCACGTCCAGACATCCTGGTAGCGTTGCTCATTAAGAGGGAGTAAAACGGCCAGGTCATGAGGTCCTAGTCGCTCAACTTACGACCATCGGGAAGTGCGGTGTCAGCAGCGTTAGAAATTTACAGCCTGTCGGACTGGTGATATCAGCTCCGGCCGCAAACACGGGCAGTGCCAGCGCCAGAAGAGACCAGCCACTATGTCTGCGAGGGACGGCGACCGGTATCTGCCGCTGCCACCAGCCTGCCCCGGCGGGGAAATTGCAGCCAGCAAGCAGCGTGCGACCCCTCCAGAAATACGTCCCCTCCAGAGTCGCCGGCTGCCTGCTGTCGTCGTAAAGGCGACTTACGCTGCATGTGCGCCGCTGCAGCCGAGTCACTGCGGGGCCTAGCGATGCCCACTCAGCTCTCCCCCTCTGCGCTCCTCTGCCCCCCATTTCGTGGTCGTCGCTAAGAGGAGCCGTGTGGCGAAGCCGTAAACCGCAAAGGAGCGCTGCTTGCGCTCCAGACGTAATTTATTCCCCCTTTAAGTGGTTTGGACACTTTCTTCTCTTAAGCGGCTGTAATACTTGCAAAATCTAACTAGGACTGCTGGCATTAACTTGCTCTTATTCGTAAGCTAAAAAGGGGAGCGTTCCACTGATGTATCTGTTTTTAGCACGAGGCTGCAAATACCTTAGCGCGAGAAGGTCTAAAAGACTAAACGAAGAATGCTCATGTGTTTACATGAAGAAAGCAAATGAAAGTGAATACTTAATCTTCAGAAGCACTGAAATATACATTAGCTAATTTGGATAGGGGATTAGAGTTCAAAGTGAACAAATAAAAATTCTAAGATTTGTTGATATAGCAATTATGTATTGAAAGATCAGTTAAAACGAATCGCTATTATCTTGAAGAGAAATTGTAAGGTTTATATCAATCAAAGTATAGTAAGTCTACTGGACGGTAACTGAATTTTTTAGGTAATACGGGGGCGGGTGGGAAATGGGTTAGAAATGACAACCGGAAAGTAGTCGAATAGTTTTGCTTCCTGTGCCGGAAAATGTTGGCAGAATTCTTCTTCTTTCTCTTCTTCTCCACCCTAAAACCTTTCTGCTAGTGCAGGTAGCCCAAAGACCCTCTTCTCCCACGGTCTGTCACATCATTTCATTACATTATAGTCCTCTTGTGTTCACGTCACACTTGACCTCATCACTCATCTTGTTTGTGGTCTTCGTCCAGGTTCTGTCTATTCTAGAGCTCTTCTTCGAAATCTTTCTTGTTTCATTTTCTTAAATTAAACCACTTTCTCTCCACAGTTTTTGATCTGAAAGGGGTTTCTTAGTGTTTTATTCCTTACCCTATCCCTCCTCCCCTTACACAAGTCAAAATTGTCAAATAATGTGAGTTATGTATCAAAGTCTTGATTTTGGTAGTTATTTCTCAATGTCTAATTATGTACAAATTTCAGTAGTATAATTCTCTACGATATTTGTCCTTGATGTTCCTTTCCTTGTTAATTGGCTTCGTAGATACTTGAAAGCACCGACTGCTTTAATAATAATTTTATTGCAATTTACATCCTTGATTTTTACATATTTCCTGCTGCTTTTCTGTATTTCACTTTTTATTAAGCTTTTTTCCATGACTGCTTCTTCAATTACTTTTTGCCAGATATATAGTTGTTCTGCCAATTTCTTTCAATTTTTTCCAAACCGTCACATCACCTGAATTTGCCTTTATTCCTGTATTATATACTGTTGCTTTTCCTGCAACTGAATTGAGGTAGGAGAGAAATGGGAACAGATTAATGTTGAATAAGAATTTAAAAATTGCCAGGTCTTTCCCGAACTAGCTTCCAGGAGTGTAGCTTTGTGTGCTAGAAGCAAAGAGAAAAGGCAAAAGAGAATACAAATTTTTAAAATGTGCCGCTTCCGAAGAATGCTTTAAATTAGGTCAGGTGATCGGTTAAATAGTGAAAAGTTTGGGAAGAAAAGAACATTATTTCATAAGATGACCAGAGGAGGGTAGTGGATGTTCGTTTCCAGCCCACGCAATGGGAACGCGTCTCCACCTTTTCTCAACACTAAGGATTGAATACACAAGTGGATGCAGGTATTAGTTATTACCTACACGCGATAAACTTGCATCTGAGTATTCTTGAGACAATAATAGTATCACTTGGGTTCAAATGGCTCTGAGCACTATGGGACTTAACTTCTAAGGTCATCAGTCCCCTAGAACAGAGAACTAATTAAACCTAACTAACCTAAGGACGTCACACACATCCATGCTCGAGGCAGGATTTGAACCTGCGACAGCAGCGGTTGCACGGTTCCAGTCTGTAGCGCCTAGAACCGCTCGGCCACCCCTGGCGGCAGTATCAGTTGGGTCTTGACGCTAATGCTACATAGGGCGAGAACATATAAAAACTTCGTTTGCTACATGGAAACTTGTTATCCGATATTTATAAAGTTAAGAGCTGTTTGTAAATAAATGCGATCGCATGAATATGTACACCGAAGAGCCAAAGAAACTGGTTCACCTGCCTATTATCGTCTAGGGACCATGCGAGCGCGGAGAAGTGACGCATCACGACGTGGCATGGACTCGACTAATGTCTGAAGTAGCGCTGGAGGGAACTAACACCATAAATCCTGCAGGGCTGTCCATAGATCTGTAGGAGTACGAGTGGGTAGAGACCTCTTCTGAACACCACGTTACGCATGATATGCTCAATAACGTTGATTTCTGGGGAGTTTGGTGGCCAGCAGAAGAGTGTTCCTGGAGCCACTCTGCAGCAATTCTGTAATTGTGGAATGTCGCATTGTCCTGCTGGAATTGCCGTCAGAATGAACAATGAACATGAACAGATACAGGTGACCAGACGGAATGCTTACGTACGTGTCACCTGTCAGAGTCGTATCTAGACGTATCATGGGTCCCATATCAGTGCAAGTACACACGCCCCACACCGTTACAGAGCGTCCACCAGCTTGAACAGTGCCCTTCTGACTTGCAGCGTCCATGGATTAATGAGGTGCACGTCCATCCACTCGGTAAAGATTGAGACTCGTCCGACCAGGCAACAAATTTCCAGGCATCAACAGTTCAAAGTCGGTGTTGACAGGCCCAGGCGAGGCGTAAAGCTTTTTGTCGTGCAGTCATCAGGGGTACACGAATGGGCTCCGAAAGCCTATGTCCATAATGTCTCGTTGAATGGTTCGCACGCTGACACTTGTTGGTGGCCCAGCATTGAAATCTGCAGAAATTTGTTGAACGGTTCTCTTCAGTTGTCACTGGTCCCGTTCTTGCAGGATCTTTTTCCGGCTGCAGCGATGTCGGAGATTTCATATTTTACCGAATTCGTGATATTAAGGGCATGCTTGTGAAATAGTCGTACGAGAAATCCCCACTGCATCACTACCTCGGAGTCACTTAAATCTTGTTAACCTGCCATTGTAACAGCAGTAGCCGATCTAACAAGTGTGGCAGACACTTGTTGTCTTATATAGGCGTTGCCGACCGCAGCGCCGCATTCTGCCTGTTACATATCTTTGGACTGGAATACGCATGCCTATACCAGTTTGTTTGATGCTTCAGTGTATTTCGTGGCAAGGATCCTGAAATCTGATACAAGTGCAAAAAGACTAACGTTCTGGTGGAAATGGAACGTAGGATGAATATGAATGTAGTGGGCGCTTTGTTCGCCTATGTCGTATAGATTATTAAGACGTCTGACGCATGGTCAAAGCAGGAGACAGTTGTAAACGTGTTCGGTTATTAAGTCTAAAACGAAACGTTTTTGTTAAATTGGACAACGGTTAATGTTCTCAAAAGTTGTCGTAAACATTTCCTGTTTACTTCGCTGCCTGAGGCGTTATGCTCTTCCTGTTCGAATACTTTTCTTTCAATTGCCGAAAAGTATTATCCATCTCTACTTAAATTATTTTACTCCGTAAATCGCAGCTCATACGCTCCTAGCGACGAAGAAACTGGAACGATACCGGCCTTGAAAGGCCATATAGCCGTATATTTGTTTGATTGAGCCAAAATGTGCCACTGAAATTCTGTAACAGATATAGCGTTCCATTCGAACTATCGTGTCATTCGTAAATTAACTAACCCATGTTCCTTAACAGTTATTGGAATTTGAACGTGAACGTATATAAATGTACGTATTTTACGTAAACTGACGAAGAAATAAACTACGTCTATAAAACTGGTGATAAATGACAGGAAACAGTAACTACCATACAATATGTAGGCGTAGCCATAGTGAATGAGGTAAAGTCCAATGACGAGATAAAACATAAAATAAATTGTCTGAAAAGTGGATGACAGGTTGTGGTCCATTAGAAGAACGTTTAGGAAACTTAATTCATTCACAATATAAGTGGATTATGAATCAGTTAATCGATAGATGGCAACGGCCTTGCCGCATTGGATACACCGGTTCCCGTGAGATCGTCGAAGTTAAGCGCTGTCGGGCATGGCCGGCACTTGGGTGGGTGACCATCCAGGCCGCCATGCGCTGTTGCCACTTTTTCGTGAGCACTCAGCCTCGTGATGCCAACTGAGGAGCTACATGACCGAATAGTAGCGGCTCCGGTCAATGAAAACCATCATAGCGACCGGGAGAGAAGTGTGCTGACCATACGCCCCTCTTATCCGCATTCTTATATGTGGATGACACGGCGGTCGGATGGTCCCGATGGGCCACTTGTGGCCTGAAGACGGAGTACTTTATTCGGAAGATACTTGACAATTGCTCATGTCTAGGGTTCTTACCACGAGTTAATAGTAGAGGGAAAGAAGATCTGACGCAGAGCGACGCGTTTCGTCACAGTATAATGTAGTCGGAGGGAAAGCATTATGGAGATATCGAAGTCCTTTGTTAAACGCTACAACACAGGCGATGGTAACTACGAAAAGGGATACTCCAGAAAATCTGGGAGCGAACATTTCAGAAGCAGTTGGGTGACATATAGCCTCATTAATGTGTTACCGCGTATCCCACGGCAGTGAATACAGGAGTCATCAGTACGTTTCACTTCTCTGTGTTACCACAGACGGCACGTAACTGTATCCATTTCAGATGTAATAACAGGACGTGTAATGGGTCTAATTACACGTGGCCTCGTCAAAGCATAACAGAATTTCTAGTATGAGCACCAAGTGTTTGCTTGTTGTGCATGGCGGTCTACACTCAGGCGCTCGCTCCTCCGCGGTTATTGCGGACACATGTGATGGAACATCCAATATGTGGTTTGGCAACTGAGACACTGGCCAGCCCCATCCACTATGTCCATCGGCTGCTACAACAGTCTGATACCCTTCACTCGCTCCCCCAACAACTTTATAATACTCTTGGAAAGGAACATCTGAAGAGGACCACCAGGCGTCTCCAAGTGATTTCGTCACAGCACAAAGATAGCGTGTAGAATTTAAATCTGTTTGCTTACCCCCGACGCAAATAGAGGGGTGTTGTAAGTTTAACGAGTGTATTATGTATCTGTTTATCGCATCTTCGCTCCAGACGGGAAGGTCCGATTTTAACGCAGTCTTTTTTATTTTATTTTTTAAATTTTTTATTTGAAGGCTGTTTTAATGGGGATGGTTCTTAGCTACGTTTCAGGGAAGCCTCTTCAGACGTTTAAATTTCAAAAACTAATTAAAGTAAAAACGTTTTGTGTCAGATTGCCCTCTTAATGTTAGGTACTTCATATATAAGAGCCATATGAGACTAAGCAGTAAAAGATTGCAGATGTCAAAAAGAACTAAATAAAAGTCTGGAAGAACATATATTTCTCGTTTAAGGCTGACCAACAATGATGATTTGTGTTTTGAAGTCGCTCCTTTCAGCAAAAAATGATTCAAATGGCTCTTAGCACTGTGGGACTCAACTGCTATGGTCATTAGTCCCCTAGAACGTTTTTTTTTTTTTTTTTTGGGTCTACTGACTGGTTTGATGCGGCCCGCCACGAATTCCTTTCCTGTGCTAACCTCTTCATCTCAGAGTAGCACTTGTAACCTACGTCCTCAATTATTTGCTTGACGTATTCCAATCTCTGTCTTCCTCTACAGTTTTTGCCCTCTACAGCTCCCTCTAGTACCATGGAAGTCATTGCCTCATGTCTTAGCAGATGTCCTATCATCCTGTCCCTTCTCCTTATCAATGTTTTCCACATATTCCTTTCCTCTCCGATTCTGCGTAGAACCTCCTCATTCCTTACCTTATAAGTCCACCTAATATTCAACATTCGTCTATAGCACCACATCTCAAATGCTTCGATTCTCTTCTGTTCCGGTTTTTCCACAGTCCATGTTCCACTACCATACAATGCTGTACTCCAGACGTACATCCTCAGAAATTTCATCCTCAAATTAAGGCCGGTATTTGATATTAGTAGACTTCTCTTGGCCAGAAATGCCTTTTTTGCCATAACGAGTCTGCTTTTGATGTCCTCCTTGCTCCGTCCGTCATTGCTTATATTACTGCCTAGGTAGCAGAATTCCTTAACTTCATTGACTTCGTGACCATCAATCCTGATGTTAAGTTTCTCGCTGTTCTCATTTCTACTACTTCTCATTACCTTCGTCATTCTCCGATTTACTCTCAAACCATACTGTGTACCAATTAGACTGTTCATTCCGTTCAGCAGATCATTTAATCCTTCTTCACTTTCACTCAGGATTTCAATGTCATCAGCGAATCGTATCATTGATATCCTTTCACCTTGTATTTTAATTCCACTCTTGTACCTTTCCTTTATTTCCATCATTGCTTCCGCGATATACAGATTGAAGAGTCGGGGCGAAAGGCTACAGCCTTGTTTTACACCCTTCTTAATACGAGCACTTCGTTCTTGATCGTCCGCTCTTATTATTCCCTCTTGGTTGTTGTACATATTGTATATGACCCGTCTCTCCCTATAGGTTACCCCTACTTTTTTCAGTATCTCGAACCTTGCACCATATTATATTGTCGAACGCTTTTCCCAGGTCGACAAATCCTATGAACGTGTCTTGATTTTTCTTTAGCCTTGCTTCCATTATTAGCCGTAAAGTCAGAATTGGCTCTCTCGTGCCTTTACTTTTCCTAAAGCCAAACTGATCGTCACCTAGCGCATTCTCAATTTTCTTTTCCATTCTTCTGTATATTATTCTTGTAAGCAGCTTCGATGCATGAGGTGTTAAGCTGATTGTGCGATAATTCTCGCACTTGTCATCTCTTGCCGTCTTCGGAATTGTGTGGATGATGCTGTTCCGAAAGTCAGATGGTATGTCGCCAGACTCATATATTCTACACACCAACGTGAATACTCGTTTTGTTGCTACTTCCCCTAATGATTTTAGAAATTCTGATGGAATGTTAGATATCCCTTCTGCCTTATTTGACCGTAAGTTCTCCAAAGCTCTTTTAAATTCCGATTCTAATACTGGATCCCCTATCTCTTCTAAATCGACTCCTGTTTCTTCTTCTATCATATTAGACAAATCTCCACCCTCATAGAGGCTTCCAATGTATTCTTTCCACCTATCTGCTCTCTCCTCTGCATTTAACAGTGGGATTCCCTTTGCACTCTTGATGTTACCACCGTTGTTTTAATGTCACCAAAGGTTGTTTTGACTTTCCTGTATGCTGAGTCTGTCCTTCCGACAATCATATCTTTTTTGATGTCTTCACATTTTTCCTGCAGCCATTTCGTCTTAGCTTCCCTGCACTTCCTATTTCATTCCTCAGCGACTTCTATTTCTGTATTCCTAGTTTTCCCGGAACATGTTTGTACTTCCTCCTTTCATCAATCAACTGAAGTATTTCTTCTGTTACCCATGGTTTCTTCTCAGCTACCTTCTTTGTACCTACGTTTTCCTTCCTAACATCTGTGATGGCCCTTTTTAGAGATGTCCATTCCTCTTCAACTGTACTGCCTACTGCACTATTCCTTATTGCTGTATCTATAGAGTTATAGAACTTCAAACGTATCTCGTCATTCCTTAGAAATTTCGTATCCCTATAACTTAGAACTACTTAATCCTAACTAACCTAAGGACATCACACACATCCATGCCCGAGGCAGGATTCGAACCTGCGACCGTAGGAGTCGCACGGTTCCGGACTGCGCGCCTAGAACCGCGAGACCACCGCGGCCGGCCCCGTTTCAGCACCTAAAAAGTATAAAACGGGTGATTGAGGCTCAATTGTAAAAGTTAGGCACATGCTATCGCAAACATTTTTGTAGTTCTTTTTTGAAGCTTACAATTCAGTACTAAATTAACTGATTTTCCCCTAATAATTTAGGCAGCTTATTGCAAGAGCGAACGACAGCCCACTTTCCTCAAAAATGGTTTAGAATTATCGTCACGGCTTATTCGATTTCATAACGAGAGCAGCTAAATATATACGTAATCATAGTGAATGAATATATCTGTGCATGAAGAAAGGAAGGAGGTAAATCATATGACTGGTTCTCGAGTGATAAGGGCCTATCTGTATATCTGGTTCTGAATACAGACTTCAGTGTCCACGATTCAGTCGCTCCGGGTCAGGGATTCTCTAGATCTGAATAAATTCCCTTCGTTTTACTGCAAGGTTTAGTGATATTAGAGGGAACAAGCTAAGACCGTTCGTCACTGACATGAGTGCCACAGATAAAAAGTACGCCGATTATTGTTATACTATGCACATATCTTTATATAAAATATCAAAGTGAACAGTAACGTAGTGTAAAAATGCTTATGGCAACGGGAATAACTCGTAAAGTTACCAGTCATTCTTATTGCCCAAAATAAGATATCTTCTCACTTCCCGGATGAGTAACAAAACTTTCTTCCTTCAGCAGGCGTTTCCACTTGTCTGCAGTTACCAGCTCTCAAGATGACGATGACACACAAACTGATTTGGCTCTTTCTAGGTGTCCAATAGTCTACTAAAGGTTCATAATTAAATAACATTTTGGTGACGTAAAAGTGGCGCTGTATTAAGAACTTCTTCCGGTTTTGTTACATATTTGTGTGTGTGTGTTTGTGTGTGTATAATTATATAATTATGTTACGAGAATGGAAACAATACTTATTTATTTTTCGAAGCAATCTCTCTCATGTTCTATGTACTAGTGCTGGACAAATCTCTCAATTCCACTTGCAAATAATTTTCGAACCCATGTCCGTAACCAGTTCATACACTGCTCCATGGACTTCTTCCTTATCAGCGAACCCTGAGCCACTAAGAACTTCTTTCAGTGAGTTAAAATGTGACAATATTAAGGTGGCAGATTCAGGGAATACGAGGGCTGTGGCAAGCAGGCTATCCTGCACACATTCATGCTCCTTTCTCTCATTCCCGATGTGAAATGTTTTGGAACCCAGTTCCACACAAACTTTTCTTAACATTATCAAATTCATTTGCAGTTGCAAATATGGACAACCATCTGCTGTTTAATGGAATGACGACAGTGAAAATCTGTGCCGTACTGGGACTCGAATCTTGATTTCTTGAGCGGTGGTCTTAGCATGGCTATTGAACATGATCCACTGCCATACCCACACTTCCGAGTGTTGTCGACCATGTGTCGAATTCATTAACATCAGTACGTCATGAACATATGGTGGTACTAAATTTAATCGTTTCTGTGATACCACTGATTTTTTCCGTACCAACCCATCAGCAGTCACAACGTTGTTCTCATTGACTCCACAGACTGAGCGTTTGGACATGTGAATCTTCAACACCTGTTACACCGCATTTGGACTTATCTGCTTACTCGCAGATTTGTGTCATCATCATCATCATCTTCATTTAAGACTGATTATGCCTTTCAGCGTTCAGTCTGGAGCATAGCACCCCTTATAAAATTCCTCCATGACCCCCTATTCAATGCTAACATTGGTGCCTCTTCTGCTGTTAAGCCCGTTACTTCAAAATCATTCTTAACCGAATCCAGGTACCTTCTCCTTGGTCTGCCCCGACTCCTCCTACCCTCTACTGCTGAACCCATGAGTCTCTTGGGTAACCTTGCTTCTCCCATGCGTGTAACATGACCCCACCATCTAAGCCTGTTCGCCGTGACTGCTACATCTATAGCGTTCATTCCCAGTTTTTCTTTGATTTCCTCATTGTGGACACCCTCCTGCCATTGTTCCCATCTACTAGTACCTGCAATCATCCTAGCTACTTTCATATCCGTAACCTCAACCTTGTTGATAAGGTAACCTGAATCCACCCAGATTTCGCTCCCATACAACAAAGTTGGTCGAAAGATTTAACGGTGCACAGATAGCTTAGTCTTGGTACTGACTTCCTTCTTGCAGAAGAGAGTAGATCGTAGCTGAGCGCTCACTGCATTAGCTTTGCTACACCTCGCTTCCAGTTCTTTCACTCTGTTGCCATCCTGTGAGAATATGCATCCTAAGTACTTGAAACCGTCGACCTGTTCTAACTTTGTTCCTCCTATTTGGCACTCAATCCGTTTATATTTCTTTCCCACTGACATTACTTTCATTTTGGAGATTTGTGTTCGATTCAAAAATAACAAATAACAACAAACTTTAAAAGAGTTTGGAATTTTTTATACAACATCTCCAGATGTTAATTATAGAATGGACCTTATAATTAGTAACTGAAAATAAGAGTTTTGACGCACTTTCCAGGGGGTAATCCAACCATTTTTTACTGCAAAAACCAATCAGAAGGACAATTCGACCAAGTTGGCGCAATTTTCCATGACTGCTGTAACTGTGTTGCAGCATATGTCGTTCTTGCCTCACTCCATATTAGGACCTCACATGGCAGCTAATTTGCACAGAGGTGACAAAAATCACAGGAAAGCTACATGCACCTATAGAGATGGCAGTTGTCATAAAGAGGCAGTGCATTGGCGAAGCTGTCATTTGAACTCATGTCATTAACCCGATGTGATTATAGCCGCACGGCGGGAGTTAACAGACACTGAACATGCAATGGTAGACGGAGCTAGATGCTGTGGACATTCCATATCAGAAATCATTAGGAATACAATACTCGGAGAACGAGAATTCCACATTTCAAGCATTACCATTCAGCACGGACTATGCTGTGGCTGACGGCCTTCAGTTAACGACACACAGCAGCAGCGTATGCGCAGAACTATCAGTGCGAAGAAGTCGCCTGCAGAAATATTGATCCATGCTGCCTCTGTAACCATCCATACATGCGAAAATGTTGTAAGTGCAGAAATCAATGAGGGATGAACGGTTTTCCAATCGTCTAGCGCCCAAAAGATATGGTCTCTAGCTCAGAAGATGCGCAGCAGGTGATGTGGAGCTGTTAGTTAAGACACTCGCGTCAGTCGTATGCTTCCATAGCCCATTAATGCCATATTCCGCCACACTGCCCTAATGAATACGTTCGTCGCACTGATAGTATGTCTATTTCGATGAGTCCCGATTTAAATTGGTAAGAGCTGATGATAGGATTCGAGTGTGGCGCTGACCCCATGAAGCGTTGGACCCAAGTTGTCAACAAGACGCTGTGCAAAATGGTGGTTGCTACCTAATGGTGTGGGCAGCGTTTACATGGGATGAACTGGTCCTGTTGCATTCGGCTACTTGAAGACCATTTGCAGCCATTCATGGACTTCACGTTACCAAACGACGATGGAACATTTATGGATGACAACGCGCCATGTCACCTGGTCACAGTTGTTCGCATCTGGTTTGAAGACCATTCTGAACAATTCGAGTGAATCATTTGCCCATCGAACATTTATAGGCCATAATCGAGAGATCAAAACGTGCAAAAAATCCTGCACTTACAACATTTTCGCATGTATGGATGGTTATAGAGGCAGCATGGATCAATATTTCTGCAGGCGACTTCTTCGTTCAACTAAGTGGACATAAGCGGGAATAACTATGCTACACTGATAAGATAGATCATTAGGACCATGGCACAGCGCGACTTTGTATGCCGTCTGATGATGCTGCAGGCACGTGACGCAGTAACAAAAGTATGTATGAGGAGCAGACACGAACGGGGGGTCACCCTATTGAAGATTTGGGCTGCAAAAGGAAAAACCGGTGAAGTAAGCGACTTTAGGACAAAGAGCAAGGTATTATTAGACAGAGCCTGTGAAGGCTGGTCGAATGTTCACATGCTACTGTCACGAGGATCTACGGAAATAAGTAGAACATTAGTGAAACTGCCACTTAGCTCCAAATGGTTGCAAGAGTACGACTCTTCACAGAAGGTGGGGATCGGAGGCTTGTCTGCTCTGTAAAGTATCATAGACGGCGGTGATGTGTAGTATCTCTGCCGAAAGAGCACAATGCACAAGTGTTTCGGAGAACACCGCTTATTGTATGTTCTTGAACATCGAGCTAGGCAGCGGACTACCCCTACGTGTTCACATGGTAACCCAACGACGTCGTTAATTACGATCGAGAATCGACCGCCGGTCGATGGAAACGTTTCCGCTCTTCGGGTGAATCACAGTTTCTTAGGTCGATGGTAGTCTCGAGATGCGCCGTCATCGAGGCCAACGGCTGCTCGAAACCTGCAGCTTGTCGTGAACACAGGCTGGTGGGAGCAGTATTATGCTATGCGAGACATTCTCCTACGTTTTAATGGGACCTGTGGTAGTAATCGAAGACACGCTGACAGCTGTGAAACCCCTGCATCTCATCATGCTTGATGCCTTCCCCACCGCGATGTCATTTTTCAGCAGTATAATTATCCATGTCTCTTAGCTAAAACCGTGCTGGAATAGTGCAGGGAGCATTATAGTGAACTCTTCTGATGTAAATCATGTGGAAGCCATTAGGGTCGCTATCTGTCGCACTCATTGCCTACGCAAATCAGTGACCCCTTATTTACGCGAGTTACATGACCTGTGCGTAGACAACCTCCGCAAACCTACCAACGATCTGTCAGATTCCGGATACGCTGAATCAGTGATGTGTTTCTCTCCAAAGGCGGTCAAACAAGCTACTGAGTGGATGCTCGTAATGTTTTGGCTCATCGGTCTGCGACTCCAATGGCCAGAAATGTTCCAGTGTCACCACTAGGCAGTCGTGAGATTACTGTCGCTTGCTAAGAAACATAGAAACTGAAGCTCTTTGTAGAAACATTCTTCTCTCTGTCGTGAAAAGACTGCTGAATGAAGGTACACTCGACGACAAACTCGGGTTTCTTGGACTTGCAGACAGAGAACATAATTAAGATGAAAGACGCCGCTTGAAGTCTTGCTATAATAACTGGGAGTGGAAATGTCAAAGAAGATGAAAGTGGACAAATGCCCGCAGGGGTCGGCGGCGCGAGAGTGCCGAAGTTCACCCGCAGTTGCCTCTATGTACGGCGGCGGTGTCACGATCTGGCCCCGGTTACGGCGGCACGGTGCGGCTTTATATGCGGGCGGCGGCCGCCTCCGGCCATAATGAAGCCTGCACCACCTATCGGCCTTACCCGTCCCCTCCCTCCCTCCCCCCCCCCCCCCAGGCTAACGGGCGCGCGCGGGGGTGGTGATAGGGGAGGAGGGACTGCCAGCTTTCTCCATCTTTTTGTGTTCGGCCATCGCCACGAGCGCACCGGCTCGAGGTCGTGGGGTAGGGTGGAGGGATTGAGGGGGGAGGGGGAAGAGGCAAAGAAGAAGGAACCAGGGAATGGCCACGGCCGTGGCGAGGGGTGGCTGACGGGGGGCAAGCGGGAGGAACTCAATTTTACAAAGGGTGGAGGTCACCCCGGCGCCCCCTGGCGCCCAGAGTTGGTAATAGGATTACAAGTTACCTCGGCACCGAGCCGCGGCCGGCGTGCCGTGTTCTGACGCGCGTGACGTCACGTCCGCTGGCACTGCTTGCTGGACAAACTGGCCGCATTGCATTTGCATCGAGATCGCACAACGTCGGCCATTCGAAGTGATGACAAGTTCGCTTGTCCATAGTTTGCCCAACGATCTTCAGCTGTGGCAAGGTGGTGGGGGCCCCTCACAAGATCCTCGAATAATTACTTGATATATGTAAAGGAGGGAGACAAGATTCAATAAAGAGCACCGTGTCTCATTGAGAACTTTGTAGACGATACATGATGTGCGGTCAGTAAGTAATGCAATACATTTTTTCTTGAAAGCACGTTGGTTTTATTCAAGATTACAATACAACATATTATGTCCTACTCTTCTGGCAACAAAACCATATTTTTCAACATTATCTCCGTTAAATGTCACAGACTTAGGACACCTTACCGTGAAGGCGTCTATGCCCGCATTGTACCAGTCTGCTAGTCGGCGTCGGAGCCAACGTACTGTAGCATTAATAACCCAAACAACATCCCCGAACATTTTCCCGCGGATTGCAGCCCTCATTGGGCCAAATTCGGCTTTATGGAATTCTTTTAGGTGAAGAGGAACCCTACGGGCACACAACACTGAGTATCCCAACTGGTAGGCGAGTGTGTCGGCACTACCAACAGGGATCTCAATGTGAGCAGGGAGGAGTCACATATGTGCGCGGCCGGACGGCACGCGTTTGATCGTTGCGACTATGTCAGGCTCCTCACCTACAGACTCACCGTGCGTTTCTTCACTGTCAGGTCTCCGTAGACATTCGGATAGCGTCTATGATACCGCCAAGCTCTGGTTCTCCAACAAAAGAAACTCAATGGCAGCTCTCCGTTCGTGAACGCACCTTCCTTAAGGGCCCCATTTCGAAGGCTATGTTTAGCGGCGTCACATATCGAAACTTCGTGAATCTATAAGAGCTATAGTGGCAATATTTCACGATTTCCCACAGCATATCCCGCATTCTGCAACCGAAACTGGCTGAAAGTGTGCTGCATTACTTACTGAACGCCCCTCGTGTATACAGTTCGTTAACGAGTGTGTGGGACACACCTGGGGAATGGATAGAGCACTTGCGAAGAAGTAAAAAATTCAGATATACATATAAAGCACTCCGTCTTCAGGCCACGAGTGGTCTACCGGGACCGTCCGACCGCCGTGTCATCCTCATGTCGCTCTCCCGGTCGTTATGATGGTATTTTTGACCGAAGCTGCTACTATTCGGTCGAGTAGCTCCTCAATTGGCATCAAGAGGCTGAGTGCACCCCGAAAAATAGCATCAGCGTATGGCGGTCTGGATGGTCACGCATCCAAGTACCGACCAGGCCCGACAGCGCTTAACTTCGGTGATCTCACGGGAACCGGTGTAGGCACTGCGGCAAGGCCGTTGCCACTCAGATATATATGGTCAGTTTTTTTAAATACTCTGTCTAGTATCAGATTAACACAGGCTCCTAAACGCCGCATCGTGCTGTCTCTTATTCGCTCCCATATTGCAGGCGTCCTTTGTATCTGGTAAATCTTTCTACAACACGCTCGTGAAGATTGTCTGCATTTGATATCCTTCTTAAATACATTATATCCACCAAAAACCCCGAAAATAAAAATACAATGGTCTGAGATCGGGAAATCAAGCAGGTAAGGCGTTGCTGTCTCACGATCTATCCATTTATTTGGGAAATGTTTGTTTCAGAACTAAATGATATCTGGCCCCATAGAGTATGAACCACATGTTCTGACCTAAGTGTAGCGAAACTCCTTCTGGCAAAACATTTAAAATTTTCCATGGAAAATTAAAGGTCCAGTTAATTTGTTTCCAATTATGCTAAACTGTTGGTGATGACACGTTTCTCAAACTGCAAAAGGATTCACAACCGCCCATACATGAGTGTTGTGAAAATTCTGCATTCCGTTCAAGGTAACCTTCCCTTCATCAGTAAATGATGCAGTAGACACAGAGTGTTCGTTCCGAGCGCACATCCCCAGTACTCAAGTACAAAACCCTTTTCCGGAATTGAAATACGTTTCATTAAGTCTTTACATTATCTGAAGATGGCATGAATAAACGAGTTGCTCTCGTAACACTTCCTACACTCTCACATGACTCACATTCTCACTTTCTGCTATTTCTCTGATACTTCTGCCAATATTTTGTTCAATATGCTGTGGTACTCGAACCTCTGAAGCAGGTGTTCTAACACTATTTTGTCTTCCACAATGAAATAACCTTTTCTTAAAACAGCCTGTCTGCAGAAGACGTTCGCATATTGTTTGAAAGGTGTTATTTTTTCGTAAATGTCTATGAGGCGATAAGTCTTCATTCAGACGTGTTGCAATTTCTAAGTTTATACTTAAGGGGAACTTTCTCCATGTGCTGTTAGAGTAAATTTAAGCCAGGAATGTGCAATACCCACTAACCAATAAGAATAAGGCCCTGCCGCCGTCAGATACTGCATTAGAAATGACTCACAAGACGTCGCTCTCCAGCTGAGGTGGTTATGTAAGCTCGTTCGGTGGGACTCCTCCCGGAAACAGCCGATTCAGTTCCTGGTGGGGTAAGGATTTTCGGTATAGAATACACACTAGTCCAGTACGAACTGTATCGTAAGTTTCCACTTTATTGATTTTGTTTTCTTTACTCAAAGGATTTTTTTTTTTACTTGAGCTATAAGTAAACATAATAAGGCTTCGACTTAACGCTTCCCAATCATTTGAAAGGAAAAAATACCTTTAGAGCCAAACTGTAAGGCTGAAAACAAAATTACTGAGACGAAGCAAACTTTTCCTGGCACATTAAAACTGTGTACCGGACTGAGGCTCAAACTCGGTCCCTAGTTCGAGACGGCACGCAGTTTTAATCTGCCAGGGAGTTTCATATCAGCTCACACTCCGCTGCAGAGTCAAACTCTCATTCTGGAACAATAATGTTATCTGTAATTAAGAAAATAAAAAAATAGCCATATGTACATTTGAATCTTGTTGCTTCTGTTTAAGTCCTTTGGTCTCTCTCTCTCTCTCTCTCTCTCTATTACTCGTGTGTTCTACTCTCAGCAGAAATTTAGCACGAATTTTGGCCGCACCTTCTGCCTAAAATGCTGATGTTCTGTGGGGGAAATTACCGTCTCTTTGTGATGTTGGAATATGTCACACCGTCAGTCAGGCAACGATTATGTCTCCAGCAAGGCAAGGCCCCATAACACTTTGTCACTGATTCCAGAGAACATTCAGACAATATTTTCCCTGAGCGAGGGACTGGGGTGGAGGGTGGGAGACAGATTTAAGGCCACCATGTACTCGCGAACTCACTCCTGTGGCCTTTTTTTTTAGTTATGGTAAATGGAGCGGTGTGTGCGAGACACCGATAGATACTATAGAAGAACTGGTTGCCTGTCTAACTAAAGTTACTGCCATTATCCCTGTAATAATTAAAGAATGGAGAAGGAAAACTTCTTAAGTGCCATTTCTTTACAAAACGCGTTTCTATTGCTATTGTCTTCTCGGTACTCTGTTGCATGTGCCTAGATTTGATCCAGATGCAAAATCATGGCTAAAGCCTTTCAAATACGCGTTAGTATATGACGCATGGTTCTTGCAACAAGCTGTTAACCCATTAGGAGTTGCACAATTTAAATGATGTGAGAAGTGGTTTTTGTTGACTACAGTTCTATTTTTTTATAACAGTACTATATTTCTGTACGTCTTTGATCACAAATAAAATGTACCGCCTTAATATTAATGAGACTTCGAACAACTTATTTCTTCCTCCCATTTATTCAAAACTGATATTTTTGAAACTGTGACTATATATAAAATACAGATTGAATCTTGCAAAGAAGAAGATAGCAGCCAACCAGTGTTAATAACACTGTTCACTTACACAAACAACACCGTTATCAGTATTGAAACGACGGGTTCACAAGCAGATGGTTGTTTCTACTGGGGCTACAACTTTGCTTTCGCCGTTTTTTCTCGAAGTTCGAGGCTTCATTGTGAGCATCTTACAAAAATTTATGTTTCGAAGTATTGGCCATCGCTGGCCACTACTTTCTCCCATCTTTCCGGGAGCATACGAATCCCGTGGTGGAAGAACTGGGCGTTTTTCGAGAAGATCCATGCATCGATACAGTTTAGCAATTGTTCATATGACAGGAAGCGCTGGGCAACAAGGTCGTGTGCCATTGAACGAAACAGTTTTTAGTCGAAGGGAACAATGGAGAATACGGCGGGTGGGCTAGGACTTCTCATTTCAACGTTTCCAGGTAAGTTTTGGTGGGTTGTGCGACATGTGGACGAGCACTGTCATGCTGCAGAATAACGTTTTCGTGTATATAGTTGTACTGAGACCGTTTGTCTTTCAGTGCTCGTCACAAACACATCAAGTACTTTCCATAACAATCTCCTGTGATTTTTCTCGTCGGTTGCAGTAGCACCGAAAGCTTTCTCTCTTTCACAACCATGCCCGTCTTCAACGTTAAATTCCCCGTTCTTGAAGCATGGAGACCATTTTCGGCAAAGTTGTGTCCCTACCAGACGTCTCATCATAGGCACTGCCCAGCTTTTTATGAGCCTCGGCCGCAGATTTCTTCGTATCAAAGTAGAAAATTAAAATCTCCCGCAGGTGACGAGAATTGACCTCGTAAGTTGACATATTCTGCCGAGAATAACTTTACGATGCAATCAAAAATTGACTAATACTCTGATGTCGTTATGTTCTCAAATGCCTAAGCTTACTGTATGAGACTTACGACCTACAACTTGCACTACTTTCGACTACTGCTGTCTACTGCAAAACGGCGGAAGCGAAGTTGTAGACCTAATATTATATTGCATTTCTTGTACTTTACATCAGTTGTGCAAAAAGAAACGACCAACATCTAATGTAACTAACAAGAGATATAACACAAACATAAACAATCGTCTGAAGATGAGGCTGTCGGCTCAAAACCAGTAACTGGGCTATTTCCCTAAATAAAGAGCATTACTAACAGTGGCTTGTTGCTGTTTGCTTTTTTCAATTATATTCTTGTAAAAACTTTCTTATTGACACTTAGAATCATTCAGTTTCCCGGTATGACAATTCGAACGTTCTTAAAAATATTTATCTTCTAATTTGTTTCATTATTTCGTGATGTGGTGTGCTGCATAGTTTTGTGGTACTAAAATGGGTCCTCAGATTTTTTATACTAAATTGCCGGCCTCTGTGGCCTGTAGGCGCTTCAGTCGGGAACTGCGCTACTGCTACGGTCGCAGATTCGAATCCTGCCTCGGGCATGGATGTGTGTGATGTCCTTAGGTTAGTTAGGTTTAAGTAGTTCTAAGCTCTAGCGGACTGATGACCTCAGATGTTAAATCCCATAGTGCTCAGAGCCATTTGAACCATTTTTGTTATGTACAAACAGAGATGCATTGTGCATTTCATTCTCCAGATATATGTCAAATTTGGCGCTTATTACGTTTTACAATGCCGTTCTTCAGTTTTTTCTCGAATAATGGATGCAGCTTCAACCACACTGGCAAGCAGATGTTTTGGAATGTCAGTCGGCTTCCAGTACACCAAACGCTACCACCACAAAAAGAAATCGACGTGATGTCGGGACGACGTAATAGCCTTAGTACTGCACTCCATCCTCCCTCCCAATCGCCCACTTGGGGAAAATACTGTCTAAATGTTCTTTGACATCAACGGCAAAATGTGATGGGGTTCCATCATGCTGGAATCCTCATAGCGTCCTGACTGCTACGTAATGACAAAGATCACGCTGTGGCAAACTGTTTTCTTACTCTTCGTACTTATGTTTGGTGTCTGTTTACAGTGAAACCAAGTGCACCTGCATACTGTGTGTGTATTTAAACTGGCTAAAATGTATTTTATCTGAATGCGTTGATCATGGATTCCATCGGGCAGTGTAGAGTAAGTATCCTAAATGCAAATATTTTCATTTCGTTTCCTAAAACTTATGGTAACATCTGGCCAAAATTCCGTTGGTTCCATCAACAACACACCCCCACCGTCTAGCTCCACATCTTCCAGAGAGTAACGTTCCTGTAACAGTTCCATATGACGATGAGCCCTCAGTGGCTCGAGAAGTAGTTAATAGTAAAATCAACCGTATAAAATTCAGAATGCCACTGGTTGGCTATTACGCGTACAAAAATCACCAATTTATATCAAAGATCAGTTCATCGTCTAAATGGGATATAATGGTTCAAATGGCTCTCAGCGCTATGGGACTCAACATCAGAGGTCATCAGTCCCCTAGAACGTAGGACTATTTAAACCTAACTAACCTAAAGACATCACACACATCCATGCCCGAGGCAGGATTCGAACCTGCGACCGTAGCGATCGCGCGGTTCCAGACTGTAGCGCCTAGAACCATTCGGCCACACCGGAAGGCCTTGGGTATATTATAAAACTTTAAGAACACTTCTTTGATATAATTCCGACATTACTGTTACACCTTAGCGCACTGGACTCGTATTCTGGAGGACGACGATTCAAACGCGAATCCGGCCATCCAGATTCAGGTTTTCCGTTAGTTCCCCAAATCGCTCCAGGCAAATGCCAGGATGGTTCCATTGAAAGGACGTGGCTGATTTCCTTCCCCCTACTCGACACGATCCGAGCTTGTGCTTCGTCTCTGGTGACCTCGCTGTCGCCGAGTCGCTAAGCCCAATCCTCATTCCTTCTTCCTTACTGTTACACCTGTTAGCTTCGTCTCGAAGGAACAACGAGTTTATTACTGTTTGTAAGGGAGTCGTGATCTAGTGGAAAACCTTTTCGTACTTGCGCACATACTAGATGTGTAACCCAGTGTAAGCGGTGCAGTCCGAATCTTGATAAGTCGTACAACCTCCACCGCACGCGCTATAACTGGACACTGACGAATTTCAATCGTCGGTCTAGTCAACCGACAGTGCTTTCGCTGTGGGAGCAGCAACCAACTGGCCGCGAATCCCAGAGGCGACTGACGTACAAGCTGACGAATCACGCCGCCGCAAATCCCGGGCATTCTCGAATTTACAACGGTGCACTGTGGACGTGAGCCGAATGCGTACTCTTCCCCGGCGAGAGATAATACCACGCCCATTGGTCGCTCAGCGGCCGGGAAGCAGCCCGGCTTTTATCACGCCGCGTGCGGCGGTATTTCATTACGCTGAGGAATGCACGAGCCGGGGAACCCCCATATTTCCCACGAGCGCAGTATTTCTTGGCTAATGGAGTTTCCCGCCGCGGCGGTGGCGGCGAGCCTGCTACGACCGAGGAGGCAATTAGATAGTTGTCGGCCGCTGCATCAGACAAGCAGCTGCGACTACTTTGCGTCGCTCTCTGCTGTCCACACCTTGAGAGCAGACATCGCTGCAAACAAAACACCATCATATAGCGGTCCTAAACACGTATGCTTGCCAAGTGTGCTTGAACAGGTCCTCTGTATGCGTATGACCTCGAAAAAGTTAATTTACTCAATTAATGTTTTGTAAGTGTGCAAGTACGGGGTGTCAAGCGAAGGAGTCCCTGATTTCAAAATGAAGTACCTCAATAACTAAAGTCAATAGACGAGTGCAACAAAAGATGTGGAGTTCATTCAGATGAAACCTGGTCAGTGCGTCTACTTTTGCCTTACACCTAAGATGGCACCAAGCAACTGCAGGTATAGTGGTGCCTTCTATTGGTAGAGAGTGCGCACCGTTGGATATTGCAAAGCGCCAGCGGGGCTTCACGCCGAAGAGAAGGTGGTCACACAAGTTATCGTCCACTTCCGAGCATGCAGGGGAGTCAGCAGGAGCAACGAGGAATGATTCGATTTTTGGCGGCGGACGGAGTTGGAGGCCGTGAAATGTATCGACAGATGAAGGCTGTGTACGATGTATTCAGTCGGAGTCTCTCAAGTGTTGTGGAATGGCGCAAACGATTCCTTGAGGGACGCGAGTCACTGGAAGACGTCATTGCATCAGTTTCGGTGAGAAACTGTAAGTAGGCTGTTTCGGTTTTTATGTTGGTAACGCCACGTAGCGCTCTGTATGAAAATCACTGACTGTGCTGTGTGCAATCTGTGGCTGGTTGGACTCATTGTTCGAATATTCGCTTGTGTAGTGTTGGGCAGTTGGATGTGAACAACGCATAATGTTGGGCAGTTCGAGGAGAGCCGCCAGCAGTGGTGGACGTGGAGAGAGAGAGATGCTAGAGTTTTGAGACGTTACTATAAGCGCACGATCTGGACGTGTGCCCGCCAGAAAAAAGAAATTTGTAAAGATGGATGTCATGAATTGATAGATATATATATGATGACTTTTGACATTATTAAGGTAAATACATCGTTTGTTCTCTATAAAAAAAATTTCATTTGTTAACTATACCTATCAGTTACTAGTGCCTTCAGTAGTTGGAATCTTTTAATTAGTTGGCAGTAGTGGCGCTCGCTGTATTGCAGCAGTTCGAGTAACGAAGATTTTTGTGAGGTAAGTGATTCATGAAAGGTATAGGTTATTGTCAGTCAGGGCCATTCTTTTGTAGGGGTTATTGAAAGTCAGACTGTGTTGCGCTAAAAAAAAAATATTGTGTGTCAGTTTAGTGATGATCAGAATAAGTAAAGCGGGAACTGTCTGAATACGTTTAGGTTTACTCAGTTGTCTTTGTATCAAATAACGTAGAAGTTGTCTAGCACAGTAATTCATAATCTTCCAAAGGGGACGTTTGAAAACGTTGGAACATCCACCATACAGCCCCGACCTTTCACCATATTACTTTCATGTGTTTGAACCTCTAAAACAAGCTATTCGCGGACATCGATTCGCAACGGAGAAGTTTGTGAACGGGTCCAGGCCTGAATCCGACAGGGGCCTACTAGCTTCTTCAAGGATGAAATCGACTGTCTGGTGTCGCAATGGGACAAATGTGCGAACAGTTTTTGTGATTATTTTTGAGTATGTGTCCTGTGTTTAATTACATTTTTGAGTTAATGAAATCGTTACCGTTACTTTACGCTAGTGACTAGGTTTCATTTGAATGCCCCTTATACATTTATTGCGAAAACTGTAAGAATTTTGAACATAAGTGTTGAAATACTTCGAAAAGCTGCCACCTATGCTCAATTAAAATTATTTGATAGTTGAAATCTCTCAGTTGCCGCTACAGTGTTGATTCATCGGCTGCCGGCTACCATTCGGTTATAGGTGAAAGAAAACACGGCGGTTATCTTCTTCAAATGTTGTTAAGGTGTAACGCGGACCAACGTTGGAGATGGCTGCAGCAAGGTATGTCGAATTTGAGAGATGTTTTGTCGACAGTTAACTTTAAGTGACCAATGACAGAACTCCGGCGGAAGAAGTATTTTATAGCTCTGAATTTAAACTCACTTCCTAAGTTAATCATGGTAATTATCTGAGAGAACAGCTCTCAACAATCTGCGGCGGAACAAAAATCATGATCACTCTATTCACGGTGATTAAAGCTAACCTCTATGACCAAACACAAACCACAACAAATTCATTTTCAGCGCTAAAAGAAAATTACAGTTTCTCGCTGTAATTTGTTACGTGACTGGATCGTTACATTGGCTACACTACCTGCCACGTTACCAACCGATGAGGAGTCCTCGTTTGCACTTGGTTACACATTATAGGCGACACAGGCTGATTCCAGACGAAAAAAGAATGATAGGATAAAAAATAAGAGCACATAAATAAGTCAGTACTAATATGAACACGATGTGGCAAAGAATCAGAAATAAAAACAATACGTTTAAATCAAGTACCTGAATAAGAATGGTAATAGAAGCCTTCTTATGAGATTTAGAATTAAAAAGAATTTCGTTGCAAGCAACAAAATTCAAACATACGACCTTCAACACAAAAGGTTAATACGCTACCCATTACGCTACGTTACAACACTAAATTACGTTATTACGTTAATGATTATCGTTAACCACACTTTACGATGAACTGCAGCCTTTAAAATTTCGGTTTCATACAATTTCGTGCATAGCTTATCTACTGTAAATTTAATTTGGTTGTGGTGCTAAAGGTATGAGCCACTGAATCGCGTCTTATGCGGAAATATCGAGCAGTGTTTAGTCTATTTGTGTCGTTATCATTTGTTATTAAATAAGAAATAAAAGTGCTAGACCTGTGATTCTGGATCCAAATACATCCAGAAAGAATGCCGGACAAGTAATCATGAGTGAACTGACCAATTTTCGTGGTGGCAAACAGTTCAAGAGTGACGATGAGCGCCCTGGTTGGAGGAAACCACCTCCAAAGCGTGAAGTGACAACTATCAAGTAATTTTAATCGGACTACAGAACTGTGCTCTACCAAAACTACGGTTCTTTAGTTTTAGTACTTTACATAAACGACGTAGTAAACGGCAGGATTACGGGACATAGTGGTAGCACAGGTAGGGAAAGAAGCACAGACAAATGTGTAAGAGAAATTGGGAGGCGAATCGTTCATTATTAGTCCGCAGTGTTTTTAATGTCCTTAAAAAATAAACTGCATTTTACAAGTAGTAAAAATTAGCTAATCGCATAACTTTTGCTCTTTTATGTAACCGAAGCAAATTTTTTTGATAAAAATACGGTTTACATCAATGAACAAAAAAATATGTTTAATTATTGATAAAACCACTCCAGTCCACGACTACAACAGTGACAACACTGGTGAAGAGACCGCAGTAGATCCTTAGAACAGAGAAAACAGTCTTGGTTGCAAATCTTCACATATGAGGCGTTTCGCCTATTTTAGGCATCGACAGACAATGTGGGGAAATTACAAACTAGTACTAGTATAAATTGCGGTTAAGGGCAATAATAAATGAATAAATTAAAATTAACAAGAGGAAGACATACACCGATTGGACTATAAAGCACAGGGCCTCATTTGTGTTTCAGTTGTGGTGAGGGGTATAAATTTTCAACTCATAAAATACTGCAGCATAACTGAGCTTACCGGTAAAAATTTTATAAGTTGAAATTCATACCCCTCACCGTCCCCTGAAACACATATGTGGCCCTGTGCTCTGAAGTCCAATCGATGTATGTCTTCCTTTTATTATTTTTAGTTTATTCAGTTGTTATTGCCTTTCATAGCAATTTACGGCAGTTTGATTTTCCCAGATTGTCTGATGATGCGTAGAATAGGCGAAACGCGTTACTTATAAAGATAAAATAATTATTAATTATTGTTGTTACTTTGTACTCATTATAATGTTCTTCATCACAATCAAAGGCAAACGCTTCTTGTTATTACTGGACAGTGCTAAAGTTGTTGATACATAACTAAACCATTTTTTAGGAAATTGTTTTCTAGTGCTTTATGACAAATCTTCATTGTTTTTCTGTTTTTGCTACAAGATCCTCTTAACACGTTCCAAATCAACAATTTTCGAATGAAACCTCAATTTAAAATTTAAAATTTCTATTATGCTATAAAAATGAAATTATCGTATGGCATTATTGGCCGAGAGGCACCATGCGGGGAAGTTCGGCCGCCATATTGCAAGTCCTTTGGGGTTGACGCCCCTTCGGCGACTTGCGAATCACTGATGATAAAATGAATATGAACACACAACACGCAGTCATCGCGAGGCACAGAAAATCCCTGACCCCTCCGGGAATCGAACCAGGGACCCTGTGCGCGGAAAGCGAGAACGCTACCGCAAGACTGCAGACTGTGCTATAAATGCAGTTCAGGTAGCATACACGAAGGTAACTATGTGAAACAAAAACGCTCTGTAGGTTACGTGGCCCTTTATACGGCGTTTCACAATTCATGTTATACAGTTACAAAGGCTGTATAGGAGAAAATGAACTGTTGTCCCAAGCATATTGCAACAAACGGTGTATTTCTATCGCTGCTCGTTTAGTTTTTATTGCCGTTTCAAATATACCGGTCATTTTTGAAACACCCTGTAAGTCCCATAGTGCTCAGAGCCATTTGAACCAACACCGAAGTGAATTCTTGACTTGGGTTGGGATGATCTGGTGTGTCAGACTGACAGACTCTGCCGTTGAATGTGCAGCGAATTATGTCACCCTGTGACGTCACATTGTCAACATTTATCATCCATTTTTGAAGTATTTCCCAACATTTGTGGCCCCCTCTGTCAGGAAATTACTTGTCTCAGCCTCATCTACGTCGGTTCAGGGATTTTAAGCGTTAATAAGATTCATCCAGTATAGTAAATCACTAACATCATCACCAAGTTTCGTTGACGCAGGTTGATGTTGTCTAAATATATTGCACTTCCATCAAGAGAAATAGCGAACTGGAAGCTAGCAAGAAGTTTTCTAAATAAAAGTTTGAATATTTGCTACTCTCTAATGCAGTTGGAAATGCAGCTTGCTTTTTGTGCTGGTATGCTCGTTTGCAAACAGAACAAATTGTATGGTAAAAAGAACTTAGGAGCCCACTGAGCTTTAAAAATCGGAAACCTGTTTGGCGTAAGAAAGAAGTAGTGAAAAGCAAGGTACACAAAATAGTTGTGAAACGCCAATGGCAAGACTACAATGAGCAGAGCATTTGCTCAGTCGAATCCATGGTCACAATTGTATTTAAAAATCGCAGGTGAACCGCAGCGTGTGTTGGTGTGTGTGTGTGTGTGTGTGTGTGTGTGTGTGTGTGTGTGTGTGTGTGTGTGTGTGTGATAGGTAAACCTGTGTAGACAATCTCAAAATAGATTATCTGGAAACTCTGGATGATATTAAATGCCGGCCAGGGTGGCCGAGCGGTTCTAGACGCTACAGTTTGGAACTGCGTGACCGCCACGGTCGCAGGGTCGAATCCTGCCTCGGGCATGGATGTGTATGATGTCTTTAGGTTAGTTAGGTATAAGAAGTTGTAGGTTATAGGGGCTGATGGCTTTCGAAGTTTAGTCCCATAGTGCTCAGAGCCATTTCAACCATTTGATATTAAATGTAGTGGAAATTTAGCCCCTGTACTCAGCCTTCAACAGTACAACAAGAATGAAAATAGTCCACACACTAGCCGCATACAATTCGAGAAGTACATTTCTAAATGTACAATGAAGATTCCGCAACTTGACTTGCAAAGACATCCTGCGTCTACTGTGGAGTTACAGCAAGAAGACTTCGCTCAAGTTGAGCCGCGATTTGGGGATAGCTCCCTGGGCATGCCCAGAGTACTCTGAAGTTGCCGTTTCTGGGACTTGATCCATAACGCAAGGCCTCAGTGTTTATTTACCCCAACAGCCACCTTATGAAGTATCAGTTATCTATTCAGGGTGGATATCAACAAGAATCCTGTCTTTCCGACCCCATGAAAGATCAGAAACTTACCCAAACCTCAACAGTATTTCTGAAAGTCCTATGACGCGTAATGCCTGATTTTCTGAAAACTGTGTGTCCGGAATCATCTAATACAGGAAGACAGTTCAAATTCGACATCAACCTTAGATATAGTTGTGCACATCTGTACGCCTTACCACGGAGACGTTCCCCACTATATTCTTGTTCTGGAGCATTTAAGTTCGCCTCTTTGGCCACATGCTTTCTGCTGCTCCTCCAAAGAATGACTGTTCTCAGTTCATTCTTTCCATTATCCCGTGCCGCCTATTATTCACTTCCTTTCCTTTTTCCCACGCTGACGGAGCAGTTTGAACATGTAACGTCGATTTTTGCTATAGCGTGGGGTGTTACTTTCATATCTCAGAGTCCGTACTCTCAACAGCTCGCGTACGTCTGGTTGTTTGTTCAACTTAGATTCTCTTGATTGTTTGAAAATGTGAGTTACGCAAATGAGCAACTCTGATTATTCTTCTAACAATATCAGCAAAAGTCCCACATTATTAGTTTTATTTTTTCATGGTAACTTTGTGTGTCTATGTTTCCTAAGACTAGCAATGGAGTAAAAGTCCTCGTGGTTTTTAAATCTGAAGAAAAGTTGAGTAGTTTGTGCAAACGACCTCCGTTGATGAACCCTGCTTCCTGTAACTACTCCCATAATTATGTCAGCATTATTTAACAAACATCATAGCGGATGCATTAAGGCATAGTTGCAATATGATAGTGTTTCCGTTGTGTACAATGGCTAAATTATTAACGGAATTTGGAATAATACGCAAAGCTGTTTATTGTGATGGCTAATAAGTAGAAGTCACAGGTTTATTTCGGAGCTTAAACTGTTAATAACGGAGAATGTTTTCAGTATACTCAAAATTTCGATTGCTGACAACGATTTAAAATAGGAAACAGTTGCCTTCATTCCACGTTATTCCACATACTGAAAGAAAACTTAATTTACCACATATGTTGAGGTTTAAACTATTTTCTAGTGCTCAGAGCCATTTGAACCAACTAATTAATTAATCGATCATACAAACTTTATTGATACCACAGTATACTTTACGCGAATTTAAGCCACTCAAAATTATTTCGACCAATGTTGCCACACTGTTAAAGTAGCATACAAATTTGCACAAGCCGCAGGGAGGTCATAATTTAGACCTTCGCAGCAGTGTTGTCTTCATAATTACAAGACAGTTTACGTGGATAGCCTGCTAAAATAATTTTGACAGAATAGGATACGTTTCATGAAGCATGCTGTCAGTAAACCTACTGCTCACAGACATTAGTCAGCCTTGTACCTGTCTGAAAAGCCTTATTACATTAACAAATTCGAACTGAATTTTTATTTTAACTTACAAGTTGCTGCCATCTTGAGCAAACAATCACACCTTCTCAAACCGATCATACCCGAATTTGTATTCCGGCTTTTTGTTCCTCACTAACTCACGAACCGTACGCTCTCTCTTCCCTCTCAGTTTTTAATCGGGAACAAATTTGAATTTAATGTTTGGGATACTAAGCAAAAAATTGACGGTGCCATCCCGAGATGTAACGAATCTTGTTACCGTCGTGGTGTTCCATCTAGTGTAATCGTAGATAGGTATTGCAAGAAATTTGTGTGTAACTTACTAAGTTCGTAATACACTGAACACAGCAAAAGGGGACCACAAGTTTGAACACAGATCAGAATGTATAACAGTAAGTGTATTCTGAAACACGACTTACATAATTCGCTGAATGAAGTTAGAGCCTTCGCAAAATTATGCGTGGGCTATTTTGCTATCTCTTCTGCACACTACTATCGTCAGATCAGTCTTATTTCTGATGAACGAACCACTGCATTCGTTTACATATACGCTAATGAACGCACACCTCTCAGCTTACCAATACACAAAAAGTTATACTGCGCATATTATTATCGCAAAAACAAACAAATTCAGTGGTGGTAACGCAATGCAGCTTGATCGTGACAACCCACAGCGTCTCTTTCATCTGCATCTTTCGACAAGTTTATGACGACTCTTATTACCAATTCATGTACACTTCGCGTAAAATGTAAATTAAAAATCAGTGAACAAATAAAATGATTACAGTCCTAACTAACAATAGCCATACGTGCAAGAATACATTTTAAGAAAAAAAATTTACTTCCTCACAAACAGTTTAAAGCACATTTCGTAATTTTATATGCATTTACGAAGTACGAAATTGTTTTATAAACGCTGCGTTATGTGTATTCCTTAGGTTAAATTCCAATATTTTCACTTATTGCGATGTAAATGGCAAACAACGCGCTACGAGAGCCGTACAGAACTGACAACTTTTACTGCACACTCTGCAGAGCATATTTCGTTAAAGACATATAGTTTTTTATGGTTTGTGGAAGTGTTATAATACAGTGAAGGCTTAACGTCTTTGCGCATTAGTTTCCTATGTTTTCCGGGCAAGGCACACTGCTTCCTCAGGCAATATTAACGTATAGCAATGTTACGCAGAACATTTTTTTTTGGTAAAATACTATTAAAGTGCTGGGTGGTAGCCAAAGACTGTAAGACCCATTAGGCAGCAGATGACTCCCGAGAAGTGCTCATTGACTCTAGCAGCATCGTCTCGGGAGCACTTAAAGACGTCGACCGCTGTTTCAGCAGTGGAGCAAGTCGTTAGATCCAGAATTCCGAGCTAACGGAAATGGAGTCGCACGACATCCGAAATTCCATTATACACGACATGTATTGCACTCCGAAAATAGCGACAATATCTCTTTTTCACTGCCCAGAAAACGCTCGCCTTGATATGCTTTATCGTGTGGAACGGGACGCTTGTCCCTCTTATCCAAATTATCTCTGCGTTTCCCGATATATCAAGTAGATGACGTCATAAATTCCTCTCAGGGTGACGCTCCTGCAATTTATTGACGTGGCATGCGGCGGTCGGCCTAAGGACACTGAGCATGCGTCCCGCGTGCCGTCAAACAAATGACCGCAGCTTTCGCACCGCGACGCGTTTGCAACTTAGTTAAGTATCTAAGAAAAGTGCATGTGTATTAGATATGAGTATATGTGGTACCAACAGGGAATCGCCAACTATCCTAATAGTGTCATTATTTCTAGGGATTATTTCTACGAATTTTTGTGCGCTGAAATCAGACTCTGTTAGTTATCGTCGATAGTCGACGGAGATTTCAAACGTGAGGATGAAAATAGCTTCTGCAATGGTTATGCTACCACGGAAATTTTGATACGCAATATTAATTGACTCACCATGTTGTACTACTAAACGAAACGACTTTACTGTGTCTAATTAATTTACATAATCAGTTTTCAAATTACACTATTAATATATCGAGAGATAGTCTTTCGCACTTTCTTTTTCGCAGTATAATATTCCCAGCCGTGGCAGAGTTCACTAATAGCTAAAGATCAGGCATCTCATATTACTTTTGGTCTCTCTGTGAGATGGAATATACCACACTATGACAAGACGACCATACAGTAATGGTTGTCCTGGCATTGTCTTAGCACAACTTAAGCAGTTAACCTTCTTAGATCATACAGTATGCTTTAGTGTTGATGGTCAAATATTGTTTCTTTTTTAACTCGTAGTTTAGATCATAGCTTGTATCACACCCCAGATAACTGAATAATGATATTTTCCGTCGAAAAGCCAAATACGTAAATATTTTTCCTGTATGTACGCACAGGTTTTACATATATTACTTTTGTCCAAGAAAAGCGCAAAATACTACTCTTCTTGACTGCGGATGGGATAAACAACTTGGTTGCGAATGTGTCGCGGTTTACTGTTGCCAAGAAACTGCCCAGGTTATAAAATTACAAACTTAACCAGATTCTCACCAACACCTATACATACACTAACAACCACACATTAAAAAAACAGTCAGCTGCTAAAAGACGAAATTGAAAACGTCAACATACCCAGTCAGCTTAGCTAGTGTCATTTCTCCTCATAAACCTGCACACAAAGATACCCACACCAGAATCTCTCAATGTAGTCAGGTCAAACCTCATAAAAAGCCCAAAAATTATCAAAGCCAGAAATTACTGAATTCATGGACCTCCTTGAACTAGCACTAAACTACAAGTATGTTACATTCAATAATAAAATAAACATTCAACAGGGAGTTCTCACATTGGGTTCAATTATAGCAGGTACAATTGCCAACATACATATTAAACACCTTCAGCAAAAAGCTCTTGCTATAAAATCAATTTTTAGGCATGAAATTATTTACTGCAAACGTTATGTTGATGATACATTGCTCCTGGTATATGGTGACACCACACAACATCAACATTGTCCTCACAACACATAATCAACTGCAGCAAACTCAGACATAGCATTAACACATGTACAGATAAACACTCACAATCAGGCATCTAAGAGATAATATGTAGTATCTACAAAGCATTCTATGTAGGCTAAAGTGGGAATGATTTCCAGGAAAGGTACAACGAATATACAAATGCCTACCGCACTAACAACTACAATTAATCAGCAATACCCTCCCCACACAAAGGCATAGGCCACTCATTCCATAAGACTGGGCATGATCTTCATATATTACATAAAACGGATAAGGGACCCCAAATCGACTGATATGAAGAATTGGAGATATTCATACATGGCACTGTGGGTTGATGCACAAGGAGACTCAATGCGTGAGGAAGTACAGAAACTGAAGTCGATCATCTGCCACATTTGGGACGTCCTTCATTACCAATACTCCTGGCAAGGTGATACGTATGGAAGCAGTTATTCGTGCAGACACATCCATCATAACACCACAACTGGCTCTACAGTTACCGTGACACCGGGAGTCTGTGTGCAATAGTTTGAGACAATAGGATTTTACAAGATGTGCTCAAGATGGGTTACACGAATGGTCACAACAGACCACAAGGTTTGAAGAAAACGCCTATCATCTGAATTTTTTGGAGAAGTTTGAGACCAATGAGATGCATCGCTTTGAGCCTAAAACAAAAAGATGTGTTGACAGTAGGATCAACCATACAGTGAGAACATGACTACGAGTACAGAACAAGAGCTTTTGTCAACACAGAACAGACACACACTTTCTCCCTCAACAATTTTGCTTTGAGGTGCAGACCGTGACGGAGACTACGTAAAAATATAGCGCACGAGAAAGAGATGTTGACTAACATTTTCAACAAACAGTTACTCTTAAGAATAAATATGTTATGAGAAAAAAATTTGGGGCGTTGTTTATTGAACGAACATCGTATATTACTCGTGATTTGATTTTTTTTCAGCCAGTTCTAAGTTTAAATGTAACTGCTCAGTACTAAAGTACACTTGCACAAAACTCTCAACAGTAATATTGTTGTATATTGTCGATTATTAAAAGTTAAAATACAAGAAATAGAAATAATAAAATGCCGGCAGTCATACATGAACTTATTTGATTCCCGCCGCAATTAGACGCGTATTAAAATGTACACTCCCACCTTAGCTGCAGCATTCTTCCCGCGGGAAGTTATGAAAGACACAACATGATGTTTTCCGGCTTGTGCGCTATCTTTGAGCAGCTGTGTCACTGCTGAAATTTTTTAGTCTCTCCCTCTTTTATTTTTTTATTTTTTGGGCACCATACAAGAAGGACAAATTATATACACTCCTGGAAATGGAAAAAAGAACACATTGACACCGGTGTGTCAGACCCACCATACTTGCTCCGGACACTGCGAGAGGGCTGTACAAGCAATGATCACACGCACGGCACAGCGGACACACCAGGAACCGCGGTGTTGGCCGTCGAATGGCGCTAGCTGCGCAGCATTTGTGCACCGCCGCCGTCAGTGTCAGCCAGTTTGCCGTGGCATACGGAGCTCCATCGTAGTCTTTAACACTGGTAGCATGCCGCGACAGCGTGGACGTGAACCGTATGTGCAGTTGACGGACTTTGAGCGAGGGCGTATAGTGGGCATGCGGGAGGCCGGGTGGACGTACCGCCGAATTGCTCAACACGTGGGGCGTGAGGTCTCCACAGTACATCGATGTTGTCTCCAGTGGTCGGCGGAAGCTGCACGTGCCCGTCGACCTGGGACCGGACCGCCGCGACGCACGGATGCACGCCAAGACTGTAGCATCCTACGCAGTGCCGTAGGGGGCCGCACCGCCACTTCCCAGCAAATTACGGACACTGTTGCTCCTGGGGTATCGGCGAGGACCATTCGCAACCGTCTCCATGAAGCTGGGCTACGGTCCCGCACACCGTTAGGCCGTCTTTCGCTCACGCCCCAAAATCGTGCAGCCCGCCTCCAGTGGTGTCGCGACAGGCGTGAATGGAGGGACAAATGGAGACGTGTCGTCTTCAGCGATGAGAGTCGCTTCTGCCTTGGTGCCAATGATGGTCGCATGCGTGTTTGGCGCCGTACAGGTGAGCGCCACAATCAGGACTGCATACGACCGAGGCACACGGGGCCAACACCCGGCATCATGGTGTGGGGAGCGATCTCCTACACCGGCCGTACATCTCTGGTGATCGTCGAGGGGACACTGAATAGTGCACGGTACACACGGTACATCCAAACCGTCATCGAACCCATCGTTCTACCATTCCTAGACCTGCAAGGAAACTTGCTGTTCCAACAGGACAATGCACGTCCGCATGTATTGCGTGCCACCCAACGTGCTCTAGAAGGTGTAAGTCAACTACCCTGGCCAGCAATATCTCCGGATCTGTCCCCTATCGAGCATGTTTGGGACTGGATGAAGCGTCGTCTCACGCTGTATGCACGTCCAGCACGAACGCTGGTCCAACTGAGGCGCCAGGTGGAAATGGCATGGCAAGCCGTTCCACAGGACTACATCTAGCATCTCTACGATCGTCTCCATGGGAGAATAGCAGCCTGCATTGCTGCGAAAGGTGGATATACACTGTACTAGTGCCGACATTGTGCATGCTCTGTTGCCTGTGTCTATGTGCCTGTGGTCCTGTCAGTGTGATCATGTGATGTATCTGACCCTAGAAATGTGTCAATAAAGTTTCCCCTTCCTGGGATAATGAATTCACGGTGTTCTTATTTCAATTTCCAGGAGTGTATTTCGAGGCACTACGACACCATGTTCTGAACTGTAATCGTACCTCGGAACAAATGTGAATATGTCTAGCAACTGTTTGACGATTTCGCCATTTTCCTGGAGCAAAGCAAACATGACCAAGTGACGCCATGTCATAGTGAGTGTACTACAGTTTACAGGCAGGCTTCCTCGCATATCGTAAAGCTACACACACATCGGACGAGGCAACTAACGTTGATATGACCGCGGACGGAAAATTCAACCACGAAACAGCGCCCCATCACACGGAACGTGCTGGTTAACCTGATTTTCAGGTCAAGCGCTCTCATGCAGCAGCTGTCGGCTCTATCTGGCTTCCAAACCACACAGTTTATTTACAGAAAAGGAGGTCTGTAAAATTACTACAATAGCGCTATTAAAACTCACATTCCCTAGACTGTCCATGTGATAGTCATGTTGTTCTGACTATATAAAATGTAAGTATTCACTATCGTATCCATGAACACGATGCTAGACGAAAAGGAAAATTCCGCGTGCAGTCAATAAGGACATCGGCTTATGAAACTTCACAGAATCGGACATACTCATTCCTGCGAGAGAGGCTGCTTAAATTTTCAAAACACCGAATATTACAGAACATTTCTGTACTAATTTAAGAAGAAGGACCCACATGCTTTAGAAAACATGAAGGTAAAAATGAAATGGATCCATCAAAATGTCAACCCGCTGCACATTGTTCAGTGAGTCGATGCCTCCACCAACAAAGCTACACTGAACTTCGTCGCACAACGACCTTGTTTTCCGTTACGACGTACCGAACGCTTTACTCGCCAACATGTTATTAACTGATATTTAATCATGAAACTATCCTATCAATACCGACGTGTTTTTGATGAAATTTCTATGTCCTGTTGCGTTAAAACTTTGTAACTCATAACAAGCGAGCTATAACCCAAAAATAACCAAATACGAAAATTCTTTACCCACAAACAGGTCCCATTTAAGCTCCAAAAGACACAAGCTACTACCTGCGGTGGCAAGATGAAAGAGGTGACAGAGGTACCACAACTGTATGGTTCCCACAAAAGGCATATCACGATTAGTAGCGGGCAGTTGGAGCGACAAGCAGAAAGAGGTACCAGGGCAGGTTAAATGCAACATTTGTATCTTTTCCTTATCATCGTTAGCACAGAGACCTGACGGACGAAACCGTACCAGCGAAGATGTAGGAGCAGTTGGTAGGACGGGAAAGGGGGGGGGGGGGGGGGGGTCAGCCGGCCGCGGTGGTCGTGCGGTTCTAGGCACTCCAGTCCGGAGCCGCGCTGCTGCTACGGTCGCAGGTTCGAATCCTGCCTCGGGCATGGGTGTGTGTGATGTCCTTATGTTAGTTAGGTTTAGGCAGTTCTCAATTCTAGGGGACTGATGACCACAGCAGTTGAGTCCCATAGTGCTCAGAGCCATTTGAACCATTTTGGGGAGGGGGAGTCAGATTTGTGTGGAAAAATGTTCTCTAACCTGTCGTGACCACTATATGACGTTCCCCGTCATTTTATTATAACAAATCGTACCAAAACTGCGACTTTACGAGACACCCTCAACCCACTGGTGCTTCAGCGAATATTCATAAACGGCCGGAGTGACCGAGCGGTTCTAGGCGCTTCGGTCTGGAACCACGTGGCTGCTACGGTCGCAGGTTCGAATCCTGTCTCGGGCATGGATGTGTGTGATGTCCTTGGATTAATTAGGTTTAACAGTTGCGTACCAATGCTGTATGTTGCACTGGCCAATACCAATGAGAGGGGTCTGCGACTGACCCCACAACCATCACACATTCTCTGTCTAGGATAAGTCACATTACTTACGTATTTCCATATTTTTGCAGATTAGAAGACTAAGATGTTGATTATTATTACTGGGATAGGGTTTCTGGGACATTTTTAGTAAAAAATAAATAGTTTTTTACATTTATTTGTATTAATTTTACAATTACAAGGATTACTCAGATTCACATCCACAACACTTTACAATACTTCTTTCTTGGTGTGTGCAGGGGATATATACTTCCTGCAAGAAGTGCAAGCCTTCACGTACTTACGGTCTTTGCTTCTTGCAGATTATGCACAGCTGCGCGTGTTACTTTCCGTCGCGGCTCCGTAACGTTGTTTCCTCTGCTCACAGCACCTTGATTTTGATTACACACATACCCAAAAGTTGATAACGCTGTAGTGTATTCTGAGTGTAGGCCTACAGCATTTTCAGTGCGTCTTTTCATATTGAGGTCACAAAGTTCACGGGCAAGATCTTTCAGGTACTTCTTTCTTCTAGAACTGTTTGAGCTTTCGGACAGTTCACCACTAAATTCATTGTCTGAACTCTCAAGAAAATTTCTAATTTCGTCATCTGTCAATTTCATCTTCTTGTACATTTTGTTCAATGCCACAAAGATATTACTTTCCACTCACCACTCTGTTTACCGGTTTACTGCGAGTGGTGATTCTGGACGTGCTACACCTTCTATTATAACAATCGCTATAACTCAACAATGAGTGTAAACCAAAAGCTGTTCTTATTGTCGATTGTAGCAATTACAATTACGATAAATATCATGTATTTATTAAATAAACTACTGAACAAGACAGGAGTTTTAGCCTAAAAACTTCGTTGGGTCAGTTACTGACCCCACCCACTTTTATGTAACTGTTAAGTAGTTCTAAGTGTAGGGGACAGATGACCTCAGATGTCAAGTCCCATAGTGCTCAGAGCCATATGAACCATTTTTTTTTTCGAATATTCATAGGGTGTCAGCTATAATGTCAAATCCACGATACATGAGCTTCAGCTGAAAGCGATATATATATATATATATATATATATATATATATATATATATATATATATATATATATATATAGTATGGCCTCTCTCAAGTTCTACTTGTGACGTAGTTAGCTTTCTAGCTTCTTATTGCTTCAGCCTTTCGTAGCATCTACATCTACATCTACATCCATACTCCGCAAGCCACCTGACGGTGTGTGGCGGAGGGTACCCTGAGTACCTCTATCGGTTCTCCCTTCTATTCCAGTCTCGTATTGTACGTGGAAAGAAGGATTGTCGGTATGCTTCTGTGTGGGCTCTAATGTTGCCGAAGTATCGCAGAAATTTTTTGTGGTTGACGCGAGACAGTGACTACTGAACGTGGAATAATAGGGAGTGAGCCCCACGTCAACGTTAGCTGAATTATCCCGTATGAGAACGGTTTAATGAATATCACGCTAGCTTGTGAGACGCGAGGTTAGCCAGTCCCAGGGGGAATCCGTGCGACGGATTAACAGTCTGAGCGTCGTTTTGAGGCGTTTTCTCACGTTCGTTTAAGCAAACACTGCACTGGTCTCCAAATTACGCCTCGGAGCATACGACACACAAACAGTTAAAGACTTCCCTCCCTTAAACTGTCCTCTCATGGGACGTGGAAACGCAATTGGATGCCGAGCTGGTGACGTGAAGCGTTGAATTCCACGTTCCACTATGCTACGGAGAGTGAAATAAAGAATGTGACATCTCAGATTTTGCTCTGTGTAGAGGAACGTCGCCAATGAAATATGACATCGTTTTGTGTCACAAGGAGAACACAGGAGCAGCAATATTGTATGGCGTTAAACAACATGTTAGGTGGGGTTTCTTTCTGATACAGTACGTTGTACTGTATACAAGCTGTTTCAAAGCATCAGCAAAGTGAGATCTCTCGAAAAAGCGTCGTTTTAACTTCGATTTGTTTCAGTGAAAAGACAGAAAACTACGTATCGGTATGTAAAAGCCTCCTGTAGTTGTATTTAGCATTATATCTTGAGTGTTACGAAAATGTGCCGTTTTAGTGCTACGCCTCAATGATGACCTGTAAAAAGCAGAAATAACGACATTTGTAGATACAGTCCTTACGCAGTGTGTACCGCATATGGAGACTCGGTTGTCGTCTCAAAACTGTAGTGCGGTTGGAAGTTTCGTTAGCTGTTGAGTAACGAAGAGAAGGGACGAAGGTTCTCGTCCCCCTCTTTTCTAATTTTTTTGTTCATCGTTTGTTTTTCTCAATGAGTTAACAAATCGATGTTGTTCGTTTTAATAATATATTTGCTACTATTCTTATTGGAAACGCCAACGACTGGCCTGCAAATTTTCCCAAATGGCTTGAAATCTCAAATGGACTGCTGGTGTATGACTGAAAGTACACTCAGGTTACAGACTGGAAATTTTTGCTGTATGAAACTTACTGTATAACTGTTACGGCATGTTGATAATTTTTACTTATTGACCGTCTGGCAGCAACTGAATAAAACACAATTTTAGTGCCATAAGCGTTTCGCCTTTATTTTATGCAAGGCATCATCAGTGGCAGGTTGTGTGGACAATTTCTTACATATTACGCTCCTGTTGCATTTTTGGTGTTGTTGTTCTTCTTCTTATGAATGCCAATTTGCGGTTTTTTCCACATACCACAGCACTATTAACTGAACGCTTGTTTCAATGCAATGTTTTGGTTTCTGTTGCTAAAAACGTTGAAGATAGCTATAACTGTGTTTATGAACTGTCTCATGTTTGTATCTTGCCGGCAAACATCTTTTTCTGTTATTGTGTGCAGCTTCGAAAAAATCTCCACTTCCATTCGAATAAAATTAAGAAATGAATCTTGATATCTCTGTGATGCAGTGTGTTATGCAGCAAAGAGAGTATGGGTATTATGGATGCGCAATCTGACATTAGACGCTATACTTTAAAAATACTGTATTAAATATATTTAAAACAGAAAATGGATCGAAAATTCAATCGCGTTAATGAATAACATCTACGAGTATGTATGTCAGATAGTCGTGCAACATTATGTAGCGTTCCTCTAACAGCAATCCGCTTTTCAAACTACCGACCAGCCCAGAACCTTCTTCGCGATTTTCTCCGCCCTTCTCCGTCAATCGCTAATAGAGTTAACGCAGCCATTTTAGGCGCGTACGTTTTCGTAAAGAAACTGTGTGGTTTGCGAGCCAATTAAAGGCGACAGCGGCTGCACGTGACCACTGAGAGCGCAATTCACGTTAACCAGCTCGTCCCATGTGCTCTCTCTCGTTCCGTGTGATGATAGCTTTGGGTTGCCTTGACGACTGTGACGTCAGACAGGGGCTCCACCCACAAACACAAATAGTAAAATAAATTTTGCTGATTGCTAAAAAAGAATATAAACTCTACCACAAAGTGGGAAAGGAAGGGCTCACAGATAGACTTTAACAATTGGGAAGGGTGAAAGTTCATGAAACATTTGCGTAGGTGAGGAAGGGATGGGTGAGGATCTCGTAGATATTTATTTATGTCTGTGGTGAGATTTATTTGAGCAGTTTTGGAATAGTATTTAATAATGATTCAGAATAATGAACTTTTACTAATATTAGGTTCATCGCAGATGGCCAGAAACGATCGAAAGCTCGCAGTCGCTTCTGCAAACAGCGCGGTGGGCGTATCGCCCGTGTGACGGTCCCCTCAGCGCTGCAAGCCGACTCGGCGCTAATCCCTGCAGCGGCGGCGGGGGCGGCGGCAGCGGCAGCGCGCACCAATTACGAGTTGTGCCCGCAGCGGCGGTCCGGCGCTTGCTCCCAGGGGGCGGCCCGCTATTCAATTGTCACGGCTGCCGCGCGACAATGGCGCCTACGGTTTGCCTAATAAAGCCGTCCCCGCGCCGCGCCCGCCGGCGACGCCCTTAAGCCTGCCGCATTGTTCGCCGCGACAATAGGACGAGGCGGCTGCTGCTGCAGGCGCTGCTTGTGCGGTCGATTGATTTCCGCGACGTATCGATACCACTCGCCAGGACACCGGTCGTGGCTCGCGCGAGACAGACCGTGATTCACAATTTTCTACAACCTGCGAAAACAACAGAGGAGAATTTCTGTGTGCGTAATGTCATTCGGATGGGATCATAAATTCGTACTACGCTTCTCACGATAAATAGTTTAGACAAGAAGAGAATAGAAGCTTTCGAAATGTGTCGCTACAGGAGAATGCTGAAGATAAGATGGCTGGATCATATAACTAATGAAGAGGTACTGAATAGAATTGGGGAGGAGAGGAGTTTGTGGCACAACTTGGTCAGAAGAATAGATCGGTTGGTAGGACATGTTCTGAGGCATCAAAGGATCACCACTTTAGGACTGCAGGGCAGCGTGGAGGGTTAAAATCATGGAGCGAGACCAAGAGATGAATACACTAAGCAGATTCAGAAGGCTGCATTAGGTACTGGGAGATGAAGAAGCTTGCACAAGATAGAGTAGCATGGAGAGCTGCATCAAACCAGTCTCAGGAGTGAAGACCACAACAACAACAACGCTTCTCACCATTTCTCGTCACAAGTTACGCAAAAACATAGTTCAAATGGCTCTTAGCACTATGGGAGTTAAGTTCTGAGATCATCAGTCCCCTAGATCTTAGAACTACTTAAACCTAACTAACCAAAGGACATCACACACATCCATGCCCGAGGCAGGATTCGAACCTGCGACCGTAGCGGTCACGCGGTTCCAGTCTGTAGCGCCTAGAACCGCTCGGTCACCCCGGCCGGCCAAGTTACGCATCTTACGTCTACATCTTTACCTTATGGTGTAGAGGGGAGGGTACTTTGAGGACCACAGCCACTTCTGCATCTGCGTCTACCCGAAAAGTGTGTTGTCAACAGAAGAATCGTTTTGTCATCAACTTCAAATATGAGCTCTCTAAATTTTCTGATTAACATTCCTCGAAGAGAATATCCCCTTCCCTCCAGGGAATTCCACTTGATTTCCTGAAGCATCTTCGTAATAATTGCGTGTTGTTCGAACCTACCGGAAACAAACCTAGCAGCCCAACTCTCAATTGCTTCAATGTATTTCTTTAATCCTACCTGGTGTGGATCTCAAACACTCGATCGGTACTCAAGAATTCTTCGCATTAGCGTCCTATATCCGATGTCCTTTACAGATGAGCTACACCTTCCTAAAATTCTCCTAATAAACCGAAGTCGACAATTCGGCTTCCCTACCACAGTCCTCGCAAGCTCGTTCCATTATATACCGCTTTGCAACATTAGACCTTGATATTTAAACTGTGTCAAGTAGATCAGACTAACGCTATACCCCAGCATTGTGGGATTGTTTTTACCACTCATCAGTATTACTTGCAGTTTTCTACATTAAAGCTAGAAGTCATTCATCGCACTGTCTAGATTTTTTGGTGCAAGTCATTTTGTATCCCTCTACAGTCACTCAACCTCGGTATCTTCCCGTATACACATCATTAGCAAACAGTCGCAGACTGCTGTCCAGTCTGCCCGCCAGATCATCTATTTGTATAGATATAATAGCGGTCCTGTTACACTTCCCTGGGCACCCCTGAGGATACCCTTGTCTCTCATGAACACTTACCATCGAGAACAACAAACTAGGTTCTATTACTTACGAAGCTTTCTAACTACTTACATGTTTGGGAAACTATTCCTTGCTGTTGTACCTTTGTTAACAGTCTGCAGTGGGGCCCCGTGTGAAATGCTTCCGGACATCAAGAAACATGGAAACTGCCAGTTGTCCTCCTTCCATAGTTCGCAGTATGTCATTTGAGAAAAGGGCAAGCTGACTTTCTCACTAGGGATGCTTTCTAAAACCGTGCTCAATCTTGGACATAAGCTTTTCGATTGCTAGGAAATTTGTTTAGTAGAACTCAAAACTTGTTCCAGAAACCTGCAGCAAACCGACATTCAGGTTACCCGTGTGTAACAATGTGGGTCCGTTCTTTTACCGTTTTTATATACACGAGTGTTTTTTTTTTTTTTTCAATCGCTTAGGATTTTGCGCTGGGTGAGAGATTCGCAATAACCGCAAACTAAGTAAGGGCTCAGCGTCGTAGATTACCCTTTGTAAAACCGATAAGGGGTTCCTTCCTGACCTGGCAACGTAATGGTTTTGAACTTTTTCAGTTGATTTTCTACTCCAGGGGTACTTAACACTATGTCGTCCATTCGCGTCTGTGCGATGGTATCTTAAACGTGAAATTTAAAACTATGGATTTCGTTTTTCTGTCTTCAACTGCCACAACCAGTATGGCAAATGAGTGACTGGATAGAGGCCTTATACCCGCTTAGTGATTTTACATAAGTGTTCGGGACCAGATCCTTTGCTAAGATATGAGGGTGACAGTTGTAAGTTTCTCCCCTTTCCTGTTCCAGTCGCGAGTGGTTCGCAGGGTGAACGACTGTTGATAAACCTCCGTGGTAACTGGAGTCTTTAATTCAACCTTCATGGCTTCTCGGAATTTTAACAGTAATACACATCGTGATACATAGCGGTTATCTTGCAAGCCTGCCACTAGCACTGGATGAGCATATCTGTAACGCTTTCTCGCTTTCTGAAAGATCTTGTGATCTAACAAATTGTTCTTTTTAGATCTACTCTGTTTCCTCTGTCTTTTCAAGTACTGATACAACACTATCTCCTGTGTGTGTTGACTACCCTTCTTCAGAATTCTTCCAGTGGATCGATCTGTCTGGCATTTATATATTCATTACCATACGCACTCACACACCACACACACACACAGACACACAGTTAGGTACCAAAGCTTCATTGAGTCCAGGCTCTAGACTCTGATTGCAGCAAATCTTTGTGGGTGCAACGAGCCTATTGGAGGTACGCCAAGGATAAAGTCTGCGCATTAAATGCCACGACACGACGGCCCAACGACGGCAGTAGAGATACGAAGCATAGTGTCAACCATAAGGTCTAGACAATAAGTACAGCGCATCCATGTGGGCCCAAAGATCGCGTTAGGCAATAAACTCGTATTGGTCATGGTTTGTGGATAATGCCTATGTTTCCTTCCCGAAAGGACAATTTCGGCGTTTACCTGAGGTAATGTGTGTACAGAAGATTTCATTGCCCTTCACTGTCCGTCTCGAGCATCCTGCCTGTACTTTTTTATCTACCGCAAACTAACATGCAAACTACATACATTTCGTGACAAGTACTCAGCCTGAGAAAGTCTCAGGTATCGAAGCAAAATTTCACCAACCGCAGGACTTTATCCCATTTCTTCTGGGTATGAGGGGGGGGGGGGGGGGGAAAGGGAGTAAGGAGATGGGACATTAAAAAATAGGACAACTAAAAAGATTTAACACCACCGTACAGCATGCTCGGATATCATGATTTTTAGTGTACTGTCTACGGTACGTATGTGTAACGTCACTTTCGGTTCAGTATAAAATTTTATCTTGTCACAAGGAGTTGATCGATTCGATATCACTTTTGCAAAATTCCTTAAGTTCCCTCAGTTGGTTGTTGCTAATGCACTATTAACGAAGAAGTCATCTTGTCTGCTCAAATATGTAAAGGTACAATAAATGTGTCGCTGTTATGAATAACGCAATTCAGTACAACAGTACGTCTCCCATTAAGAAAGTACGTAATGCTCCCATGAACACTGTCGAACATGATCCTTCCGGTGGTCCAGTTGTTAAGGAGTGAGGAGGCATGACGTTGCATTGAGGTTCTGACCTTTTAGAGTGTCACCGTCAACGTTGTCGTGACTCTGTACTCCTTCACCATGTGCGCCTTTCAGGGATGCATTTGGCCCTGACGTCATTTTTTTTCATAACAATGTGCCATTGCTTCGAACTGCGCAAGTGGAAGGGCTCCTGGAGCGAGATGATATTCGACGAATGGAATGGCCTCCTTTCCCTCGACTTAAATTCGATCGAGCACTTGTTGGATGCGTTAGGGACACGTTTTGCAGCATGTCCAGAGCTGCCAACAAGTTTTCAGCAGTAGTCAACTGCGCTGATGAAGGAAAGGAACGTCCTGCTACTACAAGTCCTCACGAACCTTGGTGCCAGCGTGGGAACATGTTGGAGGGGATGCATTGCCTTCCGTGATCAAACATCCTATTAAAAACTTATTCCATTTTTTTGTAATGTCCAGGGGACGATCATAAATAGCGGTGACTTCAGTATAGGTATTGTTTTTGAATAAAAGTCTCATTTAATGTGTTCGTCTTATTATGCGTTTCTTTTAGTTGCTTGTTGCGCTATACTGAAGCTGTTCTTTCCATGTGTGTTTCAAGTTCTATCGAGCTACGTTTCGTAGCGGCGACATATCATGTGAAAGTTACTTTCGTTCTTAAGTTTTGCATGCCAGTGTAGTTAGGTGAGGGGTGAGACCTTCACATATTTATGTAGAATAAAATGGATCCCTGGCGGATACAGAAAAAAACATGTCGATTAAGTTATCGACTCTATGTTTATCATACACAGGTAGTGAGATACTGACAGGCACATTATGCTTAAACATTTTTGACTCATGTCGGTACATGTTTATTTTTGAAGAAGCAAAACATTAGGTCGAAAAGAGTGCTTCTGACAAAGTCTTTCATAATATCTCCTTGTTGCAATATGTATTCAGAACTGAATAATCCATCTTTGATATTGAAAATTCGCACAACACTTTCTCCACTATTAGCAATTAAGAGACTTTTCCCCCAAGTAGTAGAAACTTTGCCTGATGAATGAATCTGACAAATATATATAAGAAACTATCAGCCTCGACTGCGTTAATGAAACCAACCTTTACCGAGGTTTCAGCCAAAATAATTGAGCCTTCTTCAGAATCTATACTTTATCTAAGAGGGCATGGTCTAGAATAGTCATAATCACATTTTATTTCTAGACCATTCCTTCTTAGACAAATTATAGATTCAGGTATAGCTTCCGAGAAAAGCTCAATTATTTGGACTGAAACCTACGTAAAGGTTGGTTTCACTACCGCAATCGAGGCCGATAGTTTCTTATATATTAGATTACCACGTCTGTTGACTAGGCTACAACGTTCAAAGTACAAAAATCGGACAAATGATGTCTAACGTGGATATGCATGCGTGACTACTGAAAATGTGAAACGTTCTACAAATTTAACTGGAATTACTGTCAGATCGAGATTTTTCCATTTGAACGATAATAGAAGCACGTAAGGACCGTGTCAGAACTCTCCATTGCATAAAACAATACATCCAACTTAACGCTGTTCTTTGCATTGTGTAAGCGCTCATATATCTATAGTAACAATCTCATGACGAAACATGGGAGAGCGTCCTAAGCATTGTTGTGAGACGAGGTCTGTCTGCGAGAGTGGTAGGAGTAGTGTCGGTCGAGAGCTCTGAGACAGAAACGTGTAATGCTGCCCTCACGTCGGTGATGACAAATCTCACCACACTCAATGCCTGGTTTCATTTATATAGCCAGGATACATTTAGATGGCTTACCTACGCTTGAAGATGGAATTCAAGGTAAAATTCGCAAGCATAGCGCAAGAGCAATTGCAGGGTTAGGCTCGTGATTGTTAGTCCAAGTTTGCAATAATAATATGTTTTGGTTGTCAGTTTAAGAAGCCTCCTTGCCCTGAAAATAATAATTATTGTTCTCAACATCTAATTAATATGTAAACGCTGTGGTTATTAAATGTTAATGTAACTTTGAAGTTGAGATAGTTTGTTAATCTGGAAATCAGTCATTATTGATACCTATTTCATTGAAATTGTCATTGTCTATTACTGTCTATGAGTTATGATGATTCTGAAGTTTTAAATAGACTTAATTTATGAAGTCACTTCTCACAAGTCATTTAGTTCTTAACAGGCCCAAGCAAACTTCTTTTTATTATATTCATTCTTAGTAACAATGAGCTTTAACCGCTGTTGTTCCTCGTTGCCATGTTGCTGCGAATTGGCGTAAACCACATGGAAAAAGGCAGTCATCTAAAGAGGTGAGTGCAAAACAGGGTCAATCCACAGACACTGACACCCTCAATATGTCATGTACATTCCGTTCCACAAGCCATATTTTGTATCATTTGTAGATTCTTGTTCAAAAACGCAATCGGATATCTTAGGTATTCATTGTTATAGGTTCATTTGCTCCTGTGCGGCAAGAGAGTCTTTATGCATCACGAAGAGGTTTACAATTAAATTTGCAAGACCATACGTTTCAAGCTTGGCATATGAGCATGACGTGAAAATAAGAGACATTAGAGATTATACTAAGACCTACTATCGTTTCCCCAAACACCATTCGCGAACGGACCAGGAGAGGATAAGAGTAGAGGATAGAAGACGGCACGGTCGTGATAACGAAAATACTCGCTTCAACATACAGGTAAGCCTGGCTTGTGAAATTCAAATAAGGTTACAGGTACAGACAGGAATCTTGCACTAAGGGACTTCACTTCTAAGGTTATCAGTCCCCTAGAACTTAGAACTACTTAAAGCTAACTAACCGAAGGAAATCGCACACATCCATGCCCGAGGCAGGATTTGAACCTGCAACCGTAGCGGTTTCGCGGCTCCAGACAGTAGCGCCTAGAAGCGCTCTTCCACCCCGGCCGTCTGAGAACTGCACAAGCTACCTGTAACTTACGAGTCAAATGGCATTTTAAGTAAAATCTGGGTCAGTTGCGGATTCAAACACGAACTACTAATTTATAAATTTACGACGGGCATTCAATAAGCAAGACAACACATTTTTTCTTAGGCCAGTTTTGGCTGAAAACATGCACAATTTGACGGGGGGCATCATGAAGTATTCCTGCTTCACCCCATATAGTGTCATGAAGTTACGATATGCGGTGACGTTGCCTTCAGAATGGTGTCGTAATGGAGGTGCGTTCCAAGCACAGAGCTTTCGTTTAATTTTTTTTGGCGGGTAGCCAGAGTATCGCAGATGTGCATAGGCACTTACAGAATGTCTATGAATACATAGTTCGTCCAGTATTAGAGTATTGTTCGTCTGCATGGGATCCTTACCAATTGGGTCTGACTCAAGAGATTGAGAAGGTCTAAAGAGGAACGGCAAGATTCGTGATTGATACACTTAGCCATCGTGAGAGCGTTACAAATCGCTTAGAAAGTTTGAAGTGGGACACACTAGCACATAGACAATGCACTAGACGGAAGGGTCTGCTCACTGAATTCCGAAATCCGATCTTCGCCGAGGATGTAGAGCATTTATTATTACCACGAACTTTCAAATCACCCAATGATCACCATTCAAAGACAAGGGAAATTAGAGCTTGTGCTGAGGAGTTAATCGTTTTTCCCTCACGCGAAAAGGGGGGGGGGGGAATATAACTTTGGTGTAAATTGTGCCCTCCGCCACACACCTCTTGGTGGCTAGAAGAGAATATATATAAATGTAGATGTAGACGTAGATGTAGAAGACCTGGCAGTGAACAAAAGCGCGGTGAGTTATTGGGCGCAGAGTCTGTCAACATTGCAACAAGGTCCCACAAACCTTTCCGATCTCCCTCGTACTGGCCGGCCGCAAACAGCTGTGAATTTGAAGAAACGACTTCAGCCGTGCTCGTCGCAACAAAAATTCAAACGAACTTCTCTTTCTCCATGCAACGCAAGACTTCTCACAACTTTGCGTACCTGAGAGGTGCTCTCAAAACTTCAATGGACTGTTCTTTCTCGTCGACCCTACAGGCCAGATATCGCAACTTTCGACTGCCTTATGTTTGGCCGAATGAAAGATCTAATCCGCGGGAAGCAGTAAGGAAGCAATCCCCGCGGAGCTTTACTTGGAGTCGTTGTTGATGGGCAAGACATTGGCCACGACATCGATCGGTAGACTGGTACCATGTGAACACATAGGCCCTTCCGGAGAGGTGTTGCAAGGCCTTAGCGTTGAAAAGAGAGTATGTTGAAAAATAGAGTTTTGTAGCCAAAAGAGTGGGAAATGATAGGGTGTATTGGAGTCCTGAATGAGACTAACTTGCTTTCAGGAAAAAATATGTTGCATTTCTTACTGAACGCCCCTCGTAAATAGCGTCCCTTTTATAATGTCATTTGTTTTACCATGGAATCGCTGGTTATAACTGTTCGATGGAATCCGGTTCGCGTGAAAGATAACACGAGTCATAGTAAGCTATTTTTACCTAAAACAGACAATTCTTAAAATAATTTCTTGCGATCAAACATTCCAATGAGATATGTACATACATTCATTAGTATTTCGATGTGTCTTTATTAAATAATTCAGTATTAATTACTACACAGCCTTCTACTTGCAAACGATTACTTGAAATGAGATGGTTTGAGATACTACGTCGTTTACGATACGCGACCACGTTTGCATGTGATATGGTCAAAATCGTGGGCTCTGATCTAAGCAAATTAGCACATATGGTAGGGCACTTTTACGAAATATTCTCCTTACAAAGTCTGTTATGTCAAGATGATCTGTGTGTAGTCCGGAATTTAACTAAATATTACTAGAAATTGATCCGTACACAAGGAAGTAAACTAGAGGTGTGTATTATATTCAGTCACAAATATCTACGCACGTAGATGCATTTAATGTGTTTATGGTATCTGATAAAACAGAAAATTCTAACCAAAATTAACCTATTTTCAGAACTATTCGTTACTTACAGCTGAAATTTAACTTAAGTACTATATACATTTAGATTAAGAGCCAAACAAATGCATACCAGTCAGCAGGTAGCATTCAGTTATCAGCGTACTACAAACAATTACCTTTATGTATGTAAATTAGTAAATAAATAAATAAAGTGAACTGCATGACAATGTATGTGTGTGTAGGTGTGTGGATGAGCTCGCGCGCCTGTGTCTATGTGTGTGCGTGGGTATGAGAGAGAGAATTCTTGCACTCAAGTAATGGTGCGTATGTGCATGTGGACAATAGGGAAGGTAGATACATGGGACGCTGGTCACTCCACTCAAAACGAAGAGAGTGAGGAGATTGTAGGAAAGAGGACCGGAGAGAGAGAGAGAGAGAGAGAGAGACAGAGAGAGAGAGAGAGAGAGAGAGAAATCGGACGTAGAAAGCATGAATTAATAATCCATCAGGTGCCTTGTTATAAGTTATTCATGAATTGGAATCTGAAAAAGAATGGATAAAAGATTTGAAATGTTTAATGTATTCGCTGTAGAAAGCACTTCATGTCGTAACTGTAAGCGCTTTCCGAAACCTGAATAAAGTATTGTTTGAGCGAAATACAGTTGCAGCATTCTCGTAAAAAATGTCTCTATCTCTTAAAAACAGAAAATAGATAGTGACAATGCACACCGTATTTCTCTGACAAGTTTTGCCTTCGCTATAAACCTACAGAACTTTTTTAGCTATTCATACTGTGAGTGCCTAAACTTCGTTTTATAAATCATAACCGCTCAAATGAGTTTCCGACATCAAAGTGATGGTTCTAAATATCAGTTCCAGCAGTGTGCAAATATTTTCCTACACTGAGATTTTATTCAGTTATTTAATTTGTTTACGACATATTTCCACGTTTGCATATTTCCATGTTTGTGCATACAGTCTGTAATAAAATTGCGATGGCAATGTTTTTCTCTGAAGTGCTTTGAACACGCCCAAAATAGTTATGTGAGCAGGGGCATGGTCATTGTATTATTTGAAACACCAGCTGTCTCGTTAGTAGATGCACAATTACTTCAGCAGTGTCTTTCGGGCTTTACAACTATGCTATGGAGCCAGCCGACGAAAAAATAGCTTAAAACTGTTTTACTAAATAAAAAAAAAAAAAAATGGGTGCGTTCTTTCTGCAATAAAGACTGGCTAAGCAAATGCTGCAGAACATTAAGTATACGAAGTAATTCAAGCAAACAGAATAGTAATAATGAAGACTTTCGTCATAACTTCGTATGGATTGTTTAAATGCAGTGTTACGTGGGTAGCACCTAAATATTCCAGAGTTCGAATCGAGAACAGCTGCCAACATGAGTAACGTAGAAGTAAATATCCTTGGAGTTGTGAAGCAATTTAAATCACTTAATAAAAGTAATTCTTCTGGTCCAGACTGTATACCAATTACGTTCCTCTCGTAGTATCCTGATGCATTAGCTCCATACTTAACAATCATATAAAACCGTTCGCTCGAAGAAAGATCCGTACCCAAGGACTAGAAAGTTGCAGAGGTCACACCAATATTCAAGAAACGTAGGAATAATCCACTAAATTACAGTCCCATATCGTTAACGTCGAAATGCAGCAGGATTTTAGAACATATATTGTGTTCGAACATTATGAACTACCTCGAATGAAACGGTCTATTGATACACAGTCAACATGGGTTTAGAAAACATCGTTCTTGTGAAACACCATTAGGTCTTTATTCACGTGAAGTGCTACGTGCTATTGACAAGGGGTTTCAGATCGATTCCGTATTTCTGGATTCCCGGAAGGCTTTTTACACTGTACCACACAAGCGGCTCGTAGTTAAATTGCGTGCTTATGGAATATCGTCTCAGTTATGTGACTGGATTTGTGATTTCCTCTCAGAGAGGTCACAGTTCGTAGTAATTGACGGAAAGTCATAGAGTAAAACAGAAGTGATATCTGGCGTTCCCCAAGGTAGTGTTATAGGCCCTTTGCTGTTCCTTATCTATATAAACGATTAGGGAGACCATCTGAGCAGCCGTCTTCGGTTGTTTGCAGATGACGCTGTCGTTTATCGACTATAAAGTCATGAGAAGATCAAAACTAACTGCAAAACAATTTAGAAGAAATATCGGAATGGTGCGAAAAGTGGCAGTTGACGTTAAATAACGAATAGCATCCACATGAGTGCTAAAAGGAACTCGTTAAACTTCGGTTACATGATAAATCAGTCTAATCTAAAAGCCGTAAATTCAAGTAAATACCTAGGCATTACAATTACGGACAATTTAAACTGGAAGTAGCACATAGCAAATGTCGTGGGGAAGGCTAACCAAAGTCTGCGTTTTATTGGCAGGACACTTAGAAAATGTAACACACCTACTAAGGAGACTGCCTCTACTACGCTTGTCCGTCCTCTTTTAGAATACTGCTGCGCGGTGTGGTATCCTTACCAAATAGAACTGACGGAGTACATCGAAAAAGTTCAAAGAAAGGCAGCACGTTTTGTATTGTCTTGAAATATGGAAGAGAGTTTCACAGAAATGACACAGGATTTGGGATGGGTATCATTAAAAGAAAGGCGTTTTCAGTTGCGACGGAATCTTCTCACAAAATTACGATCACCAACTTTCTCCTCCGAAGGCAAAAATATTTTGTTGACGCCGACTTACATAGGGACGAACGATCACCAGGATAAAATAAGGGAAAACAAAGCTCGTATGGAAAGATACAAGTCTTCATTCTTTCCGAGCGCTATTCGAGATTGGAATAATAGAGAATTATGAAGGTGGTTCCATGAACCCTCTGCCAGACACTTAAATCTGATTTACAGAGTATCAGTGTAGATGTAGATAAAGGCCGAAGAATTAGGTCTTGAGTTGCAAGAGAAAGTGTTCATAGCTGACATTTAGATGACTTCAGCAGAGTGAAGATGCCACTTTTATTGACTGCGAATGTAGTATTCTTAGTACCACGATGGTTATCACTCTTCCAAAAAGGTACTACCAGTCTCCTTCCGCCCCCCCCCCTCTTCCCCTCCGCCTCTCCCACTCCTGCCGGCCGCGGTGGCCGAGCGTTTCTAGGCGCTTCAGTCCGGAACCACGCGATTGCTACGGTCGCAGGTTCGAATCCTGCGTAGGGCATGGATGTGTGTAATGTCCTTAGGTTAGTTCGGTTTAAGTAGTTCTAAGTTCTAGGGGACTGATGACCTCAGATGTTAAGTCCCATAGCGCTCAGAGCCATTTGAACCATTTTTTTCACCCTCTATCGCTATTTTTAGGGATACACAGAAATAATTTATTAGGAGAAAGTGATAAAGTAATGTTATAGAATCTAATGTATGGACTACAGACTGTCACAACTGAATTTGCTGTACCAGATCTATAACAGGAAGTGAAAACGCATGAATGATTTATATGAACAAGTCGATTGAACATATTAAAGTGAGTTTTGAGTCAAAGCTGGATGGGTCACTGTTATGTGAGATAAAGACAAAAAAAGAATAAAATCAATGTTTGTTTCTCACGGAAAGATTATGGCCATCAGACACTCTCTTACATCTCAATTAGAATTGTACGACCCATCGACGACGAAGTCACTGGGCATGGAGAGCAGTCTCGGGCTGGATAAGGATGGGAAATGGAGGCGGTAGTAATCATTTCTAGGGATCCATCTCGATATTTTGCTTACGTGACTAGGAAAACCAAAGTAAAATTTCATATTTTTATCTGAGCCTTATTCTTTCCAGAAACTACTCTCGAATATGGTAGAAGCCTAGTGCAATAATCAAAACGCCACGCATCACGCAAACCTGACTGTACGGTTCCTCTAAAATTTTCTTTCTCTAGAAGGGAAACTGAAGAGCGTTGTCGTGTGGAGTCGATTTTTCATCAGTCTTCTGAATTGTTTTTATGCAGCCCGCCACGAATTCCTCTCCTGGACCAACTTCTTCATCGCAAAGTAATACTTGCAACCTACGTCCTCAGCTATTTTCTGTATGTATTCTAATCTCGGTTTTCCTCTACAGTTTTTGCCAAGTACAGTTCCATAGTACCATGGAAGTTATTTGCTGATTTCTTAACAAATGTCCTACCGTTCTGTCCCTTCTTATTTGTCTGTGTTTGCCATATATTCTCTTCCTCTCCGATTCTGCGCGTCACCTCCTCATTCCTTATCTTGTCAGTCCACCCAATTTTCAACATTATTTTGTAATATCACATCTCAAATACTTAGATTTTTTTCTTTCGCAGTTTTCCGACACTCCTTTCACTGCCATACATTGTTGTGCTCCAAATGTACAGTCTCAGAAATTTTTTCCTCACACGAAGACCTATCTTTGATACAAGTAGACTTTTTTTGGCCAAAAATGCTCTTTCCGCCGGTCTTCTTTTTATGTCCTCTTCGCTACGTCTGTCATGAGTTACCAGTTTCCCGCTTTCGTCATTTTTGCTACTTCTCATTACTTTCGTCGTACTTCGATTAATTCTCAGTCCATGTTTTGTACGCATTAGACTGTTCATTCCGTTCAGAAGATACTATAATTCCTGTTCACTTTCAATGAGGATAGTGTCATCGGCGAATCTTATCACTGATATCCTTCCACCTTGAATTTTAGTTAAACTCTTGAATCTTTCTTTTGTTTTCGTTATTGCTTCCTCGATGTGTGGACTGAACAATAGGGGCGAAAGACTGCATCCTTATCTTATAATCTTTTTAATCCGACCACTTCGTTTTTGGTCTCCGACTCTTATTGTTCTGTCTTGGCTCTCGAACATATTGTACATAAAGCATCTTTCTCTATAGCTTATCCATATTTTTATCAGATTATCGAACATTTTGCACCACTTTACATTGTCGAACGCTTTTTACAAGTCGTAAATCCTATGAAGGTGTCTTGATTTTCCTTTTGTCTTGCTTCCATTATAAACAGCAACGACAGAATTGCCTCTCTGGTGCCTTTACATTTACTAAGGTCAAAGTGATGGAGATCTAAAACAACCTAAAATTTTTTCGACACTTCCGTACATTACTCTTCTCAGCAATCCTTTAAGCTGATTGTACGATAATGATCTCACTTGTCGGCTCTTGCAGTCTTCGGAATTGTGTGGATGATGTTTTTTCGAAAAGTCAGATGGTGTATAGCGTGGCCCATACATTCAACACGCCAAGGTAAACAGTCGTTCTGTTGTCATTTCCCCCAATGATTTTAGGAGTTCTAATAGAATGTTATTTATCCTTTCTGTCTTGTTTCGGTTCTGTCTTGTTTCGGTTGCAAAGCTCTTTTAAATTACAACACTGGATCCCCTATGTCTAGTACATCGACTCCAGTTTCTTCTTCTTTCACGTCATCACACAAGTCATCCTCCTTGTAAGGCCTTCAATGTTTTCTTTCCATCTATCCGCTCTCTCCTCTGCATCTAACAATGGGATTCGCATTGAACTCCTATTGTTACCACGCGGGCTTTTACCCGAAGATTGTTTTGACGTTTCTGTATGCTGAGTCGGTCGTGCATATTATTATACAGCATAAATATCCAGGGAGCCGAAAGTGTATACATAAGGCAATATTTAGTATCCATCCCCGAGATTCGTTTAGACTAATGTTTAGATAGCTGAACAACTAAGCATACTAACGTCTCACAATACATTTAATACGAAGTTTGTTGTCAAGCACGAATCACGGTTTAAAAATAGTGCAAGCATTCATAAACATACCAGTACGACATACATTTCTTTAAAATGTCCACATTCCGACTGAATACAGGCTTTACCTTCGCACCGCAATGAGTTTACATCACCCTAGCATAAGCCTAGTACAGTGCTTAGTGTATCACTTGCTTCCAGAGGTCGGCCAGAAACTCAAGCCTATTCGTGAGCACGTGTTGCTTAAACCATCTATCAGATGCCATGGCACACAAAAATAGCTCTCAGCCCGAACAGGCCTTGGAAGGTGAAACGGTACCGACCGGCCGCCGTGTCATCCTCAGCCCACAAGCGTCACGGGATGTGGATGTGGAGGAGCATGTGGTTAGCACACCGCTCTCCCGGCCGTGTGTCAGTTTATGAGATCGGAGCCGTTACTTCGGCCAAGTAGCTCCTCAGTTCGCCTCATAAGGGCTGAGTGCACCCCGCGTGCCAACAGTGCACGGCACGCCGGATGGTCACCCATCCAAGTGCTAGCCCCTCCGGACAGTGATTAGCTTCGGGAGATCTCATAGGAACCGGTGTTACCACAGCGGCAACGCCGTTAGCTATGGCACTCAAAGAAGTCCAGTATATTAAAGTCCACTGAGCAAAGTGACCAAAGCATTGCTTACAGGACCGTATCAGGCTTCTACCAAGGACGGAAGTAAAGAGTGGTGTAAAAACTCACAGGAATTTTCCTACTTGTAATGTTCCTAACTGCTACCAACAAGAGCAAGCATTTCCGTCAGCTCGTGACTGAAAACATGTGATATGGTCAAAGTGTCACTTCGTCAGCCTTATTTCGTCCACGTAGCATCGTAGAGCAACGATTATTATCAAACATGCATCTATCGGGAAACGGTTGATGTGACAATAGCGCAGTTGGTTCACACAGCCGCCGCCTGCACATCAAGCTCTTATCAACAATGGACTTCTTGCTGCTACTACGTTATTGTAGGATGTCGATGTTGGCGACCGGCTGCTGTCGCATATACGCTACTTAACTGCAGGCAACCGATTTTTTACGATTTATTACGATCGAGGACGGGAGTGAGTCGCGGCAGTGGATAAAACAAGAAGAAGAGCACTGGGCAATGTGTAGTAGTTTTATCGCTCCCAAGTTTCAATTGATACAAACTGTAGTAAATAAAAGTCATTCAGTAGTATTCATTCTGTGGGTAATTCATAATATTGTAGGAGATTTTAGTTGATGTAGGCTCTTGTAAAACTGACTTATGCTCTGTGATTGGCCATTGTCTGTATTGCTGAAGCTTGTAGTGCCGTTAGATCACCGTAAACAAGTCCGCCCCGATAGCTCAGTGATGCCGGCACGGTAGCTCAGCGTGTTCGGTCAGAGAGGCGATGGCCCTCTGTAATAAAAAAAAACGGAGTAAACGAATCAACGATCAACTTGAACGGATGTCATGTGACATCCGCCCAGACAAAACGCAAGGAGCAACACAGAACAAAATAAAGAGAGAGGAAGGAAAAAAAAAAGTGATCAGCGTGAAGGAATGCCGTCCTACGGGCCTGGGTTTGATTCCCGGCTGGGTCGGAGATTTTCTCCGCTCAGGGACTGGGTGTTGTGTTGTCTTCATCATTTCATTCCCATCCGCCGGGCAGGTCGCCCAAAGTGTGTGTCGAATGTAATAAGACCAGCACCAAGGTGGCCGGACCTGCCCCGCAAGTGGCCTACCGTGCGATGACGCCAAACACTCACTTTCATTACCGTAAGTAAGCCTTACTTGTGTATTAAATGTTTTATCCTTGCGCAAATGGAACTCTGACACACGCTAAGGCATGGGAAGTTTCTCGGCTTATCACGTGCTAAAGGTTCAACTCTTGTGGTTTTCGTATAACATGTCACTTCATTTACACTAAACCTACTTACAGAATATAAAAAATTGGCAAACCTACGTTAAGAAATCGCTGAAAGGAGGGGGCGGTTTGCAGAATCATCTCTGTACAGCTATAGTTAGTTAACTTATTACTATTCGATGACCGGAATAATGTATATTAAATGCGTTGCTTCAAACAATAAAATTGGCATTTGGATGAAACACACTCCTCGACCGAGTTGTTTAAAGGAATATCGACGGCCGCAGTGACAGAGCGGTTCTAGGCGCTTCAGTCTGGAACCGCGCTGCTGCTGCTGCGGTCGCAGGTTCGAATCCTGCCACATGCATTGATGTGTGTGATGTCTGTAGGTTAGTTAGGTTTAAGGAATTCTAAGTCCAGGGGACTACCGTGAGGTCTCAGATTTATGTCCCATAAAAAAGGAATATCATTCTAGTAATAATACCGGTTGTTGCATTAAATTTACTTTCGAGAGACAATTGAAACACATAAGGAAATGACAGTGACCAAAATTTATTGCCTCATTACACAGGAACGAAGTTACTGGTGGAAGCCAGATGGCATATTCTTTTCTTTTTATTTTCACACACGGATTGTGAGGTAAGTGCAGGGTTGGGCAAATGAAAGTGGCCGGGACAAGTGGATTCAATTCTACATGAATACGTGCGTGTAACCACATAAAGTGACGCGCACACCACGTGTTCGCCCGCCACATGATCCACACTGGTTTCTCGGGCACACTATGGGACAACAGCTGAAGTCATCAGTCCCGTAGAACTTAGAACTACTTAAACCTAACTAACCTAGGGACATCACATACATCCATGCCCGAGGTAGTATTCGAACCTGCGACCGCAGCGGTCACGCGGTTACAGACTGAAGCGCCTAGAACAGCTCGGCCACCACGGCCGGCTTTCTCGGGCACATTTACACTCTTCACGCTTGACAGAGGTCGGTCTGGTTGCGGACCTTGCTGGTCACCCACGTCACCTGATATGTCAGTGTGTAATTAGTTTGTGTGGAGAGCCATCGAGTGTAAGGAGTATCGCAACAATCGTCATATTCTTCTAGAACTGGAACAAAAGATTTTGTGTGAAACTGCAGTAAATTCCAGCCATCCAGCTTCGATCCACATTCAGCAGCTCCTTGACCAGAGCGCAAAAGGGCCAAAAGATGAATGGTAGTCACTTTCAAAATCCTGTGTTTCTGTGTAGCCTGGTACTCTGTTAACCGGGCCACTTTTATTTGTCCCACATCGTATTTAGATCCATCCTGTACGACGTCTGTTCAGAAAATTCCAGAACATTGGTAACTTCGCACCAATCGTGTGTTGGAGCGAAACGCGGTTGGCATCCCTGCATAACACTGTATTTTTATGTGTAGCTGCTGTAAATTTCGTCGTTGTATGTCTGTTTGCTATTTTTCAGTGCTATATAGAGTAGAACGTTCTGTCGCCCAGTTTGCGAGTTTCGAATGCAGAGTTAGAGGAGCAACGCGTCCGTATTAAATGTTGCGTGAAACTCATGGAAACCTTTACAGTGACACGCCAAATGATGCAGGAAGCCTACGGTGATGAGTGCTTAAGCAGTAATAGGTGTTACGAATGGTTCACACGGCTTAAAATGGCCGCACGGAAATTGAAAATGATCATTGTTCACGACGCCCTTTGACGTCTCCCGACAACGCTCATGTCAGGAACGTCAACGAAATTGTTCCTGCCAATCGAAGGCAGGCTGGCCGAGATGTTGCAGAACAACGTAACATTTCAATAGGATCTTGTCATGAACTCATGATACAGCATCTTGGTAAGCATCATGCTGCCGCCAAGTTGGTCCAACGGCTCGTGAGTCAAGACCAGAAAGACCTTCGACTCGCAATCTGTGAAGAGAATTTGGATCGCGCAGATGAGAACGAGATGTTCCGTAATAGAAACATAACTATCGATGTTATGATGCTGAGACGTTGAAAGGACGAATATTTGCAACGATACACGAGATAAAAGAAGATTCGCAGACGGTCCTTCGATACAGCAAGAAACGTACCCCACTGCTTCCGGAAACGGCGTTGGGAGCGGTGAATCAATTGTGAAGGAGAGTATTTCGAAGGAGATCATGCACAATAAGTAAAAGGGAAGCGTAGAAAATGTCTGTGGACAGTTCTCGAATTTTCTGAACGGACATCGTATGTAGTCTGATACGAGTACAGAAGTAAATGTTACAAATGTTAAACTGTGTTGGCTCAAAGCGGAAACTTTTCCAAACATCAAATGGTTCAAATGGCTCTGAGCACTATGGGACTTAACATCTGTGGTCATCAGTCCCCTAGAACTTAGAACTACTTAAACCTAACTAACCTAAGGACATCACACACATCCATGCCCCAGGCAGGATTCGAACCTGCGACCGTAGCAGTCACGCGGTTCCGGACTGAGCGCCTTAACCGCGAGACCACCGCGGCCGGCTTTCCAAACATCGTCATCGTCTTGCAACAGAACGTTGTGTTACAAGGTGACTTCAAAGCGTGATCTCTTTTTATTTGAGAACTGATCGCATATTCGTATAATCACAAGCCTTCCCACAACCGCTGTGTGACGAAAATCATGAATTTAAATTGTAGTGTTTCTGCTTGATAGCAAATTTTGGGATAAGGTGGAATTCTCAGCTGTTATTAGAAAGTTGTGGATGGAATTATTTTCACCTTCAGAGAAGGAAGTGTCAGGCAGATACGCAACTGGTAAAATTTTCACTAGAAACCCCAAATCTGTGTCGATGACACAGTTAGGTGGCCAAATTTAATGGTCGTCCGGATGGAACGACGTTTGCAAGGTGAACAGTGAGATCGACGCCGATTGTGTACTAGTTTAAAGCCGATAAATTAAGGTACAGTACAAGTAGTACGGTGGATCAGAGATGGAAGTTTATTACACAAGTAGCTGGTTATATACAGATATAGAGAAATTTTACAGCTTTTGGAGAACGTCGATTTTGTGGCCTTACTGGTTTAAGTAAGCACTGTTCAAAAATGGTTCAAATGGCTCTGAGCACTATGATAGTATTTGAGGTCATCAGTCCCCTAGAACTTAGAACTACTTAAACCTAACTAACCTAAGGACATCACACACATCCATGCCCGAGGCAGGATTCGAACCTGCGACCGTAGCGGTGGCGTGGTTCCAGACTGTAGCGCCTAGAAGCGCTCGTCAATTCGGCCGGCTAAGGACTGTTGAAGTTATTGTTATTCACTTAATCATGAACTTCGCGCGAGAAAATTGGAACAATAAGTAGAATAATTGACTCCTTAAGTGTTCCTTGTTACTACTCGTTGACAGTGGATTTGCTTGTTACGACTCTCGATGAGGTTGCGTGATTGCCGAATAGTCGGGCCTAGTCACGCAGGAAAATGAACTCACGGAAGATTCTGCTGCTTTGGGGGCTTTTAGTAGCTCGCGTCAGGAGGCTTTTAACTTTTGTCTCGCGCGTGACAGCAGTGCTGATGCCCATAATCAGTTTTACAAATCTCTGTCTCCCTTCGTCGCTCTTTGGCACTCGTTTTAGCTTGACAATGCATCACAGGAAATGGGGTACCTGTAACTGGATCTGCAGTTTATTCTGGGCAGCACAACTGCAGTTCTAGTCATCGGAACAAGATGGAGCTTAAAAAGAAACCACGGTAACCGTAAATCACTATGAAACAACGGTTTTCAGAGATTTTGTTAGGTAAAGCTACTAGCAGCATTTTTCAGGACGTGCATACTTCACTTTAAATCACCGTTCTAAGGTTATAGATAAAAAAAATTTGATCCAGCTATACGACTGTCGTGAATTTTCTACGGCTACAGTCAAACGGTTACTCAAGACAATTTAAAGATCCTGTCTATAAACCTGTACACGCACAGAAAACTCATTGCACCTTTCTGATAAGAATTTCAATATTCAGATGTCAAATTTCCAGCACTTCTTTGAACAGATTTTATAGTACCTCGGAAACTGATCTTTCCACATGGTTGTTAAAACAGGACACAAGTGAGGGGACAACCAGAATCCTTCATACAGAAATCCTTTGGTAACTTACGATCCGTGAACTTAATTGTCCAAATGGGTAAATATGTGAAACCCGCATAACCGAAAATAGCGCCGGAAGCGAAAACCTTTGTGAATGAGCGAGCGAGAGGTCAGTAGTATTCTAGTTCAAGTCTTGGGTGTGGCGTCCGAGTCTACAAAACTAATTTATGTTGACTTTCAAAATGTTACATGGGATTCATCGCTTTTCGGGTCTTCCTGCATAGAGAAAGCTACAGACCTTCAAAACCGTAAGTTAAGGAAAGATTGGGGGAGGAAGTGTCTGGCAATTATGTAAGAGAAACTAGTTTTAATCAGCAACCTTATGCGTTAAAATCAAAGTAGGTTACGTTAATATGTTGATTGTAATTGTGTGATACGAGAATGCTAAACTGTAGCACGTGGCACGTGCAGTATCTGCTTTTTTTTAAATAGGTTATGTCAGAAACGTGATTCAAGGTGATTTGAATGCAGCCGACACTGCTGTCCTATGACAGTTAAAAAAACAACACGAGAGGAGCAAATCTAATTCCTTGTTTACTTTTTTTAAAAAGGGAAGAAACATATTCTCTTTGCTTAGTGTGCAACTTGAGTCTAAAGAAGGAAACAGCGAAGGTAAAATATGAAACAGTTTGATACAAGCTGTAGCCGTGAGGTTTCCTTCTTTATTTTTTATGTAGACATGTAACCAAGAAATGTTAGAGCTTATTGGTTCAAATGGCTCTGAGCACTATGGGACTTAACTTCTGAGGTCATCAGTCCCCTAGAACTGCTTAAACCTAACCTAAGGACATCACACACATGCCCGAGGCAGGATTCGAAACTGCCGCTCGGCCACCCCGGCCGGCTTAGAACTTATTAAGTCAACTTGAATCCATCAACCTGTCTCTACACAATTCACTGTTTATCCACCCGTTTCAACTGCAAATTTGTAAGAAGTTCCTTCTCACAGTTACCTTTTAAACTACAAAAGAGTACGTTTATCCTGTTACGAGTACAAGAATTATTGTAACTAGTCTGGGTACTTGCTTGTGATGTTTCAGAATCACAAAGAAGTACATCGGTCGTTGTTCCCTGCGAATTCTTTTTTCATGTGTCTCAGGTGAACTAAATAGAAACCTAGTCCCAACAGGGAATCATATAGCGCTCTTAGAAAAAAGTGTTCCGAGACTGTTACCTGAAACGCTCCTCCATGATACTTACAAGAGGGAGATTGAGTTAATAATCAAATCACTGAAGACCAAGAACTCTCATGGATATGACGGGGTATCTAGCAGAATACTGAAGTATTGTGCTATTTATGTTAGCCCAGTACTTAGCCATATCTGTAACTATTCCTTTAGGAGTGGACGGTTTCCTGGCCGATTAAAGTACTCGGTAGTGAAGCCCGCCCTTATAAGAAGGGAGACAGGGATAATGTTGACAATTTTAGACCTATTTCTATGCCATCGGTGTTTGCTAAAGTTATCGAGAAGGTTGTATATACAAGGTTACTGGAGCATTTAAATTCACATAATTTGCTGTCAAATGTAGAGTTTGGTTTTAGAAATGGTTTAACAACAGAAAATACTATATTCTCTTTTCTCTGTGAGGTTTTGGACGGATTGAATAAAAGGTTACCAACGCTAGGTGTTTTCTTTGATTTAACGAAGGCTTTTGACTGTGTCGACCACAAAATATTACTGAAGACGTTGGACCAATATGGAGTAAGGGGAGTAGCTTACAAATGGTTCGCCTCTTACTTTAAGAACAGAAAGCAGAAGGTAATTCTCCGCAATATTGAGAGTGGTTGTGATGTTCAGTCCCAGTGGGGCACTGTTAAGTGGGGCGTTCCCCAAGGATCGGTGCTGGGGCCACTGCTGTTTCTTATTTATATAAATGATATGCCTTCTAGTACTACAGGTGACAGAAAAATATTTCTGTTTGCTGATGACACCAGCTTGGTAGTGAAGGATCTTGTGTGTAATATTGAAACAGTATCAAACAATGTAGTTCATGAAATAAGTTCGTGGCTTGTGGAAAACAATTTGATGCTAAATCACAGTAACACTCAGTTTTTACAGTTTCTAACTCACATTTCAATTCAACAAGAACCGATGTTTTGATCAGACAGAATGGGCATATTATAAGCGAGACAGAACAGTTAAAGTTCCTACGTGTTCGGATAGATAGTAAGCTGTTGTGGAAAGCCCATGTCCAGGATCTTGTTCAGAAACTAAATTCCGCTTTATTTACCATTAATACAGTATCTGAAATAAGTGACATTTCAACACGAAAAGTAGTCTACTTCGCATATTTTCATTATATTTTGGGGTAATTCTTCTGATTGAAAAAGGGTATTTTTGGCACAAAAACGGGCTGTTCGAGCTATATGTGGTGTAAGTTCGAGAAACTCTTTTCGACCCCTATTCAACAGTCTGGGAATTTTGGCATTGCCCTCACAGTATATATTTTCGTTAATGTCGTTTGTTGTTAGCAATAGCAGCCTATTCCCAAGAGTTAGCAGCTTTCACTCAGTTAATACTAGGCAGAAATCCAATCTGCATGTGGAATGCACTTCCTTGACTCTTGTGCAGAAATGAGTGCAGTATTCTGCAGCATCCATTTTCAATAAGCTACCACAAGAACTAAAAAATCTTAGCAGTAGCCCAAACTCTTTTAAGTCCAAACTGAAGAGTTTCCTCATGGCTCACTCCTTCTATTCTGTCGAGGAGCTCCTGGAAGAGCTGAAAAATTAGGCAAATTCCAGTGTTACATTGTTGATTTTCTTTATTTAGACTTACGAGTTGTCGCCTGAATATGTTTTTTATATTTTATATATCGTGTTATAATTTCATGTATTGACTAGTTCCATGACCATGGAGACTTCTTAATTTGGTCTCACGGAACAATAAATAAATAAACTACATGCAATTTTTGTACATACCTTAGGCTATCAGTTTCTCTTGTTGGCACACCACTGATGAAATGATAACTACAAACCGGAGAAAGTTTTGCAGGAACCCATTAATTACCATCGGCTGTACTCTTCTTGAATGCTGAGATCGAAGGTTTCCTTCTAGATGCGGCTGCTTTTCATTTCGAAAGGAGAAGTACTTCGTATAAGAAGGAGAGTTGTGATTTGTGAAGAAGTTACAGTCAACAACAGTAGTATTACGTTTATCCTCCCAGTGCTGGAAGCTCTAAATGCAGTCATCTTTACACTAGCACGGTGCTTTATGTGAAACCTCTTATTCTCGTCACCCACGAGGAAGACAAGCCCCGCGACAATCTTCTGACGTTACGCTATTAGACCTTTCCGCCCCACTTCGCGAATGTTCAACGCCTTGCAAGGCCCACGGGAAATAAATATGTAATTGAAAAGGTACCCAGTAAAGGTCTTAAATTTGTTGTGTGCTATCGAGAGCTTGCATGCATTTGAACTCGCAGTTAAGAATTATTAAACTAATGTCAAACAGTTGCTCGCTTGCGGTCGGAGGTGACTGATGGTTTTCATTAATCTTTGACAAAACACAGTACATGCAGTTCCACACATTAAATATAATGACACCATTAATAAATATAAATTTTGATCAGAAATTAGTAGCTAAGAATATTCAAAATTTCTAGGTGTACGCGTTGCATTGATGAGGGGTTGAACTGGAAGAAACACACTGAAGATCTGCTGAAACGTTTGAGTTCAGCTACTTACGCTATTTAGGGTCATTGCAAAATTTGGCGATATATAGCTCAGTAAATTAGCCTACCACGGCTATTTTCATTCTCTGTTTTCGTATGGTATCATATTCTGGGGTAACTCATTATTGAGTAAAAGAGTGTTCATTGCACAAAAGCGTGTAAAAAGAATAACTGCTGGGGCTCATCCAAGATAATCCTGCAGGCACTTATTTAAACAGCTAGAAGAGCTAGAGATGTTAACTGTAGCCTCACAATATATATATATATATATATATATATATATATATATATATATATATATATATATATATTGTGATATTAAATCTTTGGCTCAGAAGGGGGTAAATTATGCTGCCACAGAAGACTTACCTAACAGCATCAAAAGTCTGACAGATAGCCATATAGCATTTAAAAGGAAATTAAAACAATTTATTTATGGCACCTACTTCTACTCATTAGATGATTTTTTTTAATAAGTGGGTAATTTCCCCAACCCCACAAAAAATTAAAAATGTTGTCATGTAATATTTTGTGTAATGTAATATCTTTTAATAACCTGGCACGTTCTACATCATTACGAAGTGTCGTATTCATGACCTACGGAACAAGTACTAATCTAATCGTCAAAGTAAGCGGTGTCATGTACTGCAACATGCGTACCAGGGCCTGTTTTCTCAAGACTCCTCTCGCTCCCACAATGACGGCTGTAAGACCACTCTCTACATAGCAGCCTTGCAAATCGCACGCTTTCTCTAACGTCAGCGACACACAGTGCAACTGGAAACTAACGCCAGGATCAGGCGATCCATAATCGGTAACAGGCTGCCAACTACGTGGCAACGCAATGCTGTAATCGGGGGTATTAAGAAAAGAGAAACTGCAGTTGTGATTCAGTAGATTTTCTCGGCGTTTTCCGTGGGTTAGCGAGGATCAGAGGGAACACTGTTATCGCACCCGAGCATCCTCGGCTTACACTTGACTTGTCGAGCACAGATTGATCCTCAGAGGAAGAAGAGGTTCTCTATTATTATTACATGCGACTAAAACACAAAGAAAATTCTAGATGCATCCGTGCAGACGACGTAATATAAATTGAAGGCTATATGTAGCAGCGATGGAGCTGTAACAGATTAGGAATTCGTGGCTTTTTATTGACTGACTAAACATTTCTAGAGGCACTAAAATCCGTACATCGTCGGAGTATTCATGTCTGTAGCATCCAAGGCACTGCGTTCCTCACGAACATTTGCAAATGTTTCGTACAGATTGATACAGATGCGTAGTGGGTGTCGATGTGCTTCTATCCACTCATTGCTAGGCAGCATTCCTTTCGACATCTTTTGAGCATTGGAATGTCAGTAGCCGTAAAGTATACATAGGGAGTGCTGCGCGTTGCTGATAGTAGCTAGTAATTCCAAAACTAATTTGTTTTAGATAAGGCTTATGAATACAGAAAAGTTTAAGAGATACGTTCAAACATATTTCAAAATTTCTTTCACTTATGTATATGACGACACTCATATATATGACGATTAAAATCGTGCCATAAGGCTAGCCATAATAAAAGAAACCCGGACAAGTCCGAGTAGGGCTCGCGCTCTGAGGGTTTCATACAAACTTAATTATGTATATACACTGAAGGGCCAAAGAAACTGGAATAAGCATGCGTATTCAAATACAGAGATTTGTAAAAAGGCAGAATACGGTGCTGTGGTCATCCACGCCTGTATAAGACCAGAAGTAGCGTTGAAGTGACTTTCCTGTACGACCATTTCACGAGTGCACCTTGAATATCCGATAAAACATCGACTCTTCGACATGGGTGCGGCCGGAAAAAGGATCCTGCAAGAACAGGATCAATGACGACTGAAGAGAATCGTTCGACTTGACAGAAGCGCAACCCTTCCGGAAATTGCTGCAGATTTCAATGCCATCAACGAGTATCATCATGTGAACTATTCAACGAAACATCATCGATATGGGCTTTCGGAGCCGAAAGCCGACTTGTGTAGCCTTGATGACTGCACAACACAGAGCTTGAAACGGTACATTAGTTACCGCTCCATAAGCAGCAGGTTTCGCTGCTCACTCACACCGGGAATGCAGACTGAGGCGGCTCCACCCCCAATATATTTCACGACGTGGCCGGCCGCTGTTACAACGGAACCCCATGTGGACGGATAGAGAAAGTGTTAGGTTCCATTATACATACACTCCTGGAAATTGAAATAAGAACACCGTGAATTCATTGTCCCAGGAAGGGGAAACTTTATTGACACATTCCTGGGGTCAGATACATCACATGATCACACTGACAGAACCACAGGCACATAGACACAGGCAACAGAGCATGCACAATGTCGGCACTAGTACAGTGTATATCCACCTTTCGCAGCAATGCAGGCTGCTATTCTCCCATGCAGACGATCGTAGATATGCTAGATGTAGTCCTGTGGAACGGCTTGCCATGCCATTTCCACCTGGCGCCTCAGTTGGACCAGCGTTCGTGCTGGACGTGCAGACAGCGTGAGACGACGCTTCATCCAGTCCCAAACATGCTCAATGGGGGACAGATCCGGAGATCTTGCTGTCCAGGGTACTTGACTTACACCTTCTAGAGCACGTTGGGTGGCACGGGATACATGCGGACGTGCATTGTCCTGTTGGAACAGCAAGTTCCCTTGCCGGTCTAGGAATGGTAGAACGATGGGTATGCAGTCCTGATTGTGGCGCTCACCTGGGAAGAAATTTGCTGGGAAGTGGCGGTGCGGTCCCCTACGGCACTGCGTAGGATCCTACGGTCTTGGCGTGCATCCGTGCGTCGCTGCGGTCCGGTCCCAGGTCGACGGGCACGTGCACCTTCCGCCGACCACTGGCGACAACATCGATGTACTGTGGAGACCTCACGCCCCACGTGTTGAGCAATTCGGCGGTACGTCCACCCGGCCTCCCGCATGCCCACTATACGCCCTCGCTCAAAGTCCGTCAACTGCACATACGGTTCACGTCCACGCTGTCGCGGCATGCTATCAATGTTAAAGACTGCGATGGAGCTCCGTATGCCACGGCAAACTGGCTGACACTGACGGCGGCGGTGCACAAATGCTGCGCAGCTAGCGCCATTCGACGGCCAACACCGCAGTTCCTGGTGTGTCCGCTGTGCCGTGATCATTGCTTGTACAGCCCTCTCGCAGTGTCCGGAGCAAGTATGGTGGGTCTGACACACCGGTGTCAATGTGTTCTTTTTTCCATTTCCAGGAGTGTATTATATATGTCGTGTATCATGTTATACTTGTACTTTAATGCGAATCATGCAAGTGAAATTCCTAATCCTTCTCCCACCTTTGAATATAGCGTGGCCAAATACTAGTTGATAAACAGCGGAAGTAGTTCTGTAGTGTAGTACTGCCAACCTTACTCCTGGGTAGGGGATCAGATACAGCACAGGCAGGTCAATGTCAAAGATGTTCCAGTATCATAAAATTAGGGGTGGAGAGGTTGGTCACTGCCAAGTGGTTCGGCCGTACCCTCCACCGGGACCCATGACGACCTCCGGGTGCCCGCCATATTCTGGGAGTTCTACAGGAGACGGGTAAGTGAGCAGACGTGCCCTCAGGGCGTCTGTCTTGGTGTTCACGGGAAGAAAGGTATTTGAATATTTGAACTGATTCTTTTTTATTTCCAGGTTCATATTATGTACTCAATGACTGATTTCTCGTTTATTCCGGAAATTTTGTGTGGAAACAGTAGGCTCCCATCCTTTAAACAAAGTCACGTGGTGTCGTAAGGTACAAGTGTCATCAATAGTTGCAATATAGAAAGTCTATCGCGCAAATCGAGTGCAACGAAGTTTATTCAAAAGCGAGTGATTTATTTTGGTGGAAAACTGAAACGTAAAAAAGTTTCTTTGTGCGAAGGGAGTCTTAGAACACGTGGTATGCAAATCCTAGTAATAGTGATCGTAGTTGATAATTTGGAAGCTAAATTATAACATCGAACGGTCACATCGTAACGCGTAGCTACTTGTTCCGACGTTGATCCTACTGTTCTCTAGCAGACAGGCTTGTCTGCTACCATCCAGCATGCAACTAGAAATACATTTGCTCATTCATCCTCTCACACAGAAGTGAAGGGGGATGACAGTATCTTATCATATACAGTTTATAAAAGAAAGCGGATGTAGGTTCCGTATGAGACTGTGTGACATGAATTACATATAAACTGTGTTTTAAAGTGTAGTAGTGTGACAGATCGTTCTTGTTTATGTGTAAAAGTAACACGTTTCACTGCTCAGTCTCCTCCCACATAGTCAGAAACACCACAGTAAATTTAGAAGAGGAATTTATACCGTAAATGGCAACAGATTTAAGAAATTAACATGAAAGGACTCCAACAGAGACCTTTCAACGTAGAATCTCTATAGCTGTATTGGAATGTTTTTTGAACTTAGAGGGAATAGCAAATGGGTTGAGACATGGGTTTGGTCTTGGACTGAGGCGTGGTAGAGTAGTCAATGCAGATGTGCAAAGACACTGCAGAGTGGCGTAGTAGTTAGTGATTAGTGCTTAGTGCATCTGCATAGTGAACGGAAGACCGACGATCGGATCTCGACCTTCGTACAAATTTTTATTTGTCGCTTCACTTCGCGCATATATATGATGTTTGAGACATTAAAGGATCTCAGGAATCATATATTTCGATTTAATAAGACGGTGAGTTGCATAAGGCTGAATTTTCCTACTGTTCTGCACGGCGCTAATCGAGAACCCGTGTACTGCGCCACTGTGGCGTCACTGCTGGAGTTTATGTACGTTAGCGTCAAAAATTCCGTTCAGTCATTTCAGTGCCCATGCCATTGATAGGTTTTCTGTGTGGTCGCCATGGGTACTGCTAGATTTACAAGGTCTTTGTGATCTAATTACTTCTTCGAGAGTCAGTTTTCCGTAAGAAGACAGTGGTGGTTACTGCCGAAAGCTCGGTTCGTCATACAGAATTAGCGCGACAATTATGAATTCCTAAGGTTAACGCGACAAGTGCGCCACGAATTGTTTCTGCAGTGGTTTCTTACGATCCGCAACCTGATCCAGCAACTTGCACTCCTAAGGCAACATGAAGAGGTCTTCTGGGCGACAGCAAGTGACTGTCGCCGGCGGCATCAGATGCGTTTGAGCGCCGCTGCGGATCTTTACGAGGCGTCGAGCCGTAACGGGCCAGTCCGCACAAAGGGTTTTCGCAGCGGGCGATACCGTTCCTCAATCTCGGCACCGCCGTCCGACCTTTTGTGTCGAACGAGCACCCTGTGGGACTGCTGACGGCTGCCCGTAAAGAATAGCTCTTGGCGTTACCGTCTGAGTGGCTGCCAGCAGACGCTGTATACAGGTGAGAGCGCATTTCCTTATCAATGGCGTCAATGGGGGAATCCCCGTGGCGCATGCCCCTGGCTTCCTTTACAGCGCCGGAATGGGCTGTCATTGGGTGGAGGGGGGAGGGGAGGGCTGAGGGCTGGTGGATGAGAGAGGGAGGGAGGGACGAGAGGGGTGTGACAGGGGGAGCTGGCGCGCCGCGAAAGAATTCAATCGGCCGAGTGGATGCCCGTTCTGAGGCGCAGGAATTAGCTCGTAAAACTCAGTTAACTTCTCCGGCCCGCTAAGATTGCCGGCGTAAATCCCTTAATGAAATTGCGACTCCAGTCACCCGCGATCGGTATTTTTATTACGAGCGGGTGACAGTTAAAATGGAAATGCTTGGACTTGACTGCACGGCCGGCCCACACGCAACGCGCTGTCGGTGGCTTGCCGTGCAGAAGGCGGTAATTTCCTCTGCACAAAGTTGACTAATCCCGACGCCTGTCTTCAACGAAACTCATTTCCGCTACTTGGATACTGGACCGTAAGCGTCGTAACATATAATTTCCGCTTGCAAGTTGTGTCATAAGGGCTGTCAACGTAAAGTCTTGAGTGCAACGGTTTATGTCGTGTAATGCCATAATTTTCTAAGAACGGTGAACAATTAGTACCTTGTAAGAAGACGAGTTTTGTTTAAAAAATGCGAGAGATGAGCCATAATATCAGGAGCAATAGTGAGTAGAAATCAGGATACATTCGCACTGTTTGTGAACTCAAAGAAAGATTTCGAAATCCCAAAACAAATATTGGCAGATATATTTATGTACGATTCTTACAAGTTAGACAAGCAAGAACGAAAAGTGTGAAAAGGTTAGAAACCTAATTTAGTAGATCTATGCCTCAAAGAAATAATGAAGCAAATAAAAAAAATCAGAAGTAAATGTGTAAGGAGAAGTAGTACCCGTGTTATCATCAGCAGGTATTAAGGTCGAAAGTAAGATTGGCATAGAACTCGTTAATGAGGTAGCTAGTCCTCAGAATGTGAATTAAGCGCGGACTAAAGTAAAAAGACATTAATTAGTGACGCAAGTTCAACAGGACATTGCAATAGTAAAAATACGCTGCTGTCTGGAATGCAAGATTTTACAATGTGAGCAAAGCCACCAAGATCTGAGAAATTGCTCGGTACAGCTGAAGAAAAATAACAGCTTCACTGTTACTGAACAGAATTGAAGGAGAGCTTGCTGATACTCTACGTAGGAACCTCATTACTTCACCGAGGTGGGAGGTGGACCATGGGGAAACTCTAGAATGAATCGGAATGTGTAAGGAATGAACAATGATTTCAACTGGTAGTCAGAGAGAGGATGTCATGCTTATCATGACCATCCTAAATAACTTCTTGTCCAGAAGGGAATTAAAATACCGAGCAAGCAAATATTGTTTAGCAACCAGGGGGACATTAACCGGCATGACGGCTATTCTTTGTCTACATAGATGTTTTACACAAAATCATACGCTCGACGGGAAGAATCTTAGAGTTTAACAAAGCGTTTATCAATGTGACACTAACATGTGTTGGAGATTGAAAATTAGCATAGCAAGTCGGTAGCCAACATCCTACCTTAGATGTTTCGGGTAGCAGTAGAGCAATCTCTATAGGGGCGCCAGGCTGTTGTAGAAGCACATGGTTGTCACACCTAGCAACGTAAACATAGTACGCAGTTAACAAATGTTCCCCTCATATTGAAATTAAAATATGTTTCTTTCAAAGGTTTATTAATTATTCCTCTTTCGCATGTCCTTAAAAACGCGTCCAAAAAAATTTCATTGTCGTACGATTGCTCGTTTTTCATGGGAACCATCTCAAGTAGCGTAAGCATAATTTTAACCACTCTGTAGATCAGGAGATAAATTATAAACATTGAACGCGTGGTGTGGTCGATAGGTGTAGCGCTGGTACCTGCTGTAGACAGCACAGAGGTGCTCCTTACTATCGGAGCGTCGCAGGCCACATCAGAAAGATGTACGTAGCAAGATACGCCCACAGAATTCCTCTGTACAACCGTTGGCGGCTTGTCTTGAAATAGACCGACGAAAGGACATGGTACCAGTTCTACACAGCCTAGACAATCAGCCTCTTCAAGTTAATCTGCAAAGTCCTTGCTTATTTTTGCCACCTTTGTCTTTGAACAGTGCTATAAGGAAGAGTTTATACTGAACAGTGCTTCGAGCTGTATTACCAATGACAGTCTATTTCAGTGCAAATGTGAGACTGGTGGTATGTAAATATATACATGTTTCTACGTCCTGGCCTCCTGGCCTACAGTCACAACAAAGAAAAAGTTGTACAACAAAAGATAACTGTTGTTTTTGATTAAATATGTTCCAATAGTTACAGTTTAATAGTGAAATAATGATGTCATTTATCACCTGTTTAGAACCAAATTCATCTGTGTCAACCCGTGGCAACAGAGTACGAGAAGAGCTGGACTTTGGTTGAAATTGAGAGCAATTCACCCGGACTACACTCAGCCGTTGCTTAGAACGCGAACGCATAGCAACTTCCAACAAATTTTGAAACTGTTTTTAAACGTTTTGTAAGATTTTTCTCGCTTACGAGCTTAATGTCAAATATTTAACACACTAACGCCCATGTAAAGTGATAAGCTTTTTGAAGCCGCTTAAGTGGAATTTCCAGCCTTTGAAGAAACGGCGTTGAGGGATTTACTGGTTGTTTCACATAGTAACAACACATCAACGCTTTTCCTTATCTTTCAGTAATGGGTCTGACAGCACGGAAACACACGCACATTCCAACAACTTGTATGGAATCGTGCTTTTTCGTGTCTTCTGAATGACTGTGCGAGATGGAACAAACGCGTCTGGTATGCTGAACAGATACAAAACAGATACGAATTTTGGGCATCACAGGGCACAGAGGAGCTAGGTGTGCTCGCTGATCCGGGGACGATCCAGATTAGTATATCTTGTTCCACTACATCGTTGCGGCTGATACGACAACCAGTGTAAGATTTGAGATAAAAATACAGTTTTTTATGTGGAAGTTTTCGAAGTATCTGCGCTAGCAGAATATAAATACGGAAAACGCAAGTCCGAAAACAGTTTATTGGACTCACCAAAACGAAATAATAATGCAGTTTCCAAAAGAACAACAGACTCGATCCAAACTGCGGATTGTCACGAAGATACAACAACAAATAATAATAGTAAAGACCCTACTCTCCACGGGGAAAGTCACAATCAAACAACTCAATAATATCAAGATGTTGGTCGACTATACGATGTCCGTCTGCAAGAGATCGCCCAGCTAGAAGAGCCGTCTGGCCATAACTGCTGGGGTGGCATAGTTCTGTATAATTCCAAGCGGTACGTCGAACTGCCCTTAGCTTTTAGCGCACAGCCCTATAAAGTCTGTTTGGCTATTTGCGATCACATGCCTGTCGTAGATAAGTAGTTACCGGGCTAGCTGCAACCTCTGGTGAAGCTGTTCTGCAAGCCCCGCGAACGGGTAGCGGTCTCTGGCGGCCGTTGGTAGAGATCTGGTGTAGCGTAGTGTTGAGTTGTGTTCGCCGGTAAATATTTGTGTTGACAACACAGACGACGTATGTCTTCATGGTGAATGTACACCCTGTGCTGCAAGCATCCCGTGTTGTTTGGAAACGAAGTGGTATGCCGACGTAGTAGGCGCTACGATGTCTGACGTGGGCGTCCACAGCAGTTTTTATCTTAAAATTTAAAAGACACGTTTCTCCTGTTGTAGGCATCTTAATATTATAGAAATTGGGCATGGCGCACGCCGCCCGTATGATGATTACACGATGGGATTAAATCGGCGAAATGTGATAAACGGTATCAAAAAATTAAGGATCCCCGATTGACTGGCATTGAGGATTTTCAGCTTTTTGATACTGCAGTCACATTTTGCCATTGTGTACGCATCGTGTAATCATTTTACGGACGGCGAGCACCCTGAGCAGTATCTATAATTTGAAGATGTCTATCGTAGGTGAAACGCTTCATTGGAATTTCAAAATAAAATCTTTCGCAGCCAAGACTGTATATTTAATTCCTTTGTGAACTTGTCAATTACTCGTTTGAAACGTTTCTTGCTAATCTAAATCGTTAGCTGAATCATTGCCCACTGGCATCCAGCCCATTCTTTGTTGCTTCCAAGGTGAGTGATCAGTCGTACGGCGAACACACGCTGCGTACTGCGGCTAGGGAAATCATACGATTACTCGATGTCAGTGCTAATTAGAACTCAGCGACGCGTACCTGAAGAGCACTTTTCCCTAGCGACACACCGCATGAGCTTGTCACACAACCCGTCACGCTCTCCTTAAGAGGAATGCCATACTGTCTAACTTTATATAGAAATTTCACGACTTGGTAGCAACTTTAAAATATTCCACTGGGTAATGAAACCTTAAATGAGGGAAGAAATAGGTTGTGATGAAGAGAAACCTCACGTGAATTAGATCGTCACGGATAGATATATTCGTCAGAAGACCGAAACGAGCCGAAAGTCTCTCCCCTCAGTGAAAGCCAACTCAGCAAACTAGAACAGCAGAACAGCGTCACAAATTAGTCAGATCGCCCGAGCGTCTGGAAAGAAGCGGGGCCGGCAGGCTGGCACGGAGCAATTCGAATCGTCTGCCGCGAGGCCGCTACGCTCGTCTCCGCCATGACCCCCCCCCCTCCCTCTTCCCATCCCACCCCCACACCCTGGAGCGTGGCCTGTCTTCTTAGCAAACTTCCTTAATTATAGCTTGCAAAGTTTCCTTTCCATTTGGGCAAAGGGAATTAAAATTATGATTTGCCTCTTGGCTCTAAAAGCTACGCGTTACCTCCTACGTAATTCAATCCGCATTAAGATCTCTGAAGCTGGTTTCTCTGCGTTTACAGCAGAAAGCGCGTTTTATCTGGGAAAGGGGTCGCAGTTAGAGGGGGGGAGGGGTGAGACGCACCGAGTCTGTAATTCGTTTCTCCATCTCTCTGTTCACTTCGGTTGTGTATGGAATCCATTAAAACAAACCTGCGGGTGACAGTCCTAATGGCTTTCTGGTTTCAATCATTTCTTATGTTTTCAATGAACACGGTCTTTGTGGTGTAAAAGTAAGATAACTATTGTTGTTGATTTTTTGCAAGTTTCAAAACATTTCCTGACACGGAAACTCTCTTTGGCCTTACAGTGTGCATACGTCCGTGTGTTGGTCGAGCAGTAATTAAAGGAAACTTTGTTTTATCGTAACAGCCCCTCACCCAAAAATAATAAATAATTCACTATTTATATTGCGAATAGCTACAGTATAATTTCTCGCCTTTCTTCCATGTGTAACCGTATGACAAAATAAACGCACTGAGATGACAACAGTCATGGGCTACCTCCTAATATCGTGTTGGATCTTCCTTTGTCCGGCGTACTGCACCAGCTCGAAGTTACTAAGGACTCAACAAGTCGTGTAAGTCCCCTGCAGAAATACTGATCCATGCTGCCACTATAGCCTTTCATAATAGCGAAAGTGTCATATGTTCAGGATTTTATGCACCAACTGACCTTCCGATTATGTCCCATAAATGTTATATTGGGCTCATGTCAGCCGATCAGGATGGCCAAATCATTAACTCGAATTGTCCAGAATCTTCTTCAATCCAGGCATGAGTAATTGTGAGCCCGTGATATGAAGCATTATCGTCCACAAAAGTGCCATAGTTGTTTGGGAACATGAAGCCCATGAATGGCTGCAAATGGTCTCAAATGGTTCAAATGGCTCTGAGCACTATGGGACTTAACTTACCTAAGGACATCACGCACATCCATGCCCGAGGCAGGATTCGAACCTGCGACCGTAGCAGTCTCGTGGCTCCAGACTATAGCGCCTAGAACCGCTCGGCCACTGCAAATGGTCTCGAAGTAGCCCAACGTAGCCATTTCCAATCAATGATCAGTTCATTTGGACCAGAGGACTCAGTCCGTCCCATGTAAGCACAGACCACACGATTATGGAGGCAACACCAGCTTGCACAGTGTCCTGTTGACAACTTGAGCCCATGGCTTCGTGGGGTCTGTGACACACTCGAAACAAATTAAATCGGACTCATCAAAACAGGCCACGATTTACGAGTCGTGTAGGAACCAACCGATATGGTCATGAGTCCAGGAAGGGCGACCTAGGATATGTTGTGCTTCCATAGCCCAAGAACTTCAGATTTTGCCGCAGTGACGTAACGAATACGTTCATCGTACGTTCCATATTGATTTCCGCTGTTATTTTACTCAATGTTGCTTGTACGTTATCACTGAGAAACCTACGGGAAGGCCACTGCTCTCGGTCGGTAAGCGAAGGCTTTCGACCACTTCGTTGTCCGCAGAGAGAAGTAATACTTGAAATTTGGTATTCTTGACACTGTGGATCTACGGATGGTGAATTATCTAATGATTTCCGAAATGGAATGTCCCATGCGTCTAGCTCCAACTACCAAGGCGCGGCTGTTAATTCCCACCGTGCAGCCATAATCAAGTCGGAAACATTTTCACGTGAATCTCCTGAGTAAAAATGACAGCTCTACCAGCGCACTGCCCTTTTGTACCTCATATGCCTTGTTTACGCAATATAGACTAATGATTCACAGATCGGGTTTCGCTCTCCTATCGGTCCCAGTATCATTTTTGTCTCTGTCATTGCTCCCACTCTACATCTACATATATACTCCTCTAGCCACCAAACGGTGTGCGGTGGAGGCCACAATTTGCGCCAAAGTCATATCCCCCCTCCCTCCTCCCTCAGTTCCTCTCGCGGATCGCGCGAGGGAAAAAAAAGACTGGCTGACGCCTCAGTACGAGCTCTAACTTCCTTTATCTTCGAGTGGTGATCATTGTGCGATCTGAAAGTTGGTGGTAATAATATATGCTCTACATCCTCGGCGAAGATCGGGTTTTGGAATTTAGTGAGCAGCCCGTTCCGTTTAGCGCGTCGTCTATCTGCAAGGGTGTCCCACTTTAAACTTCCTATGAGATTTGTAACGCTGGCTAAATGTTCTCAATCTCTTGAATCAGACCCAACTGGTAAGCGTCCCATAAAGACGAACAAATACTCTTAAGACTTGACGAACTAACGCACTGTAAACAATTTCATTTGTTGATAATAATTGGCTCTCATGAAAAATGGAACGTTATAAAGTGATTCGTAATATAAGTTAACCTGCAGGCCTTTCCTTAACTGGCTGGCCAAGCCATTTCAAAGGCAACATTATGCCTCCTCACAAGTAGATCACAAAACCATCGCGTTCGGCATTATTCATGGGTGCGTTACATGTTCCCACCTCTCAGCCTATGAGGGTACGTCTGGCTTGGCGAACATGATTGTTTTGGTAGAGTTATCTGGGGAGATAGAATGCTGCGTGAGCGTACTACATCTTTGAATACAGTACACTCAACAGTGAACGTTATTGTGACACTGAACTGTTTCCCAATCTGATTTTTCACGACTGCACTCGATTCTGACTTCGCTATCATGAACGACAATGCGCGGCCGCTTCGAACAGTCACGTGTGGAAGAGCTATTCGAACGAGAGGATATTCGGGGAGTGGACTGGCCTACGAGTTTCACCGAAGTAAATCCCTTCGAGATCGTGTGGGATGTGCTGGGATGACGTACCGCTGCACTTCCATATTCACCAACGATCATGCGGCTGGTCCCGGCGGCGGTTCCAGTCCTCCTTCAGGCATGGGTGTGTGTGTAGTCGTTAGGATAATTTAGGTTAAGTAGAGTGTAAGCTTGGGGACTGATGACGTTAGCTGTTAAGTCCCATTAGATTTGAACCAACGACCGACCACCAGTTGTCAACAGCGCTGGTGGAGGATGAAACACCCTACCATACAAACTCTTTACCAACCTTGTACCAAGCATGACAGAGCATGGCACAGCAAGCACTTCCCTGTTAAGAACCGTTTGTAACATGCAGGCGACCATCATGAATGGCGGTGAATTCAGTGTAGTTTGAAGAAACCTGTAATATCTGTTTGGGTCACTGCGTATTTCTTTCAGTTACCTTCTCTATTACACTGCAGCAGTGGCTTCTGTGTATGAACCAATTTTAATCGAGCTATGTTATTTGACAGTGATATATAGTGCGTGAGTTACTATCGACCTTTAGTTTTTCACGCCAGTATACATCGATAAACTTTCTTGGAATGATTATTCCCAGTTTTCTGGGTAAAATACGAAACTAGTATCAAGGATTTTGTCATTTATATCTTATTTTCAGCGTGATATTTGTAATTTTTACGTTAATTAGACGCATAGACTCACATAATCTAATTTACATGTATGTACGAATTCTATGGAGGAATTTATACTACATCGTTAAATAAGTATATTGTCACGTTAAAGTTATGTTCACTGACAACTATGGCTTCTACAAATACCACAGTTAATTACTAGTAACCGTTACACTAAATTATGTACCAGACATCTGTTTCCTCAAAATCCATGGCCACATGCGACAAATAAACTATGTAATCAAAAGCATCCCGACACCTGCTTGTTAATGAGTTACAAGCTCGTGGCGCCTTCCATCGGTAATACTGAAATTCAATATGTGTTGGCCCATTCTTAGCCTTGATGACAGCTTCCACTCTCGCACGCATACGATCAGTCAGGTGCTGGAAGATTTCTTACGGGATGGCAGCCCATTCTTCACGGAGTGATGAACTGAGGAGAGATATCGATGTCGGCCGGCGAGGCGTGTCATGAAGTCTGCGTTGCAAATCATTCCAGGGGTGTTCTATAGGATTCAGGACAGGACTGGGTGCACGGCCGTCCATTGTAGGGAAGTTGTTGTCATGTGACCACTCCGCCGCAGGCCGTGCGTTATGAACAGGTGCTCGATCGTGTTGAAAGCTGCAATCAAATGGTTCAAATGGCTCTGAGCACTATGGGACTGAACTTCTGAGGCCATCAGTCTCCTAGAACTTAGAACCACTTAAACCTAACTAACCTAAGGACATCGCACACATCCATGCCCGAGGCAGGATTCGAACCTGCGACCTTAGCAGTCGCGCGGTTCCAGACTGTAGCGGCTAGAACCACTCCGCCACCCCGGCCGGCAAAGATGCAATCGCCGTTCCCGAATTTCTCTTCACGACGGGGAGCAAGAAGGTGCTTATAACATCAGTGTAGGCCTGTGCTGTGATAGTGCCACGCAGAACATCAAGGGGTGCAAGCCCCCTCCATGAAAAACACGACCACACCATAACACCGCCGCCTCCGAATTTTACTGTTGGCACTACACACGCTGGCAGATAACGTTCACCGGACATTCGCCATACCCCGACGTTGCCATCGGATCCCCACCTTGTGTACCGTGATTCCTCACTCCACAAAACGATTCTCCACTGTTCAGTCGTCCAATGTTTACGCTCCATACACCAAGCGAGGCGTCGTTTTGCATTTACGGGCGTGACATGTGGCTTATGATCCGCTCGACCATGAAATCCAAGTTTTCTCACCTCCCGTCTAATTGTCATAGTAGTTGCAATGTATCCTGCTGCAGTCTGGAATTCCTGTGTGATGGTCTGGATAGATGTCTACCTATAACACATTACGACCGCCTTCAACTGCCGGCGGTCTCTGTCAGTCAACAGACTGTGTCCCTTTAGGTTTCCACTTCGTTATCACATCGGAAAAAGTGGACCTAGGGGTGTTTAGGAGTGTGGAAGTCTCGCGTACAGACGTACGACACAAATGACACCAAACCACATGACCACATACGAAGTCCGTGTGTTCCCCGGAGTGCCCTATTCTGCTCTCCCACTATGTCGCTGATATGGACTACCCGGCAGTAGATGGCAGCACAATTCACCTAATATGAAAAACGAATGATTTTGGGGATGTCCGGATACTTTTGATCACATAGTGTGTGAGACGGAGTCAAACCCACAACTCTAGGATGATTCATTTTGCGATTGATACTACGATCACATCGTTGAGGCAAATGGAATAGAGACACACATACGTCAACAGTACGACACGTATGTTTTTTTATAGGGTCCGCCTTTAGCAAAGCACTATTTTGTTTTTTAACGCAAACTTGTTTCACTGCATTTGCAGCATCTTCAGTGGGCTTTTATTTTTCATCTATTAACAGTGGAACAGTTGAAGGTGTTTCTGGTGGTTGTTCAGATGCGTCTGTGATTCTTTTATGTGTGTGTGTGTGTGTGTGTGTGTGTGTGTGTGTGTGTGTGTGTGTGTGTGTGTGAAAAGGGAGAGAGAGTGAGTGTGACAGCAGGTTTTAGGATTTGTGTGTGTGTGTGTGTGTGTGTGTGTGTGTGTGTGTGGCGTGGGGGGTGGGGGCTCCGGTGGTGGTGGGGCTGAGAGCTCTATGGGTTGGTCTTGTCTAATAATTCTTTTAGGGGAGAGAACAAAGTCCCATTGCAGAGAGCTGTGTATTCATTTGCCACTGGTTTGCCTTCCACTATATGCAGACACAACAACCAACACCAATTCTCTATTTTCAGGAAAGTGACCACCACCAGCACACCCGTTCACAAAGAATCTAATCATCCGATTACACACAAACTAGCCAGTTTCCAGTACATGCTATACAGACTGAACGAAACCCCACTCACTCACAACAAATGCAAGAATGAATTGCATACAGTCAGACAAATAGCAGTAGAGAATGGATATGACACAAACACTATAGACAAACAGGACAACAAAATTTAAACAAAAGTAAAGAAGTACACCCAACACACAAAAACAAAAGCCTCATCATCAACTTACAAACAAACAGAACCTACACATGAGCTCACATGAACAGGAAACACCCACAATGACAAACAGGTGTTTCACTCTCACCTACAGCAACAAAGCAGTCCACAGAATAGGAAACATACTCAAAAAACAAGGGGTAAAAGCAGCCTACAGGAAAGACAACTCAACACAGAGAAAACTAAGGACAACCAGCGCAAGCACAGACAAACACAACACACTGGTACTTACCAACTAACATGTCAGGACAACAAAGCAGTTTATATTGCAGAAACTTTAATACCAGACACACAGAACACAGAAGAGCATTGAAAAGTAACAGCTGTCATTCCACATTTGCTAAACACCTGAGAGACATGGAACATTACCCAGCAAACATCAATACGGATTTGAAAATTATCAAATGCAGCAACAGCCCCCACAAAAACTAGTAACTGAAAAAAATTATCAAATACAAAAAGCCATAGTGGAAGGAAAACAAGCGATAAATGAATACACAGCTCTCTGCAATGGAACTCTGTTCTCTGCCCTAAAAGAATTATTAGATGAGACCAACCTATAGAGCTCTCAACCCCCCCCCCCCCCCCCCCATACACACACACACACACACACACATGCAAATGGATAAAATCCTAAACCCAACTGTCACACTCCCTCCCCCCCCCCCCCCCTCTCTCTCTCTCTCTCACTCTCTCCCTCACTTTTCACACACACACACACACACACACACACACACACACACACACACACAGGCAGACACAAAAAAAAATCACAGACGCCTCTGCAAGATTCAGAACAACCGTCAGGAACAACTTCCACAGCTCCACAGTTAGCTATCTTGATTTTACACCTTCAACTGTTCCACTGCCCTCCATGTTTGTATTTACAACTGGTAAACAGTAAATCAGTGACAGTGTCAGTGACAGACAGAGACTGTGGCAACTTAGTACATTGTCTTTGACAGTGATGAAGATGAAGAAAAAGAAAATGCAAGTGAAACATTATAGGCACACACACACACACACACACACACACAGAATTAAATAATTACAGGGATAGGAATACCAGTTTTTCAAATCTTAATTTTGGCTTAAACAATTTATCTACTTTAATGTATAAGTGGTTGTAGATGACATACTGTGGAACAAAACAGTCACTGTAGAAACGCAACACATCAGAAAATACGCACCATGGGATAAAAAGGTATGAATTAATAATTTTTGTGTTTTTTCAAATATCTGTAATTACGACTTAGAAACTAGTAGTTACATATATACAAACAGTGAAGAACATTCTTTATCTTTAACAGATGAAAACTAAAGGCCCACAGAAGATGCTGCAACTGCAGGGAAACATGTTTGGATTAAGAAACAAAATTGTGTTTTGCTGAGGGTGGGCGCAATCCAAAAACATACATACGTAATGTTAAGGCAAACAGGAAGAAAAAGAGCTTCACCCCAATATGACTATGTCTACAGTGTGTTGGCTACCCAACTACTCCATGCTTTGTTGCTCCATGAGTAGCGAACCTGTGACATTACAACAGAACTGAACTCTATACGATCGTAACTTTAAAAAATATTCACAATGTCTGACCAGATAGGGTAGTGACGCATTTCATTAAAGAGATAGCGACTATTATTTTGTGTGGTAGCAGGCTTCTGCCGGTAGAGTAATGCGACGCGGTACAGCAGACAATAATGGCTCATATTCTCAGGACGCCGTACATTCTGGTAAGACAAATCAAGAGCAGAAATAAATGACTTGCTTCGATAGCTCCTAGTCGCAGATCGGTATACCAGAAATGAAATATTTTGCTCAGGGCTTTATAAAGAATTCCGGGAAGCATAGAGCAATGTTCTACATGCAAACGCAGATGGCCGTATCAAGTACAAAAGACGATCATATGGAAATGCGACCCATTCCGACGGGCTGCCAAGACAGGCTGTACATTTCTTTTTCTCAAGAAGCGAACAATTTATTTCTCGCTCATGTAATCTCTGTGGTCCTAATTCCTTGTCCATAAAGTAGGTGCTCTCATGCAAGTGTGTAGCTGGATTCTGAAAAGCATTTTTAGGAGTGCTCTAGATTGCTAGTTTATAAACGTAAAAATTTATTGTTCGTTGGTTAAACTGGGGAAACGAGCTACAAAAATGTCACACGATTGCGCTATCGCTGAATATGCAATCATGATAAACGAGGTGTGTTGGGAAAGAAATGGGACTGAAAGTACTGAGAGCGACCTGGCAATGCTAGCAGTTCTACTTGTGTGCATAGCTGTTTTCAACCCTTCTCGATGCTCGGTACGAGTTTCAGCTTGGTAGAGCCATCAAATGATTTTTGAGAGCGCCTTCAGTGAAGCTCTGTTTTTGTTGCGTGTTACGAAAATGGAAGAACAGGATTTAGATCAATGTTATGTCAATAAGTTTTATGTCACACTTGGAAAATCTGAGATATTGACTTTCTCAGAATTTGAAACAGACCTACGGCGAACATTCCAACTGTGCACAAGTTTTTCCTTGTACAAATCAGTTTTGGAAGGCCTAAAACTCGTCGAAGATGATCATCGCTTTGCAGATGTCACCCTCTTATTTTTTTGTCACAATCCTCTTCGTCTGTCATTGTCACTCAGCACACATTTTCGTCCACCTTGCGGCTTACCGGATGATGTTTTTCCGTTTTTCATGTATTTGGTATAAATCTTCGAGAAAGTGCCTCTTGGAAAACCAAACACTTTGGCTAAGTGGGTTACGGCAGCACTCACCAAAGAGCACCAACACGTTCTAATGCAATCGCAGATAGACAAAACACTCTTCTGATTACGAGCGACGCTTGCAATGTACTGTGGATATTTGACAAGTAAAGTTTGTGCTCAAATACTCCAATGCAAACTGCAGACTAGGTTAGCTTGGGCATCGATGTTCAAGCATGCACTTCTCGTGATGTTTCCGCATTTTTGTAAAATCCCTGTGTGTCATATTTTGGAAAAATATCGCACGACACAGCTATGCAGAACCAACTGTGAGTAGCTAGTGAACGACAGCGATAACGCCAGCTAAACCGGATGATGACTGTTAGTGATCCGCAACTCACCGTAAAAAGTATTAGCACACTGGCCGCTACGGAGCGTTGTACATGGTGTCGAACTGGAACATGAAGATGTGACTTTTCACCACGTATGTTATGGAAGTGAGGTGATATGTGTGTTATATGGAAGGATGGCGGCAGTCGTCTTGACACCTGACGAAGTGGTAAGGAAGAGTTACCGTGTTGCTCCGTGCTGAAAGTTACTACACGAATGAGATTGCCTGAGCTTTTGTGTCCCATTTAGGCCTGTTCCGAGTACCTACACCTAACTGTGTCTGACTCGCAGCCATATAACACAGCGTAACAACAGTCGTATTAAAAGATCTTTGCCGATAGTGACTACCTTGTCAATGACGACCAGTTTCAAACCCAAAAGTGATTACTGCTGTTGGCGAACGTAGGTTCAGCGAACAGTGCAAGGGCCACGCAAGTGAGTATGGAGCCGTGTACCAGTCAAAAGGTCATTCCTGACAGCGTTGCTTTACGCTGCACATCTGTAACAGTTCTAACAACACAGAACTTGGGCGACTGTTGAAACGAAATGTGTAGTGCGGCTCTGTGCGTCGCGATTTTTCCTGTTTTGCAATTATGTCAGGCATCAATGGGGCGATTAACACTCAGTATGTGGTGGCTGTTATTCAGGTCAGGGATGGTTCTGTGATGTTGTGGAGGGGTTATCGTTCCATGACTTGTGGCCATATTCTGGATACGTTCAACAGAGACTGGAATAACTCTTCTTCACTTTCACCAGTGGTAAGTTTTTGTCGATTTCCCTGCATTTTCTTGATGACTATGCAGTAGACACTCCGTTTTTCCCAGCTGACAATAGCTGCGCTCACACGACTGCTTACATGCGTTTTACGAACACTGAGAAACATTATCACATCTCGGCTGGCCTAGTAAATCATCCGACGTTAATATCATAGCATGTGTTCGGGATTATTCAGAGTAGTGGGTGAAACGTAGAGATTCAAGTTGTTACAAATATTTGCGGAGTTTAATAATCAATGAGTGGGCTCAGCTGGATATTGTACGATTATATTTGAACTCCCATCTTCGAAAAAATGAAGCCAGTACCAAGGCTAAGGTCTGGATTACACGTTATTAAAATGATATATTTGAGTGATGACAAAGTTTTTGTTCAATGGTCCCATAATCGGGAGGGGGAGCGGTGTGGAGAAAAATATGTAAACACTGAAAACCACACATTGCCGTGCCTAATAAGGTGTAGGAAAACAGTTGGCATTGAAAACAGCTTCCAGCCGTCTCAAAATGCTAGATGCAGCTTCTGTGCGGCTTCCACGGGGATTTTATGCCATCCTTACTCCAAAATAGAGTCAACTTCAGGTAACTGTGGCGGAGATGGATAGCACTCATACATGCTTCTCTCTAATTTACTCGAGCAAGGATCATTAATATTGCCACATGGTGATCGTTAATATTGTCACATAGCGACTGTGGTGCCGGAGGAAGTGCGACATTTCATCCTCGTGCCCACAAAATCAACCATGGACTATACATATGTCGTCTTGGAACTCAGCATGAGCATTCGGAACAAGTACCATGGAAAAGATGTGATCAGACAAAATGGTCACATTATCTTACGAAGTTATGTGATCTTGAATAGTAACGACGGCGGCCACGAAGTACCGATGTGTAGCTGCCCAAATCATCATTGAATCCCCTCCATTTTTCAGAATGGGAAAGCATACAAGGCCCGGCGTTGGAAACACTGTTCAAGAAGACTCATTCCACCGAATATCATTCTTTCACTCCACGATGGTCCAGGTTTTATAGCTTCGGCACCACGCTTTCCTGTTACGGGAATCTGCATCTCCCTATGTGGCTTTGGAATTATAGCCCTCCTTGTAATTCCCTGTTTGTGGAGTTCCTTTCGTGTTGTTTCGGTGCGACATTGAGTTCTGCAGGGACTTCGATACCCATCGTCCTCTTATTTTCCGTCACAATCCTCTTCAATGAACGTTTGTGACGATCACTCAACTTCCCCTAGCGTTGTGACTTAGCGGGTGATTTTTTCTGCTTATCTTGTATACGGTATAATTTTTTGTTACAGTGGCTACTGAAGCAAGAAACACTTCCTCTTCTCTAGTTACGAAAGCACTCACCATGCACGCACCATCAATTTGCACGCTTTCGAATTGTTTTGTGTTAGACATAATGCATTAGCAACCGCACGGAATTCTGTTCTGACCGCGACTGATGCTTGAAACGTATTGAGGATACTGAATAGGTGCCATTAGTGGTGAATTACAGCATCACCAAGTACAGACTCAGCAAGCATCTACATTTATCTTCAAACATGAATTTCTATCGGTATTTCCATATTTTTGTCCATCCTCTGTATTGCTTATTAGAAATCAGTGTTGTTCCTGAGCAACGTTGTCAGTTAAAGAGGTGATGAAGGCAGGAGATCTATTGTTACGATAACGAAGGTGTCTCATATGAGCCATGTTAGAGAGACACTTATAATATGAAGATAAATACACTAATGCTCGTAAATTAAGGATAATGCTGACACATGATCAAACAACGCTCTGGTGTGCGGTTTGCGGGTTTAAATCACCTCGGGGTATAACCATGCAGTGCATTTTACCTGCGGTTGTCGCACGGTGGCGCTTCAGTCCACATACGCAGAGGTGTGTTGGTGCATATCACAGTACGGTGCAGCGAGTAAGTGTGCAGACATTTTCAGACGTGCTAACGGTGACTGTATGTTATAAACGGCTCAAAGAACACATATTGATGACGTTATGGGGGGTAGAATACTAGGGCGACTGTAGGCTGGTCAAACACAGCAGGCCGCAGCACGGTTCCTCCGTCTGCCACAAAGTGTGATCTCAAGATTATGGCATGATTCCAGCAGACAGGAAACGTGTCCAGGCGCTACAGTGCTGGACGTCCACAGTGTACAAAACCACAAGAAGTCCGATATCTCACCACCAGTGGCTGCAGACGGCCACAGAGTACTGCAGGTAGCCTTGCTCGGGATCTTAATGCAGCCACTGGAACAGTTGTCTCCAGACACACAGTCTACAGACGACTGATCAGACATGGTTTATTCGCTCGGAGACCTGAAAGGTGCACTCCACTCATCCCGGTCACAGGAGAGCCCGTAAAGCTTGGTGTCAACAACACAGTATATGGTCATTGGAACAGTGATCCCAGGATATGTTCACGAACGAGTCCATGTATACTTTCAACAGTGATTCTCTCCGGTTTTTAATCTGGCGTGAGCAGGTACCAGATACCAATCCCTAAATATCGTCGAAAGGCACCTGTATGGATGTGGTTTGATGGTATGGCGTGGAATTATGATTGGTGCACATACACCCTAGCATGTCTTTGACAGAAGAACTGTAACAGGTCAGGTATTTCGGGCCTAGAACCGCTCGGCCACACAGGCCGGCGATAAAGAAAGTGTCTCATATGAGACAGGTAAGAGACTCACTTAGTATCCTTGCACTAGTATGCCAGCCTTTTCAGGGGTGCAGTGGGTCCCATCTTCCTCCTGACGGATGATCACGAACGGCCCCATCGAGCTGCCATTGTGGAGGAGTACCTTGAAACATAAGATATCAGGCGAATGGAGTGGCCTGCCTCTTCTCCATACCTAAACCTCATCGAGCACGTCTGGAATGCTCTCGGTCGACTATCGCAGCAAGTGTTCAAACCCCTACGACACTTCAGGAGTTCCGACAGCCACTTGAGCAACAATGGTAGGCTGTACCTCAGCAGCTATTCGGCCACGTGATCCAGAGTATGCCAACCCGTTGTGCAGCCTGTGTACGTGTGCGTGAGGATCATATCCCATATTGATGTCAGGGTTAATGCGCAGGAAACAGTGGCGTTTTGTAGTACATGCGTTTGGGGACGGCTTTCTCAACTTATCTCGAATACCGTGGACTTACCGATCTGTGTAACCGAGCGAGGTGGCGCAGTGGTTAGACACTGGACTCGCATTCGGGAGGACGACGGTTCAATCCCGCGTCCGGCCATCCGGATTTAGATTTTCCGTGATTTCCCTAAATCGCTCCAGGCAAATGCCCGGATGGTTCCTTTCAAAGGGCACGGCCGACTTCGTTCCCCGTCCTTCCCTAATCGGATGTGACCGATGACCTCGCGATCTGGTCTCCATCCCCAAAACAAGCAACCAACCAACCTTAACGTCTGTGTCGTGTATGTTCCCGATGTGCCTATGCTATCAGCGGCAGTTTTGTGTAGTGCCACGTTGTATGGCACCACATTCTGCAATTATCCTTAATTTATGAGCATGAGTGTAGTTCGGATAACGAAAGTTCAAATGGCTCTGAGCACTATGGGACTTAACATCTGAGGTCATCAGTCCCCTAGTACTTCGAACCACTTAAACCTAACTAACCTAAGGACATCACACACATCTATGCAGGATTCGAACCTGCTAACGTAGTGGTCGCGCGGTTCCAGACTACTCGCCTAGAACCACTCGGCCACACCGGCCGGCGATAACGAAAGTGTCTCATATGAGACAGGTAAGAGACGACACATACTTTTAGTATCCTTTAGTCAGCAGTTATGCACTGAATGGCGTGATGCGGTCTGTTACGAATTCCTCTCTTACGCCAACATTTCCGTTTTAGAGTAGCAGATGATTATTTATAGGTTGTGCCCTAATATCTGTCTACCCCTGCAGTTTTTATCGGTGTGTGTAGAATCAGTCTCGAAAGTGCAGCTAGGGGGTACGAAGGGTCGGGCCCTGGGGCCCCACGTCCCGCGCCGTGCTGGCCGCCAGAGGGGAGCGACGTGCGGTGGTGCCGGCGTTGGCGTCGGCGTCGGCGTCGGCGACCGCAGCGCCGGGATTAGCCGGGACGCCGCAGGCGGCGCCCCCCCGGGGCCAATCAGCGCAGTCGGCGGCGCAGCTGGTGGTAATTTGGCGCGGGCAGCCGGCTTCCACGGCGCTCCTCAGGCGCCCACCTCCGGACCGGAGATAAACACCGAGCCACGGCTCCTGGCCGCAACTCTGCCGGGCCGAATAGCTGTCGCCTTTGCCGACGATGTCAAAATAGAGAGACCCGGCACAATTAGTCGCGCTCAGCAATTACAGCTGTGTTCCCGCCTCTGATGTGAGGCAACCTCAGTAACATTTAACACTGGCAGAAAAAAATCACAACACCAAAAGGAGTTGTGCAACATAAACCAAAGTTGTTAGGAGTGTTTCTAAATCTGAAAGATGATATCTAGTCAAATTTCGCGTCAGTCGCCTAAGAGAGGTGCCACTAGTGTTTCCATGAGGATGCAGGTCAGATCTACCTGAAACACAATCTGTAAACTGTCGTGAGCGTTAGTAACCTTTAAAACTGGACAAGGCGAGTTGAGTTGATGTTAGTCGAGAATGCCTTTAAGGCGACAAAGACGCCGTTATCAATACCTCATTGAATTTGAACGAGGTCGCGTGATAGGGATACGAGAAATAGGATGTTTATTGTGCGATACTGCAAAAAGACTTTGCAGGAATATAGCCACTGTCCATGATTCCTGGCGGCGGATGTGATGAGAACTTAAGTTCGGAAGAAGACCAGGCTCCGACGTTGCGCTACCGCGATGGAAGACCGTCGTTCTCAGTGTACGGCAGCATCAATTTGAGCAGTAGACGTCACCACAGAGACACAAAGTACTGGTACAAAGCGGTAACTTCAGGGACAGCCCCGAGACAGAGTCCTTGTAGCGTGCTTTTCAGATATCCCATCCCTGCGCCGTTTGCGATAGCAGAGGTGTCAAGCGAGAGCTCACTAGAGGAGACGACGGAGGTCTGTTGTGTTGCCGTAGCTTGGAAGAATGCTGAGTTGGATGTAAATTCTACAGAACAATTTGTATTTCGAACGTGCTCGGAAACGTATCTCAAAATTGTAGCTCTGAGCACTATGGGGCTTAACTTCTACGGTCATCAGTCCCCTAGAACTTAGAACTACTTAAACCTAACTAACCTAAGGACATCACACACATCCATGCCCGAGGCAGGATTCGAACGTGCGACCGTAGCGGCCGTGCGGTTCCAGACTGAAGCGCCTGGATCCGTTCGGCCACTCCGGCCGGCTGAAAATTATGCAAGTGATTACAGGATCATAGACTGCAACATGGGACGAGCCCTTACCAGCACAGAAGAGGCAACTAAATTGAAGAAGCAATAAATAAGGCGATCTCGCTAGCTACACACTCGTTCAATGGACGTTCTGGTGATGATCATCAATATTACTGACGCTTTTGATAAGCTATGATGGGCTTCTTTCCTTGGTTGCCTTCTGGGAGTGTATTGCCCAGGGTGCCATATAGACGGCCAGTGTGGCCGAGCGGTTCTATGCGCTTCAGTGCGGAACCACGGTGCTGCTACGGTCGCAGGTTCGAATCCGGCCTCGGGCATGGATGTGTGTGATGTCCTTAGGTTGGTTAGGTTTGCGTAGTTCTATGTTAAAGGGGACTGATGACCTCAGAAGTTAAGTCCCATTGTGCTCAGAGCAATTTTTTCGAGTTTTACTCGAAAACAAACCCTACAGTTTGAAGGAAGACAGCTGAGGTCGGCGATCACTAAATGAAGAATTTACATTACGTGATCACGGAAGTGTAGGTTCTAAGAGTTACATTGTGTCGTACAAACGGATTTTGAAGTAGAAACGTTGGTGATGTGCTGCCGTACGAATAATGGATCCAGGAGACGTAGACTGCGGTAGTGTGAGGACGGATCGAATATCTAAAGCGAAAAATCTACAGTTTAAATAGGTTGGAATAAATGAACAAAAACAGGATTCTGTAGTGCGAACAGCGGTATTAGTAATTGTTTGAGTGTTTTATTGTAGTTTCGTAGTAGCAGTAGTAGTAGTAGTAGTAGTAGTAGCATATTTTTTATTAAGTACCAGGAACAGATAATTAATCTATAAAGTTTTTATCGACGAGAAATTTATGGCCTATTTTAGGTTATCTGATAACAGATTTTAATTGTGAAGAATTATTAATATAAGAATTAAATGAAATAAGTAATTTCTCAGGTTTAAACTCTTCAGGACGAAAATGAGGGCTTTTTTCCTGATTGAAAGTGTACCCAGGAGAGTTCAAACAATCGTAAAGACAAAAGGGAGGACATGCCCCACCTTTAATGTCCACTACTCGGTGACGAGGCCAACGGCCTTGGTGCAGTGGCAACACTGGTTCCAGATCAGCGAAATAAGCACTGTCTGACTTGGCTACCACATGGATGGGTCACTGTGTGGGTCTGCCGAGTGCTGTTGGCAAGCGGGGTGCACTTAGATTTTGTGAACCAACAGAGGAGCTACGTAATTGAGAAGTATCGGTACCAGTCACGAAAACTGGCGACGGCAGGGAGAGCGATGTGCTGACCACTTGCCGCTCCGTATCCACGTCCGGTGACGCCTCAGGTTAGAGCAACACGGCGGCCGGTCGGTACCGTTCGGCCTTCAAGGCCTTTTCGGACAGCATTTGTTTGATTTGAACAGGTGACCAGAAGCTTATGATCAGACAGTGTATCTTGTGTAGGTGCTTTGTAAGTAGGCTGTTTAGGTTTTTTTATTGGTAACGCCACGTAGCGCTCTGTAGGAAAAATCACTGGCTGTGCCGTGTGCAGTCTGTGGCTGGTTTGCATTGTTGTCTGCCATTGTAGTGTTGGGCAGCGGCAGCTGGATGCTAACAGATCGTAGCGTTGGCAGTTGGAGGTGAGCCGCCAGCAGTGGTGGACGTGGGGAGAGAGATGGCAGAGTTTTGAAATTTGTAAGAATTGATGTCATGAACTGATATATATATTATGACTATTAAGGTAAATACATTGTTTGTTCTCTATTAAAATCTTTCATTTGCTGACTCTGCTTATCAGTAGTTAGTGCCTTCAGTAGTTTGAATCTTTTATTTAGCTGGCAGTAGTGGCGCTCGCTGTATTGCAGTAGCTTGAGTAACGAAGATTTTTGTGAGGTAAGTGATTTGTGAAACGTATAGGTTAATGTTAGTCAGGGCCATTCTTTCGTAGGGATTTTTGGAAGTCAGATTGCGTTGCGCCAAAAATATTGTGTTTCAGTTTAAGCACAGTCCTGTACAATTTTTCTAAGGGCCTTGTTACTACTTCCAGGTAAACAGGGAGAAAATTAATAAAACCGATGAATTGCAGGGACAGATTCCTGACTAGAAACGGCGGTGAAAAGGCCCTATGAACAAACATGTGTCCAAAAATGGAGTGTGTGTGTGCGATGACAACAAATCGTCCCAGAACATAATACAGAGCTACATCGCATCCACGTTACACCACATGTTCAAAGTGGCCTCCATAGGATTGCAGGTGATAGGAATAGTAGAAGTTGTCATGCAGGATACACATAATCGTACTTTGCCTTACACCATGTTGGCGGACCACTTGCCTGGAGCCGTTCTAGTGTTATAGAGAACCCGATGGTCCAGATCTAGTGTACGCACGCCGCCTCCCTGCATGTTCGTGTACCTGAAAGGACCCATGATCACAGTGCTAGAAATGTTATGTGACGTGACGTGACTGGTGTTTGTGAGGGTAATAGTTTTGGTATACCCGTGCTGCCTATCGACCGTTTCCAACTACTCGGCCGTACACAAGTCCCGGCTCGGATTGTCCCCGACATGAATTCCGTACGATTCTGCTGCGACAATCACGCAGCCTACAACAGCCAGCGAACACACGGCACGTGGTCAGAGGAACTGTAGTTCGTCAGCGCCACCTACCGTGGCAACGATGCATTTCCGGACACATGTTCATAGGATGTAATGTCCATCCTGCATTATTTATATACTTTTCATTTTCTACCGCCGAAGGTAGAGCCTGTAATGGGCCACTGGAGTGTGAGGCATTTTACGGCCAAATAAGAGGCAAGCTGGTATTGTCCCATTTGAAAAATTTGGAATGGGTTTGCCATTACCGTGTGTACCGTACTATAAAGGGAAAGCTTCCGATAACCTCGGGCAGAAACGGAGGATGGGAATATTTCTAGTTTAAATATGGGACAATAACTCGCAGACATAAAATGGGTATTGCTTGTAACGTTGCTAGCTTACCTGTAGTATTCAACAGAAATTTAGTGAGCTCTATTTTTATTCCATGTGCCATACTTCATATTTGTACACAGGATGTTTCCGAAATAGAAGTCTTCAATAATAGATGTGTTACGCCACAGAGGTTTTAAGTACAAACAATGCGGTTTTTGGTTGTTAGGAGCTTTGACATTGTCAGTAGAATTCAGTGAGAATATGGTGTGGAGTCGTGTGTTTCTGACTCTACTGAGCGGTCTGAAAATAGTTAGCAGAGCATAGAGATATGAATGCAGAGAATACAGAATTTTGGGAATATGGCTTGAGAAGTGTAAAGACTTCCGGGTAATGTTGCTGCATTACCTGCTCGTGCGTAATTTATGATCGGTTTGTGAAAGGCAAATTTTAGGCGATTTTTCTTTATTTGTTCGGTTAGTTATTTTGACTATCGAGAAGAAATCAAGTAAAATTAGTTGTTCACATGACTTGCACTCAGAGCTGTAGATGTAACACTCTTCTATCATTTTAGTTTCATCGAAGAGTTATATTTTTAGGAAGTAATTTTTGTAAAGACGATGAAAAGTATCAAGGAATGTCTTTTCACAATATATTTTTTGAATGGTACTCTCCTCTACATCACTTAGTTAATGCAATATCTTCCACTTTCTTCTCATGAAAATTCTGTTTTGTAGTTATTTGTTGCAGCAGTGCACTTCGTGGGACACAGCGGCTACGGTCAAAGCTTAATATGCTTACAATAACTGCTCAAAGCTTTCTTTTCTCCGGCTGGTCTCCTGCTGCACTGTCCTTTATTTCTAACACTTTCGATCAGTACCAAGTTTCCGTTGAGGACAGATCAGCCATAAAAGTTTGTAGGGCCAGTTTAAACGTCAGTCAGAACACAGTAAGAACATTCACACCTATCACTACATTTCAAAATTACACTCCTGGAAATTGAAATAAGAACACCGTGAATTCATTGTCCCAGGAAGGGGAAACTTTATTGACACATTCCTGGGGTCAGATACATCACATGATCACACTGACAGAACCACAGGCACATAGACACAGGCAACAGAGCATGCACAATGCCGGCACTAGTACAGTGTATATCCACCTTTCGCAGCAATGCAGGCTGCTATTCTCCCATGGAGACGATCGTAGAGATGCTGGATGTAGTCCTGTGGAACGGCTTGCCATGCCATTTCCACCTGGCGCCTCAGTTGGACCAGCGTTCGTGCTGGACGTGCAGACCGCGTGAGACGACGCTTCATCCAGTCCCAAACATGCTCAATGGGGGACAGATCCGGAGATCTTGCTGGCCAGGGTAGTTGACTTACACCTTCTACAGCACGTTGGGTGGCACGGGATACATGCGGACGTGCATTGTCCTGTTGGAACAGCAAGTTCCCTTGCCGGTCTAGGAATGGTAGAACGACGGGTTCGATGACGGTTTGGATGTACTGTGCACTATTCAGTGTCCCCTCGACGATCACCAGAGGTGTACGGCCAGTGTAGGAGATCGCTCCCCACACCATGATGCCAGGTGTTGGTCCTGTGTGCCTCGGTCGTATGCAGTCCTGATTGTGGCGCTCACCTGCACGGCGCCAAACACGCATACGACCATCATTGGCACCAAGGCAGAAGCGACTCTCATCGCTGAAGACGACACGTCTCCATTCGTCCCTCCATTCACGCCTGTCGCGACACCACTGGAGGCGGGCTGCACGATGTTGGGGCGTGAGCGGAAGACGGCCTAACGGTGTGCGGGACCGTAGCCCAGCTTCATGGAGACGGTTGCGAATGGTCCTCACCGATACCCCAGGAGCAACAGTGTCCCTAATTTGCTGGGAAGTGGCGGTGCGGTCCCCTACGGCACTGCGTAGGATCCTACGGTCTTGGCGTGCATCCGTGCGTCGCTGCGGTCCGGTCCCAGGTCGACGGGCACGTGCACCTTCCGCCGACCACTGGCGACAACATCGATGTACTGTGGAGACCTCACGCCCCACGTGTTGAGCAATTCGGCGGTACGTCCACCCAGCCTCCCGCATGCCCACTATACGCCCTCGCTCAAAGTCCGTCAACTGCACATACGGTGCACGTCCACGCTGTCGCGGCATGCTACCAGTGTTAAAGACTGCGATGGAGCTCCGTATGCCACGGCAAACTGGCTGACACTGACGGCGGCGGTGCACAAATGCTGCGCAGCTGGAGCCATTCGACGGCCAACACCGCGTTTCCTGGTGTGTCCGCTGTGCCGTGCGTGTGATCATTGCTTGTACAGCCCTCTCGCAGTGTCCGGAGCAAGTATGGTGGGTCTGACACACCGGTGTCAATATGTTCTTTTTTCCATTTCTAGGAGTGTATTATCCGGTACAGTTTAGGTAATTTTTAATTTATATTACATTATGAGACAGTCCTTGTTGTTACTGTGCAGTGTTACATTCGCGTGTGTGTTGTTCAGTCTTTGGAATTTTAATTCGTCAGTTTGTATAGGTGAATTTACAGGGCATTTTAAGTAAAGCACTTTGGACAGGCAATCTTTCAAATGAGAAATTTTATTATGGAATTTTTGTAGAACTGTTGTTTGTCAGTTTAGTGTATTAGAAATGCACGTCATGTACTGTGACGTCAAGCATTGTAGCACTGTTCACTGCACTTCACAACAAAGAGTTTCACAGAATAGCGTTATCTAGTATGCTATTTTACATTTTATAATTATCTTTGGTTGTACTGTTTGACTATGATGTGGCGACTCCTTTTATCAGGCAGCACTTACGTAATAACACTAATTGCATTGTTCAGGGTCAGAATACAGACACACACGAAGTTAAGATTAAGAAACCAGTCCAGGTTAGCTCAAAACAACGTTTACAGTAAATTATATGGTGTAATTATTTACATATATACACAGTAAAGTCGATCCGTACGACGTGTGGTGTGTGCCTGTGACTTGCAATGTGTTATCAATCTGGCCCTTAAAGCGATAGAGACTTGTTACATCGTTTTAAGTCTACCAACGGAAAGTTTTTTTTCTATTTTTTACCATTTTTATTTTTATTTTTGTCTCCTTCCTCCACTCCTCTCACCAATACATGGCTTCTTGGTCCAGTTTCTGCACATTTGAAATAGAAAGCGAAATACTGTTTCTTCTGCATGATTAAAATAAAATCATGCTTCCTCTTCAACCATTTTGTCCTTATATGCATAAGTAAAACTTATGCCTGAAGAATCTTTCCTTAATAAAAAATGCTGATCTTTTGCTATTGCTGCAAAAAGTTTTACTCGTCTTCTCGTGACACTAATAAAATGAAATACACTTCTTTAATTTGTAAGTAAGAGTTATTTTCTTCTCTTGACGCAGTAAACTGAACTAAAATCTTCGCGATAAGGTATACTAAAATGTTTTCTTAATTTTGTATATATGTCCCATTCATTAAATTACCCGATCCTTATCTCGAGTTTTACGTTCTTTCTGAGTACTTTTTTTCATTTTGGTTCATAATTATGTGCAGTATCGCATTGACGCTCGTGTGAGGTGTGACACTCAAGGGTTCTGCTTAGGCGTTCACGGTTACACCTAGAGCCTCAAGGCCCACAATGTCCCCATCTTACTTGGCCCTCAGCAGCTATCCCCTACTTATTGCCATCACCTCTATATGTTTTACAACAACAAATTGTGGGGCTGTATGAATCTTAGCCTGCGCCTGTCCTTTGAAAAACGATACAAAGCGTATTACCAAATTGTACTTTGTGATATTTCATTTCAATGATAGTGCCGAAGAATCGTCGTCCTTGAGATACGTTTGGAATTCTCCTTCCTTGTTAATTACACAGTTGACATAACTGTCGTAAAGCCACACAACTGCGTTGTTTTTCAAGTATGGTCAAAGTACTTGAGCAGGGACCAACATATACAGGGTGAAAAGTATTTAAACCGACAAACTCTGGGAGATTGTAGGGGACATCAAAACAAATATTTTTTCCTAATGTCATTTTTTCCTATGAGGAGTATTTAAACCTTTAGAGGAATATTTCTCTGGCGGCTGATTTATTGAACCAACAAACACATTCCCATTTTTTTTATGACCAAGGGACAACACATTAACACAACCCAATTTCAATTACAGTATATTTTCAAAAATGCCTCCATTTACACGTAAACAAAGTTTACACTGCCGGATCATGTTCTGTCTCACACGGGCAAAATCCCTAGGAGTATCCTGAATTGTTCCTGCTGCTGCCACTATCCAGGCAACCAGATCCTCTTCTGATGCAACAGGAATTGCGTAAACAAGGTTGCGCATCTCTCCCCACACAAAAAGTCCAGAGGGGACATATCTGGGGATCGAGCAGGCCATGGTACAGGACCACCTCTGCCAATACACGTTTTTGGGAACCGTCGGTACAGAAATCGATGCACACGACGACTGAAATGTGCCGGCGCCTCGACATGTTGGAGCCACATCCGTTGTCTTCTAGACAACGGGACGTCTTCCAGAAATTCTGACAATGCTCTGGCGAGAAAATTGTAATAGCGCCTGCCATTTAATGGCCTAGGTAGCAGATACAGCCCAATTCAAGTCCCCAACAACACCGACCGACACATTAACGAAGAACCGCACTTGATGAGCGCTAGTAACTGTGGCATGTGGGTTATCGTCACTCCAAGCATGCGAATTGTGCATGTTGAATACTCCATCACGCCCGAACGTTGCTTCATTGGTAAACAACACAGTGGATGGAAATGTAGGACGCATTTCACACTGTTCCAGGTACCACTGCGAAAACTGTGCTCTGGATGGATAATCAACTGGTTCCAGTCTGTGGACACGCTGTAAGTGAAACGGACATAACAATTGCACTCGAAGGACTGTTCTTACATTCGTCTGATTCGTCCACATGTTACGTGCATCTGCACGAGTGCTGATTGAAGGCTTCCGCTCCACATGCTGCAAGACAGCTCCCTCATATTGGGCCGTTCTTGCCGTGCGACGGTGTCCCTGTCCCGGTAATCTGCTAAATGACCCGGTCTCACGCAGATGTTGGTACACAGGAGCAAAGGTCATATGATGTGGGATATGGCGATTAGGATATTGTTGTTGATGAACCGGCTGTGCAGCTCGTCCGTTGTGGTGCGCTACGTAGTACGCACTAACCACATCATCGTACTCACCCCAGGTGTATCGCTCCATAAGTAAACAGAGACAATGCACTACTACATTGACGGACAGCAGTCGCTTACAACTGAACAGCGTAATACGCCCTCTAACAACTGAAGATCGTGATACGGCCTCTAACAGCTGAAGAACGTAATATGGCCTCCACTGGTTCAAATAACCCTCATAGGAAAAAATGACATTAGGGAAAAATATTTGTTTTGACGTCCCCTACAACCTCCCAGAGTTTGTCGGTTTAAATACTTTTCACGCTGTATGTACTATCAATTCTATTAATCACAGCAGATATTTAAACAGCTCTCACACTTAAGTCTGTGTGAGTGCGTGTCAACAAGGAAGTGTTTTTGGAGTACATTTGCGTCGCATAAACCAACAGAATACCATCTCTCTTTCGTACTCTACCAGGAATGAGCCACTCCGCCTGCATCGACTTCCCCGAGTCGGGACGCGACAAGAACGGGGGAGCAGATTTTTGGGCCGAGTGGAAGCTGGTAGCTGTCCCCGTAGCGGCCGACTGGATGCCTGGTCGAGAGGGTCCACTGCCGCCGAGGACAGCAGTACGGGGCCGTGTATATAGGGGCGGACACGGCGGCGGCGGGCGGCGGGGGTGGGTGATTTATTACGGCTGCCCGAATCATAACTCACGCGAAATAACTCGTCGTCCGCCAGCGGCGCCGGCACCGCGGCCAGAGACCAGCCAGCGACCGGGTCCTCCACGACGGAGGGCCCGCGGTCCAGATGCCATCGGCCGCCGCATCCTAATCGAAATCCGATACGGAATCTCGCGCGATCCATCGGCCCCGCCTCCTTCCAGAAATATAAAATCCATCAGGAACGGTCGATGTGCCGCTCCGTCTAGCCTTACCACCCCCATCCCTCCCCCTCTCATTCTGTGTGCCTCCATCTCTCTCCCTCTGTCTCTCGGCCGGGCGTCACAAGGTCAGACGGCACCGGCAAAGCGCAAGCCGTATTTTCCACGGCGTCGGAGAACGAATAGGAGCGGCAGGCATACGGTGGAATTAAGGCCGCTCTCCAGGGGGCGCGCTTCCACTCAAACATTTCATTTTCTTCCGGCAGAGAGGATTTATAGCGGCTTAATCAGAGGGATATTTCTATCAAACGCTAGGGAAACGTGTGGCTTCTGATGCTGTCACGCCCCTCGCAATCCAATTTTTGACGCAGAATCCGATTACCAAACAGAGTTTTTGAGCGGCAGATGGTACCGAGCCAGCGAATGAGATTTTAGGAGGTCGTTCTCACGACGTATGGAAAGTTTGTTTTAGCACAAAGTCTTCAATTGAGCAACGTCTCTTCTTTATAAGAACAGTTGCCCCTCGTTATTTTGAACAACCGCGGAATTCTTGATCTACCTTAATAAGCAATTCAAACTTTTGAAAACTCGCTTTCCTCTTTCAGTCAAATGCTTGAGCGGAGCGAAAACATAACTTTCTAGAAATTACACAACGGATTTTTATCCGAATTTTCATTGCAAGACAAAGAGTAGGAAATGGATAAATGGGGTATAAAATTTACCAGACTGAGTTCTAGAGTTGCACACAGAGGCTTTCTTGCTTAAAAGCATTCAGTGTAATGAAGAAAAACTTAATTAGTGATTTGAGGAAAGACCGGAATAGTTAACGAATATCTGCTTCTATCTATGCAAATGAAGTGTTAAGAAGTATCAAATCACACCATAAATTTAAACTTCTATGCTTCCTTTTCATCTGTGTACTCACAATAAAAACACAATACTAACCGATTTTTAAATAATTACACTTCATGCTTTCTGAACACAGCATGAATATAAGAAAATTTATGGTAAAGACCATCAAATATTTTGTGAAGTAATTTGTCTAAGAGTAAGAAATAAATTGATTAGAGGAACGTTTATGTGCATTTGAGTGATGCTCGAAATCGCTTACAGCAGCTGAGACACTAATATGTTAGCGATCTAAGGAGACCAGTGGGTAAAACTCCGACAGATATATATCCTCTAACGCTCTTCAGAATTCTAACCTTCTAAGTCAAATGCTGAACTTTAAACTGTCAATTGACAAGTCATTAGTTGTACATGATTTCGAGCACCATTCAGTGGCGTGTCAAATATTTCTCTCCTATGCCTTATTTTTTGCTTCAGAAAAATAAATTATTTATGAAATCATTTGGCCTTTTTTTCAAAACTTTTTTATTTAATTACTTACAGGACTCTTAGATATTCAGGATGTGCTTACAGTTCCCATTTTAGTCTTCAGTCTTTCTGTCATGTTTCCATGAATTCGGCATGCACTCCCTATTTCTTCACAATCTTGGTTCTTCCTTTGGTTTACGTAACTACTAGAACCATCTTTCTCACTAATTTGTAAAGATTATTTCAGTCTTTGTCGGTCCATGTAAACTGACATCTGCACCGGACCTCCTGGGGCCACGTAAGCCATGAATGTATGCTTTATTGCTTCTCTCCTGCAAATGAAATCCGTCAATATTTTTACTCCATAATCGCCACCACCCCATATTTGGTTAACACACTAATATTATCTAAAATTGGCATACACATGTACGACGTTTAGAAAAAGTTCTGGATAGAGAGGAAAGAGTATTTTGAAGTCCGGTTGATACAAACTGTTGATGCCTCCCAAACTGGAAGAAACGTGTCAACCATTTTTAATATAGTAACGCAACTACTCTTATTTCATACGAAACTTTGTACTGTTTATCAGTATTCGACTATTCCTCAGTATAATAGAAATAGGATGCTTGTCAGTGTTCGCAGTGAAAAATTTTGTGACCAGCAAGGAAATGTGTTAAGTGCGAGAATCACGTCTCTGAAGTTTCGACAACGTTACTGTTTGGTTATCGGTTAAAGGCACTGAAGCAATGCTATGTTTGGGCATGAAATATACTGTATGATATCCTTACCACGGATTATACCACTGCAATCGTCTTTCGGAAAGCACTCTAAAACCATTTGAAAATTGTATGTAGAGCAAAACTGACACGTAGTGGAAGCGATTATTCATAGAATATCTTGGTTCGACAATTTGAAACATTTCTGGAGTGATGTGGATGTCTACATTAAATGAGACCAGCGCTCACTATAGAACTGTGCAGTTAATTAGTATCCAAAAGGCGTACAATAGAGCAACCGACGGCAGACTGAGTAGCGCGAAAGTAATTTAAAACCAGTGTGAGTCAGTGCCCCTGTCCCTGCCGCTACTTTAACTTATTTAAGATCGTTAGTAAGCAGCGTGCAAACGCTAATTGCACGAATAGTTTGCTTGCGAAGTTGCTGAATGTCCAAATGTTTCCACAGAAAACTTGTATTTAGCTCATCATCGTGTGGTAGATCTTTCTGTTTCGTAGATGTGGATGTTCTATGTTCTACTGCGTCTGAGTAGACGTGTCGCCTCACTTCATTATCAGAAAATATGTCGATATTTATAGGGGAGGTAAGACCCATAAACTTGATACATTCGTGCCCTCAGTTAATATGGTAAAGCACTGTATCAAAGCAGGCAAGAGGTTACTTTCGTGGAATCGCAATAAGAGTCACGAATGACGATCCCAGGTCTCTTTCAATGCTGTAAACCGAAATACATATTTAGGTTAATATATATGCATCTTTCGTATGAGAACACATCACTGTTTTACGTACAGGAAATTTCAAAATAATGTACAACAAAAGTTCTGTAGGTGGTGCATACGATAATAATAATACTGCAGGCGTGCGAGTCCGAAAACCATAAGAGACTTCAAGCCATAAGAAATATACACTGATCAGCCAGAACATTAGGATAATCTACTTAATGGGTGTTATGTCCCTCTTTGGCACCGGTAACAGTGGCGACGAGTCGTGGCCTGGAAGCAAAGACGTCTTGGTCGGTCACTGGAGGGAGTTGGCACCACATCTGCACACGCAAGTCACCTAATTCCCGAAAATTCCGGGAAGGGGGTCGATGAGCTGTTACGCCACGTGCAGTTTCATCACAGATGTGTTCCATCGGTTTCAGGTCTAGTGAGTTGGGGGCCAGCACATCAACTGCAATTCGCCACTGCTTTCCTCGAACCACTCCATCACATGGCGCATTACCTTGCTGAAAAATGCCACTGCCGTCGGGGAACATGATCGTCATAAAAGAGTGAGAGTGTTCTCCTGGAAGAGGAAGGATTCGCCTCCCCCCTCCTCCGCTGCCCCCCCCCCCCCCCTCGGCATGTTGACGAAGGTATCGGTATTCATCAGACCATGCAATGCTTTGCCACTGCACAAACATGTAGTGTCGATGTTCAAGTACCCATTTCAGTCGTAGTTGCACATGCATGTCTCATCGATTGTGGAGGCCCATCGTTAGGAGTTGTCGGTGTACTGTGTCTTCAGACACACTTGAGCTCTGCCCAACATTAAAGTATGATGTTAGATCCGTCTCAGTTCGCCGCGGCCTGTCCTGTTTTACCAGACTGCCAGGCCTACGACGTCCGAAATCTGTGATGAGGAGTGGCTGGGCAACGCCACGATGTCTGGCCGTGGTTTCCCCTTTGTTTCACCACGTGTTGAAAACACTCATCGCAGCACTCTTCGAACACCCGACAAAAGTCGTGCAATTTCCGAAACGCTCAAACCGAGCCTCTGGGCGCCTTCCCTTTTCTACATACGGACAGCACGTTCACTGATGCTAAATGCACCATGTGTATGTCTGACTAGCAGTAATTTCCCGCCAGGTGACGCTGCTATCATCTGGACGGGTTTATACCCGTAGTATGTCGGAGCTCATAATGTTCTGGCTGGTCAGTGTGTAACGCTTACCGACTCGCCATCTGAGCTCTACATATCATCATGCTGGTCAATGCACATGGGACACATAAGACGAGACTCGTAAGTAACCACTCAGATTTAATGAACTACAAAATTTCATTCAACAATAATGAAAGAAATGCAGAGAACGACATGGGATAAAGAAAAACAGTAAGCGAAATTGAGAAATTCCGAGAGTCCTGTTAAGTAACGCATACCAGATCACTTAACTGGATACAGTGAAAATACCGATTCTGCGCCCGACCTGTTGGTAGAAAAATCAACAGATCTTATTCATCACATTGAAAACGTGGCTAGAATTCCTGTTGCTGGATCTAGGAATGGGATGGAATGCTCTAATCTTATGTGAACTGGTGAGGAGAAGTAGTGATTCTGGTTTCATTAACCAGCGCTAACGGCCATAAAAAGTTGAGAATAAACCATCGAACTATGGTTCAAGTTTCTCAAACGGCAGCGCTCTATTGTTCCATGGACGTGAGGGCAGAATTTCATCTCACTGTTCTGTTTGTGAAAAAGGGGCCGAAAACAGATCTTATTCATCCGAATATGAGTCGTAAAACAGTCAGAATCCACGAGTATGGAACTTCTCCAAGTTCAGACCGCGTCATTTCTAAGTTGAAGCCTGAGATTCCGAAGATAGTCACCCACCACCAGTTGGGGTACCGAAAGGTGTGTGTGCCCTATGTATTAATCGCCGAATAGCAGAAGACCGTAAAAAGCAACGAAAAATCATCTGTACGGAATGGCTTGCTTGTTACGGGGCTGAGCTTGACAATTTTTAGTGGAACACCTTCAAAAGCGACGCAACATTGGTTCATCATTTCGGACTGGGAATGGAACGGCAATCCGATGAATTGGTGCATCTCTCCTCCAAAGAAAGAACTTAAAAGCCTCACCCTTAGCCCGTAAACTCATGGTGACGGTCTTCTGATACTCTGGTTATTCTGTTTGATGTCTTCCCTTATGGTACAGCGATCAGCTCTCAAGTGCAGAAAACTGAAGCGTGTTCGTCGCTACAATAATGGAGACGAATTTCTCCTTCTCTGTGACAACGCAAGGCCTCACACAAGTCTACGCACCCAAAGCGGAACTCTCAAAACTTCATTGGACCGTTATTTCTCGTCCACCCTACAGCCCCGATCTCGCACCTTCCGAATTCCATCTGTTTGGACCACTGTCAGATGAACTTCATAGAATGATGGGGAGGTTATTCATGCAGCAAGACGGTGGCTTCGACGTCGACCAGAGTAGTACCACTCGGGCATAATGGCCCTCCAATTAAGGTGGAGAAATGCCGTCGCATTGAACGGAGATTATATTAAAAAATAGAGTTTTCTGGCTAAAAGAGTGGGGAACAACATGGTTTCAAGAAAAGAAGCGTTGCATTGTAACAGCTCGTTGGCAGTTACGTCTTCCGTTGTCACGTTATGCTCATCTGACACCATTGGGATTTGTTATTCGATAACAGGCTTCAATGAACTGGGAGTATGAGGGTCTGGTCGAGAAATCAAATTTAGTGGAATGAGCTCAGTTGTTAAAGCGGAACCTGAAGCGATTGCCTAAAGATGTTTTCTAATGATCATGTACCCAAAGGAATGGGAAGTGTTACACCATGAAGCACCAGTCGGAGTTCTGTCAGGCTTTTGGAGATGTCCATAGCATAATGGGTCCAAAATAATTAAGCTTCACTTCATACGAAACTGATGCCCATAGTTGACACAAGTCTGAAGTATGACCTTAGCTGGTACCGATATCCTCATGTATTCTGTGGTGTCACAAGGCTTAGGCCTGTCCCACCCCTCATTAAATTGACGAAGACTTATAAGAATAATTGTAAGAACAGTTATTATTATTATTATTACGTTCTTTAAGTTTGTTTTTGGGTTTTCAGATATACTGCGGGAAGAAAGTTTATTTATGCTGCAGATAACGTGGAAGACGATGCCCATCGATCACTACGAAAGTTCGACGTAGCGGCAAGTGGGCAAGGAATAAAGAGATATTTTGCTTTCTCTTTGTAAACAGATCGGTCGAGTCTTCAAAGGTTCATGTACAACGTATAGGCGGGTGACACATTAGGTGGGACCCGATGCCTGTAATACTTCCACAGTTATTAAAAAGTTGTTAAACGGCAAAACCAATAGTTCATCATTTATACAGATAAAAAGTAGTCAAGATATAGGAAAGGAAGAGTTGCGGCGTCAGAACGAAAAGTGATACATCGCTCAGCAACGAAGAAGGACGTAAAGAGCGGGCGTTAGCGGTGAAAGCAAATCAACTGATAAAATAGTGAGTCGGTAATTAAGCATAAAGCCACGTAACACTTCAATTCACAACGGCTTGGAAGATACGGCATCAGAATGTTATCTTGAGAAATTTCTTACAAAGCCTGTGTCATTTAACGAAGACTGCGGCTGGACGGTTTATATGAGAGCACACGACTTACCATCGCATCCCTTACGTGGTCTATGGGCGACAAATCAAGGGAATGGGTAGTCCAGTCATGGATTTGTGGAATCGGCATGGAGTATGTGGTCTGAACCGCAGTTCTGAGACACTCGTTATCGTGTTGGAGCATGCCATTTGGTATCCTCCTCATGAAATATGTAAGAACAGGGTCTACCACATTTGATATTTTCAGCCCCTTTACAACCATTCACAAATCAGAGATTTGTGTCTCGCGAACCACGGCTTTCTGTATCATTTCACCTGTGAGAAGATATATTAAAAGCAAAACCCCACAGACTGCCACTTAATGTACCAAATGACTCCAGTGCTACCCCATGAAAAAATCTGCTGTTTGTGGTATGGTGTCAGCTTCATATCTCAACCTAGTATCCAGGAATCTCTTGCCTACTGTTCCTAGTGACACTCTGCCTTTGCCCTCTACCCGGAGTTCATACGTTTCCACCTATCTACTCGACAGAGACAGTCTAGCAATCTTACAATCTGCTCATGCTGTAGAACCTGTGACTCCTCTTCTAACCACAGTGCGCTCCTGAGGCCATCTCCTCACCACTTCTTCTGTCGCTATGATAGTCCCACTTCCCTTATACCTCCGATTCAACTTTTAGCAAAGTACGGAAGATGGCTACAAGGTGCACATTCATGTCTTTTAGCTATACATGTTCTGCTGTGATCTACTTCCTGTTACGTGGTAGCTTATTGACAAAACTGTCGTGCAACCTGTTTAATAATCCAATAAGCAGATCTGAGTAGTAAATCAAATCACTGACATTGGATGAAGCCTTAGAGCAATGCGAACAAATGTCAATGACTAAACTATTAATTATCTCTGTCGTTTTTCCTTTTGGTATGGTGATGGCTTGTTGTAATATCTGATTTTGCTGAAGACGTTGTGAGAAGTAATGTGAAAACATGAATCAAGACTTTTGGCTCTATGTCTGCAGTCCAGCTGTCAGATTTTTGAGTCTCTGGAAGGGGAGTTAGAATGTTACATGGTGGTATCTGTTGTGCAAGAGTTGTTATAGTATCACAACTCTTGCACAACAGATTCCACCATGTAACATTATAACCCTGCATCGCTGGTTGAAGTGAGGCATACAATGGCGGCGTTACGTCGCAAAGGCCTTCTCCAGGTGGAAGGTGGCATAAGAGCGCTTTGGCGTTTAACCCAAATAAGAAGAAGAACAGTGAAATTTTAGTACATGTTTTAAGGACGATGAAAATTAACCAATACTCAGTTACAACATAATAGTTAAATTTCTGACACTTCACTGAAGTCACCCATTTCGCTCAGGAGGATGCGTAAAAGCCACTGTATCTTGAAGGTGTTATCTTGCCTGACGCTTTAATCACAGAAATTTATCAGCGAGTGATAACAGGACCTTTTATTGTGCATTTATTTTATCTGATAAGGTTACAGCCTTCAAGCCCTCTCTTACGTTTGATCAAATACCTATGCAGTGTTGTACATTATGGTACTAGAATAAAGAAAATGTGGTTTTATAGTTATGTCAGTCTTATTTACATTGTGTTGAGTTACCAACGCCATCATGTTCATAGAGACACAGAAACCAATCATATCAAAATGCCTGCCGAAATCAGAGTCAGAAAGGTCACCTCAATAAGGTATGAATCGCGTGTTTCTGCAGTTTTCTATATACTTGGTTCATAGGGCTCTGAGCACTATGGGACTTAACTTCTGAGGTCATCAGTCCCCTAGAGCTTAGAGCTACTTAAACCTAACTAACCTAAGCACATCACACACATCCATGCCCAAGGCAGGATTCGAAACTGCGACCGTAGTGGTCACGCTGTTCCAGACTGTAGCGCCTAGAACTGCTCGGCCACTCTGGCAGGCTTCTATATACTTCATGAATTTCAAGTGTTCGACATTGCTTGAACTTTCTACGGCCATAATCTCAGTTATTCATAACCTAGTGTCGTTCAGATATCTGCCAACTGAAATATGAAAATTTGTGTTATGGTAGTGTGTAAATTAATTGGGGCAAACGCATATTTTACAAGGACTTAAGGTTTCATCAGCCCAGCCGTTGGAATATTGGTGGAATATTACAGGCTTGACAGACAACAATTCTAGGTCCCCTCCAGTTCAGATGAGTGCTTATATGTGTAGAAAAAGCATGTACATTTCTCGGTTCTCGACAGGAAAACTTTGTTTTGTTGCAATCCGCATTTCACCTAAGAAGTGAGCAACAAAAGTTGCCCCTCATGAACAAACATGTACGACTATAAGAGACATTGCCTCTGTTGTTGGTGTGAGCAAATATAGTGCTTCAAGACGTATTATGGCATGTAGTGAGACTGCCTTATCGTCTCGCAAGAGATGTGGACAAAAAAGAAAAATCACCCACAGAACTGACAAAACTCTAGTTAGAAACTATATAATTCATCTCATAATAAAAATAATGACCTTCAGGGAGATTTATTGGCTGCGGGGGTTGAAACTAGCTCTTCAACGGTAAGGCACAGGATTCCTGACTGTGAGCAGAAGACACGAAAGCCAGTAAAGAAGCAGTTGTTAAAACCTGCCAAGGAGAAAGGAACGGCTGGCGTTGGCCTAGACATATAAATCTTGGAACTCAAATGACTGGAAACACTTTACAGAAGCTCTCCTGCGAACACTCCGCTGCAGAGTGAAAATATTCTGGAAACATCCCCCAGGCTATGGCTAAGCCATGTCTCCGCTGTATCCTTTCTTTCAGGAGTGCTAGTTCTGCATGGTTCGCAGGAGAGCTTCTGTAAAGTTTCGAAGGTAGGAGACGAGATACTGGCAGAAGTAAAACTGTGAGTACCGGGCGTGAGTCGTGCTTCGGTAGCTCAGATGGTAGAGCACTTGCCCGCGAAAGGCAAAGGTCCCGAGTTCGAGTCTCGGTCGGGCACACAAGTTTAATCTGCCAGGAAGTTTCTTTACAAACTAGGTAGGTTGAGAAGGGTGAAGGGCGCTGGGGAATGGGATCTGACACTTGGTAAGAAGACAGCTAGGAGGAGGAGTCATTGAGACAGTTGTACTTTGCATATAACCAATAGATTTTACCAACTGTCAGAGTTGAGTGCAGAGAAGCCTCTTGTAGCAGTCTTCAGTAGTCAGGAAGCCTAAGCCGGTTTCAAATTCTAATAGAAAGAAGAAGGTTCTGGTGCTACGTAGTTCGCAAAGCAGATATGTAGGCCAGCGGTTGCAAGAAGTATTGGGGAGTGAATACCAGGTCACCAGATCTGTGAAGCCTAGTGCAGGGTTGGCTCAGGTGACCGTAAACATAGGAGAATTACGTAGCAATTTTACGAAGGAGGATCAGGTAGTGATTTTGGGTGGAGCTGGGAGTAATCTTGATATCAACGGGGAGTACTATGTGAACTTGTAAAGCTACTCAGACTGGTGGCATTAATGTGTACTTTGTAAAACTGTTTCAGCGTCATGATCGGCCTCATCTTAATGTTGCTGTTAGGCGTGCTGACATGAGGTTGGAGAAGGCTTTGATGGTGGAGAGCTCGGCTCACATTGCAGTGGTGGCAGTTGGGTCCATCAATAGATTGGGTTTCACTAGACATGGCCTGCACCTCAGAATGTATGGGAACGGGAGGCTTGGAGGCTTGTAAAACTTACACATGACGGTGCAGTGGTCGGTGGTCGGATCACTCATGGAAAACAATTCCTGCAGTAGTTGGTGTAAGAGCTGACAGGTTCTCCAGCTTCAAGGACACACCTCTAACTAAGGAATCACCTTCAGAGGATATCAGGTTACCAAGTACTGAAGGAATTAGCATATTTCATCAAAATATAAGAGGTATTAGAGATAAAGTTAGTGAACTGCTTGTGGATATGGACTCTGACATTACTGATGTATCGGAGCAACACTTATATAGTTTGACGATTCGGTAAGTAAGTGGTGTAAGTTTGCAAACCTATTGTCGACCCCTGTTATTAGTCTGGGTATACTGACATTGGCTTCTCAATATATATAATGTTCTTCACTATCGTTTCTTGTTAATACGAGGGTTGGAGCTTAAATAGTGGCTACTATTAATTCACATCCGATACAAAAGGGTTAGATGTATGAACCTGTTGTTGTTCTCCAAAGTAGTCACCAGCGTTATCTAGAACCCGTTGCCAGTGATGTGGAAGGCGTAGTATATCATTAGCAGAGACTGTTCTGTTGATGGTGCGAATGGAGCGGTCCACTGCCTGCGAATTTTTGGAACAGTTCTGAAGCGAATGCCACGAAGTTGTTCATCTTCAGAATCAAATCAAAGTCACAAGGACTGAAGTCCGACGAGTATGGTGGATGGTACAGTACTTCCATGTCCTATCGACCGAACAGAGCTGTCGCAGCTTGCGCTGTATGCGCCCGCGTATTGTGCTGATGAATGGGTTGCGCAGAACGTGTCGCCCCTTCTTTTGCAAAGGTGGTCGCAGGTGATACTCCGCAGACTTAAGTCTTTGTGACTTTGACTTGATTCCGAAGATGAAGGAACCACTTCGTGGCATTCGCTTCAGAACTGTTCCAGAGATGCGACAGGCAGTAAGACCCTTCCATTCGCGCTATCAACAGAACAGGCTCTGGCAACGGCAAGGGGTTCTACACAACGCTAATGATTACTTTCAAGGACAGTAGCAGGTGACAACATATAACTCTTTTGTATAGGTTGTGAATAAGTAGTTGCCACTATATAAGTTTCAACCCTCGTATATAAACTTATTACCAAGATTTAATAGCTATCACTCAGTTAATACTAGGTAGAAACCAGCCTCCATTTGGATCGAACTAACTCGACTCTTGTGCAGAACGGTGTGCAGTAGACAGCTGCATTCACTTTCAATAAGCTATCAAAAGAATTCAAAACTCTTAGCAGTAATTCATGCTCTTTCAAATCGAAAGTGTAGAGGTTCCTCTTGTGTCATTCCTTCTGTTCTGTCTAGGAGTTCAAAAAATGGTTCAAATGGCTCTGAGCACTATGGACTTAACTTCTGAGGTCATCAGTTCCCTAGACCGTAGAACTACTTACAGCTAAGGACATCACACATATCCATGCCCGAGGCAGGATTCGCACCTGCGACCGTAGCGGTCTCGCGACTCAGACTATAGCGCCTAGAACCGCTCGGCTACTCCGGCCGGCCTCGAGGAGTTCCTTGAAAAATTAAGCTGATTCCTGTGTTATATTATTGATTGCATTTACATAAGCTTATGACTTCTCTTTAATTGATTCATAAACATTTTACTATATATGTTATTACAGTTATATTGTAATTTCAAATACTGAGACGTTCCATGACCTTGGAGATTTGGTCCTCTTATTTCGTCTTATGGAACTAGACGTTTATAATTAAAAAAATTGTGGACGATAACAACATTAATGAGTTTCAGTGGTCTGGTAATTCACCAGACTTAAATCTCATTGAAGATCTGTGGAATTTTGTCTTGGTAAAATGGACTGTACAACAAATAAATGCATGCTAGAAAATGTGGTTTCATAATGATGAACTACGAAACATTTGCTCTGATTTGGCCGGATCTATATGACAACGTGTTCAGAACATCGTTAAAGGAAAAGGACACATTTGTTATTAACATTCAGTAAACTCGTAACTGTATTGCACACATAGTAATAAATGTGCGTATTTAAAATTTAATTTTCTTGTTCCAATTAATTTGCTCACTGCTGTAAAGTGCAATGAGTCAGTGAATCTACCATCTAATATTGTTTCAATGGTTACATTCTATCCGGGGTTATACGAACAGCCCTTTCGTAGGGCGTCATGGTTGACTTGTTTCAAGAGTCTCTTTGTTCCTAGGTAACGCCATTTTCTGTCATTCAACAGTGAGTTGTAGGAACACTTGGAATGCGACACGCAGTTGATCAAAGGTGTGACCACACTCCAATTCCTTCTCTCCGTTGGTTCCCAGCCAAGCCGTCTGCTGGTAACATAGTACACCTGTGCAACCGCAATGCTGTTACCCTGCGTTTTACTGTTGGCTGTGCTTTCCACCGCGGCGGCTACTCTGGATATTACCTGGTGGCCGTATATAACGTCACCCGGCTGTGTAATTGCAAACGTCGTAACACGCTGGCGAGTCGGCAGGTGGCGCGGGCAGGGGAGCAGAAATGCAAAGAGTGGTTTTACGGCGCGAGATGTGGGTCGGGTCAGGTCGGCCGCGGCAGCCTGGGGCTCCCGGCTCCCAGTGCTGCCACCTGTTCCGCTCTGCTGCCCCTAATGACGTCCGGCTACCGCTGCCAAAAGCCCGGCCCGCGCCCAGCCACGCCTTTGTGCGGACGCCGAGAGCGCCCCGCCTTTGATTAAACGGGAAAGGCGAGGCAAAAGGCTGCACGGCCCGCCGATGCTTTTGCCTGCCGCTCAGATAAACATCAAAATAAATGAGCATCACTTGCTCGGGATTTTTTTTATATATATTTTCCTTCGCCCCCCTATACCCCGCACCGCCTATACCACGTCACCCCCCTCTCATTCGGGTTCTGTCGAGAGCGTGAAAGATGGAAACTTACGGCTTGTAAAAGGAAACAATGGTGACCAGAAAATAGCGATTCGGCTCTTTGTGCTTCGGCTGTAATACCTGTCGAAGGGAAAAGCGCACAAAAATTATGAGACATGTTGCATGGGATGACAGTGGCCAAGCAAACAATGACGTGACAGACATCACATTTTAGTGCCTAGCAGAGGCATGCGTGTTAGATTTTGTGTCCATTCTTCAGAAATTATGAAACGCTCTGCACTATTAATTCTCAGTCTTCATATTTAATAAAATTGCAGCCAAATAGCCACATACAGCTACTTTGCTTGACATTTTACAATTTTGCATATTCATTTATCGATTTCACTCTTTTACTTCACAGTTCTATGTGATATCGTTCGCAGGCTTTGTTACACAGTTCACATCCACATGTTGTGGTTGGGTCGTGATAAGTTTTGTTTTTGCAGATGATGAAAGCCCTGAATAGAAAGTCTAATTACGACATATCGCTGTTCGAAGTTTGGTGCTGTCCATGAGCGGTTCGTCATTGCTTCGGTGCCATAGAACTCCGGCCATATTTTTTCTCGTTTGTCCTCCATGATCTTCAGTTGCTTTCTGGAAGCCCTGGTGTGTGGCATCATATATCGAAGTCTGATGTCTTCAATTAGGAATGTCTCTCTCGCTAGCAGGTACACTAGTCTAGATCTTGTTGTCCATGAGAGATCTAGTGCTCTTTTTAGATAGGTCGATTTTACCTTTTCTACTGTTTCTAGATTTTGTTCTGTCAGGTGGTCCCATATAACCTCCATCCCATAGGCCAGGATTGGCGTGATTTTTGTGTTGAACAATTTCATGGCTGTTTCTAGAATGAGTAGGCGGATGTTTTTGATGTCATATATTGCTATTATTGCTTGGGCTGCACGTTCTGTTGTATGTTTTGTGAAGCATTTGGCTGTTTGTTGCAATGTCACTCTTTGGTATATAAAGTCTGATGAGATTTTAATTTTTTGTCCTCTGATGCAGATTTCCGCATTCTTGGGTGTTTGCCTCCTTTTCTGAAAATTAACATTTCTGTTTTTGTTATGTTTATGTGTAGTTTGTGTCCACTGCACCATTTGTCTATTTTCTCAATGATTCTCGGCAGCTTCTCTATATCTGTTGAACCTACAGCTATGTCGTCAGCGTATGCATATACATATCCATCTTCTTCATTTTCTATTCTCAGTCTTCATACCACCTCCCTCTCAACATGTTCGGTCGTTCATGGACTCTATGGAATCTTCAAGCGTTAGCATTTTCCTCATATATTCTATCATCTGGATATTTGAAACTTTTATATCCAAATATATCACCAGTAATTATAAAATTAGTAAATCTGCCATATTTCCCAAACTGAGTGAAAAAAAAAGACCAACACTCCTGAGAACTGTAACGCTATAGAAAATGTCAAAGGTGAAACCAAAATGGTCATACTTTACGGAGACACACTGGAACTTTCATTGATGGAAAAAAATAATTTTGATCTGTTTTCATATAAATTCTCACCAATCTGCAATGAGGAGTCAAATCATGGGGTATCTCCTAATATCATGTCGGGCCTCCTATCGCCCGGTGTAGTGCAGCATCTAGACGTGCCATAGACTCAACAAATCGTTGGGAGTCCCCTGCGGTAGTACTGAGCAATGCTACCTCTATAATCGTCAATAACTGCGAAAGTAGGTTTTATAATTAAATGTTTCATTTCGTCTACTTCTAACATAATTACGAAAGTGTTGCCGGTGTAGATTTTGTGCACGAACTGACCTCTCAACTGTGTCCCACAATTATACTATCGGATTCATGTCTGGGTATATGGGTGGCCAAATCATTCGCTCGAACTGTCCAGAATGTTCTTCAAAGCAGTCGCTTTGGCCCGATGACACGGCGCATTGTCATCTATAAAAGTACCATTTGGGAGCTTGACGCCCACGAGGGGATGTAGCCTAACATCCAGAGGAACCATTCTATTCTATGTAAACATAGCCAACACCATTATGGAGCCACCACCAGGTTGCACAGTACCTAGTTGACAGCTTAAGTTCATCGGGATTCATCTGATGAGGCCATGTTTTTCCAGTCCTATAGGATCCCACCGATATGGTCACGAGCTCAGGATAGGCGCTGGTGGCGATGTCGTGGCGTTAGCAAAGGTACTTACGTCCTTCTTCCGCTGGCTTAGCCCATTAACGCCATATATTCCCGCACTGCTCTAACTGATACGTTCGTCGTAAGTCTTACATTGATTCCTGCTATTATTTCACGCCGTGTTGCATTGTCTGTTGGCACTGACAACTCTACGCATACGCCGCTGCTCTCGGTCGTTAAATGAAGGCCGTCGGCTACCGCATCGTCCGAGGTGAGATGGAATGTCTGAACTTCGGTATTATCTGCACGCTCTTGACATTGTGGGTCTCGAAATACTGAATTCCCTAACGATTTCCGAAACAGAATGTGTCTAGCTCCTACTACCGTTCCACGTTCAAAGTCCGTTAATTACCATCCTGCGGCCATAATAAGGTCGCTAACCTCTTACCGTGTGTGACAGCTCCACCAATGCACTGTCCTTTTATACCTTGTGTACGCTGTATTGCCACCATCGATACATGTGCAAATAGCTATCCTATCCTATGACTTTTGTCACCGCAGTGTACACAGAATGTTTGAAATACATGAAATATGATGAATCAGAATTGAAGATTATGTAATGGGTAATAATTTTCTTTATGGATTAGTATGGTGAAGCACAAAAGAGGCCATGAAGGTCAGCGACAGTGGGACAGCTGTCAACCTGAAACAAAGTGTGGGTTTTACAATTAGTCCATATGGTAAGGCCCTGGACTCATATTTGAGCTCAGTGAGGCTTGTATCCACATTTGGTTTCCTGTTTATCTGGAGAATAACATGAGGTAAATGCTGCGGTAGTTACGTTGAATGTCGTCGTCTCTGCAAACTTGAAACTCGAGCGTCCAGGGAAAAATTTCATTTAACTAACATTCAAAATAGTAGATGTTCATATAATCGAGTGTAACAGAGGAAAGATTCAAGGAAACGAAAGTTTGATTGGTAGTAAATCATAGTACATACACACTACAAAAATATTACATATGAGAGCTGAGAAGATATCTTGATTCGGACTGAAAAAAAAATGGCGATAAGCACCATGGGACTTCATCTGAGGTCATTAGTCCCCTCGACTTAGAACTACTTAAACTTAACTAATCTACGGACATCACACACAGTCATGCCCGATGCAAGATTCGAACCTGCGACCGTAGCAGCAACGCGGTCCCGGAGTGAAGCGCCTAGAACCGCTCGGACACACCGGCCGGCTCGGACAGTTCAACAGTTCAGCATCGGTTACAATACCATGGACACCGATGTCATCGTCAATATAAATGAAATCCTTAAAGATATACGCACCACATCTGGGAAGAAGTTCCCACTTTGAGTCTACTGGGATCACACTCGTTAATTCTAGTCACTTTGATGGTTTTCCCTTCGCCTTACAATCGCGCACTTTCTGAAGCACTTATAAACTGGTAGGGCTGACATTTTTCCAGGTCTAATGGATCGTGGCTATAGCAGTCAAAATCGTTATATTCACCTTCCGTCTTTTGCAATGCTATCCTACGCAAGTGAAACAATGTTTCTGCGGTAGGGAGTTTTAAAATTTTATATTATGTCCTCATCCAAGTGTTTGCTTTTTTGATGTCGTGTTAGCTAGGAAAAAATCTATTTACTTGATGTAATGGTGATGGATAAAGCGTCGCGTTTCTCCTCTTACATACCACTACTAACAGAGGTCAGCCACTCATTAGTTCTGTCGTCAACATAATTTTTGTTTTGTTTTGTTTGGGCGGTAACTTGTGGGAAGCGATTTTGTTCCTTTGAGACAGCATGGTTTCGCTGGCATCTACTATAAGGGTTTCAATTTCTGAGATCCGTACTTGTTAAGGGTAGAAGGACTGTTATTCTGTTCTTCTCCGTTCTTCTCCTTGAAACATCCCGTCTTTGAATGCTAGGGTTAAATGTGGAAGACATCTGTATATATCCTTAAAAAAGGCACTGCTCGTCCGAGTAAAGTATTTTGCGTAGGTCGTAGCCATTCAAAATTTGGTTTATTTCATCCATGCATTCAGTACAAAGGGGACTGCCCACGAAGGCACTATTTTCGCCATGATGGGATAGCGCTTTTTAAAATCTGAGAGCAACTCCTCATATGCCGCAAATCCTTCAGTCTTGTTCCTTCAACATGAAATCAACCACGGGAATGTTTGGTTTTCTACACTGATTTATCCAGTTGAGTAAGCACTCCTCACGGTGAAGAAATTCGCCTGACGTAAAGTCTTTTTTTTGTGGAACTCTTCCAGTTACAAGATCGACGTTTTTTAAGATCATAGACACCGTGGATGATTAACAAGCGAATTGTTTGTCAAAATGTTTTCGTACCTTCGCTCTCCACGCTTCAATAACAAGCTGGTTTTCATTAATTGAGAGACGGTTGTTCGCCACTTCAACTTCAAATTACTGAGGAAACTGAAAAACATTGAATTTTTCAGTTTATTCAGTATTTTTCAAAGCACTGTGAAAAAAATTTAGAAATATTGAGAATTTCAAATTATTGAGAGTCGACTGTACTAGTTGGTTCATAGGGCAGCATCAAGACTGTGTCTCCTACAGCTAGGGATGAGTTTTAATCTTCGGTTAGGATTTCAAAGTCTTTATTTTCAAAAGAATCGCCAGACCTCACAAGGATACAGCTTGTACACCCACCTACTTCCAACCTGGGGTCCTCTCCAGACTTAGTTTAGGATTAAATTTTCTATTTACCTTTCACAGATGTTGTATGTGCCCTCCTGTAAACAATAATGGGGCAGTAGTCAATATTTTCACAAACATTTACAAGCATGTCTGAAGTTACAGCAATCGCTGTCATTGCTATGCGGAGTCGTCGCTCATCCACTCACCCAAAACTGTTGAAGAGACAGCTGGCCAGGGTGGACGAGCGGTTCTAGGCCCTACAGTCTGCAACCGTGCGACCGCAATGGTCGCAGGTTCGAATCCTGCCTTGGGCATGGGTGTGTGTGAAGTCCTTAGGTTAGTTAGGTTTAAGTAGTTCTAAGTTCTAGGGGACTGATGACCTGAGAAGTTAAGTCCCATAGTGTTCAGAGCTATTTGAACCATTTTTTGTTGTTGAAGAGACAAGCCACACAGTAGGAGTCATAACCAGCTCCCGCCCCCCCCCCTCCTCCCCTCCTCTCGTTGGAGACTAACGGTGCAATGTGAGATCCACTCTCCCCTTACGGTCGATTCAGTATTCAGGCAGCTCATTGTTACCACATGTTTTTATATCCGGATGCCGGTGCTGTGGGACTGCATCCTCTTCAAAATGAAACTTTGATCATGTTCCCAAAACTGCCGAAGAAAACCATGTCTGCAACATATACGTGATTCCTGCAGCCCTCTTTTCCCCAAAACAGAATGGGCCATGAATTTTTTCTCAGGCGATGCGCAAAACCGTGATACTTTCTAGGGTCTCTCTCTTTCACTCGACTGTGGTTTGACGCAGCTGTGTTCCCACATTCCTCCGTTTTGGAGGTTCGGTTAACCACTCACATGGAATTTAATGTCATCACTGAACACTAAATGCGAAAAGTAATTATCTTCTATGTCCAATCCCAGAATGAGACCACAAAACTGTGCAAGCTGTTCCCTTTTATCATCATGATGTGCTTCTAGCAGCTGGTTCCATATGGTTTGAAACACAAACGTCGCCATGAAAAAAACCATACCGGCACATGTGGAATTGCTGTTCGACAGCTGGTGTAGTAGTAATCATTTATGGAGTCCGTGAAGAAATCTGTTGAAAGCGGTCTACGTCTCGAAAAAACGGATTTTCCACTACTAAACAATCGGTATCTTGGGTATTGTTACAAATTTTAGAAGTCTTGATGACTATCCAATCTACTGGTAATCGGATGCGTCGGTTGACTAATAACCGTCATCAAATCATGATTTCACTCGGTTGACTAATAACCGTCATCAAATCATGACTTCACGATAACTGCTCCCTAAGATATCAGACACTGTTCACCATCACAAAATCGCCGACTGATTTCCATGTCAAACTCTCCACTCTTATCAGGGAATGTCTGTTGTCATATAATGCCGGCCTCCCGGTTTTGTTTGCCTACAGACATGCTCGGACCAGACACTCGTACCTACGATGTGATCACACTGATTTAGTAAACTTAAATCGTCGTTTACATTTCATTTACTACATTCTCTTTAATCACTTTCTATTATACCTCTGTCACATTATTTTTAGTGGTATTATTTCTTTAATAAATATATTGGTGTTACTGGTTAAGAAATGGTAATCCACGACGTATTAATAGAATACTAAAAAGCAAAATTAGTTTATTGTTTCCAACAGCAGGCTGTGCTTATGCATAGTGGACGCTTCAATAACGATATGTGCGCGCTTGTTCCATCTACCGTAGAAGAGTGTCTATGGTGACGTGTAACAGATTTTCTCATCATTCCTATGTTCCTAATGTTACCCCATCAAGTACCATTTATAGCTGTAATATGTGGTACTCTAGATAGCGAAGATGAGACAGGAGTTCCCGACCTAATATGAAGCAAGGGAGGGAGATAATCTTGCTGACTAAGTCATTAAAGGTGGAGTATGAGCTTGAGCTTGAGTTGGGAAAGGATAGGAAAGGAGGTAGAACGTGCACTTTCAAACGAGACGTTCCGGCATTGTTCTTACGCAATGTAGAGAAATCACGGAAAATCTCAGTTACTATGGCAGAATGGGGTATTGAACCACTGTCGTCCCAAATGCGACTCGTGTCTTACAAGTGCGCGACCTCGCTCGTCTCCGTGACAATGGGTTTTACGCTTTGCAATTGCAGCTCACCAAACTTGAATATATCCCCGAAGGGCCGTGCCGTTTTTCAATGGTATCGAGGATCTGCCATCCGTTCTGGATTCCGTAATACGGAGCCAGTTTTCTGCTGAGCTATCGCAAAGCATTGATGCAGGTCGTTGGAATGGGGCCGATGCATTCATCAGGTACATCAGCCACCTAGGACCTTCCACGCCCGTTTAGGCAGCTGTGCCCAGGTCGCCCTCTGGGACAGCCGCAGCAACTCGAAGGAAACTGCCCTCTGGGGGCCCATAGTCTGGACCCTCCGGCTGCACTACACCTGCTGCGCACGCCCGCCTACGCATCGCGCTGCGTACTGAGACCGTCGCCTTGCTTCTAATATCGCTCAGATACTGTCGGAGTAGAGCAGGTAACGAATTAACTGAATGTCTGATGAAAACGGGCATTCAGTCAGTTGTTTTACGTGAGTGAAGTTTAATTGTTGAGTGCAGCAGTATGCAGTATGGGAATGAGATTTTCACTCTACAGCGCAGTGTGCGCTGATATGAAGCTTCCTGGCACATTAAAACTGTGTGCAGGACCGAGTCTCGAACTCGGGACCTTTGCCTTTCGCGGGCAAGTGCTCTACCATCTGAGCTACCCAAGCACGACTCACGCCCCTTCCTCACAGCTTTACTTTCGTCAGTACCTCGTCTCCTACTTTCAAAACTTCACAGAAGCTCTCCTGCGAAACTTGCAAAGGTCCCGATTTCGAGTCTCGGTCCGGCACACAGTTTTAATCTGCCAGGAAGTTTCAGTATGCAGTATGTTTAGTGTCATTACAGATAGCTGCACTTCGTGTGGTTTCTGACCCTCCCCCCGCACTCCGCCACACCACCATCTCCACCACCACCAACACCATTATCTCTATATATGTATCTGAACGCCGTCCCGTCTCTCCTCCCATTTAGCTTTGTATCTGTACTGCAGTGAAAATATCTAAAGAATGTAAATGTCGATGGCATGCGATGCATCTTTTTTGGAAACAAATGTATTCCATTCATTCATTTTTCTGGGGGTTGCTAAGAGTACTGGGCACCCTGAAGCTTTCATCCAGCGCTGCTCGTTTCTATCTCGGGGAATGTTTTTAAGTGATTCGACCGCTTGTTGGCAAACAATCGATTCAATTGTATGTTGTTTTACGTATCGTTTCCGTTATTCGACATTCCTCTGAGACAAACGAGACTATGGTTACAACGGAATGAAAACAATCTAATTAAATTAGTCGGTTGTAGATTTACATATTTGATTATTATTCATTCATTTCTTCCAAGGGTAACCAGTCTGAGGGAGCAGCCTAATGAAGGCTGTCGATAGAGCTCGTTGTAGTTTTGCATATTAATTGAATTATTCATTCTTTCTTTACGGGTGAAACGAGTCTGTAGTTTTTCTGTCGATCCTGACCATCTGGCCAAGTGTAGTTTTTAGGTGGTTTCTGCGTACTCCTCTCGGTGACTGCTGGGATGGTGAACCACTCAAAGGAAACTGACAAAGAGTGACCAATATTTTTCACGAAAAAATGCTTCCGACGTGCGGCATCATATGAATAAAAAGAGAGTGATGAAGTCAGCAAACAATTAAAGTATATTATATGTTTTCCGTACACGTCACTTCAGCATTTACCAAACCAGAACTGTCTTTGATGGGTCCAGACCGGCAGGAAGCGAGATGGAGAGAACTTCAATAAATTTAAATTGATAAAGTAATAGCGTATTTATTTAAACATAAGTTTATGGTGTAGCACCAGTCATTAAACTTTTGAAACGAACAAGAAAATAAATTCATGCCAGAAGTACAAAAAATTCGTATTTAAGTAAATAAATATATAAATTTTGAAAGTACTCAGTATGTAGAAACTTACTTTTCATTTACATCCCCTTGATATTAAATTCGTCATTTGACTCTAATAAAAAGGTTTGCAAAATTAGCCGTGGGTCGTGTATATCCGAAACTACTGAGTAAGTTACTACATTCATGTAGCTTCACCACGTTGAGTTCTATGAGAATGGTTGTGGGCAATGACCGTGATGTAATCCAGGACAGAACGGAGGTCATAATCAGTCGTCTTGCCTTCTGTCTTTTTTATTACATTGCAGATCTAGATTTCAACTGATAGTGCAGCTATCATCAGCGCACTATAGTCACGTGGGTTGAATGTAGTTATAACTTCCCATTTTGCACTCTAACTCAACCGTGTATGGCCTAGTAGTTAGTTTAATCTGAAAAAAATATCTTGCATAAAATAAACGAAAAAGTACGTATTATTTACATCTTCTTTCATTTGGACATAGAATGACTCCGTGAAAAGTTTCACATTTGTAGTTATTCTTCAAATAACTTAACATATTTTTAGCTGTACTGCATTTGTAAGGTGGAAGTCGATTTTTAGCGCCTTACACTGAAACCTCTCAGTTAGAGTATTTAACTTGTATTTCTTGTTGTCGGGCTCAATTACTTGTAATTTAGTTGTGTACTTCGTGTTTGTCTCTATTCAGTGGTACACAATTAAGTATAAATTTTTCCAGTAAGCATCTATTCCTATGTACATTACCTACATTTTGTGCTTCCAAATTTCGTTTCTTTTTTTGTCATATGCATGAATGAGTGGGTGCGTACGTTGAATTTGTCTTATATATGGTAGTAGTACGATATCTGGCTGGCTGCTATGGTAGCAACAGTGTAGCCAACGTAGCTTTCTCAATCAAGGCAAAGAGATTTGTATCCTTCCTGTAGTCATTCGACAGTAGTTCAGTTGTTGGCGGGAAGGACTCCTCTTGTCTCTTCCGGCTACCTGGGGGAAGTTCGATGGAGAGCAATCTCTCGGCACTCGGGACTGGACCTTTGGTGGGTTAAGATGGTAGTCTTAAGAGCGACTTGGCGTTAATGAGTGTGTTAATGTGTGATGGTTTGTAGCTAGCCTGATGTACGCGTTTGATTTGCAAGTCAATTTTAAAGTTCGTTAGTCGAATCTCTATATTTTTCAGAGTGTGGTCAAGATTATATTTTCTGTATTTAGTAAGTTTTTCCGGTCCCTGTTTTGTGTAACTAGAACACTTTGTGTAGAAATATCGTAACTCCAGCACAGGTTTAAATTTCATTTTCCTGACTTTTCTGTTAACTAGAATGTATGTGTGAACTCTTGTTGTGTGTATGTGTTTTATTCCTTCTACTTTTCATTTCGTTTCAGTTTTAAGCTTGTGTAGGTTGTTACGTACCACGTGATGAGTATTTCACCGGGTGCAATTTCAGTACCATCTTGAATAAGTTTTATTCTTAATGCTGCATGACATTTTATTGTTATTTGTGTGTATACGGCTTACATTTGTGTACTTGAAGTTTTCGCGAGTATTAATAATTTTGTTTTGTCCGTGAATATTCACGACTTTTGCGGGTGTTACATGCCAGCGTAGTTTAGTTTCATGTGCAAGGTGGTGCAGAAAAATTTCTTTCCTGGGAAGTGTTCCATAGCATTCTTATTCACAATAATTGAATCACAGCGTTTGGGGCGAACCTTTGAGCCGCTGACTTATTGAGATGGGCAAAATTCTTTTTATCTTTGTGCTTGTAAGTGTGAATCGTGTGTGTTTGTGTGAACTTTTCGCAGGCGCGTCTAAGATTTCTTTTTCATGTATCACTGCAATGTACTTCCACACTCAATATAATAGTAACATAAATGAGTTGATTAGTTAAATAACAGGCGACAAAAGATCATAGTTTAGAAGTACTTTGTGGATTTTTAATATGACTTTTTATTTTAATCAAATATGTTTAACTGTGATGATTGTTTTTCATACAAACCTGTCTCCTTCTGTAAGATTATTTTTAATACATAGTATCTGTTGTTTTTGAAGCGCGAAAGGCAGGCTTTGTATTTGTAGACTTCTGTGCGATTATCTTATTCCTTCTATTGAGGCATAGTCTCCTTCTTGCTCCGAATTATTTGATTTAACGTTTGTTCCCATACGCAATTTCCTTATATTCACTTGGATCGCTTATTAATATTAACTCTTAGTTGTGCTTACCAATGTAGCGATTAATTCCGTTCTTATATTAAATTTTCTCAATTTTAATTGAACTGAGAAGAAAAATTTTGTGGCACACAAAACCTACAGTAGACTGCAGAATTCCTCATTGGTTAATTTCCCTCAGTTTCTGTTCGTAAATCACTCTCCAGCTAACCATCCACCCACTAATAGTCATGTACCATGGACAATAGATAAGGTGACAGTCGTCTAGTCTCCTCGACTAGGCCGCGCAGGATTACCCGAGCGGTCTAGGACGCTGCAGTCATGGACTGTGTGCGGCTGGGACCGGCGGAGGTTCGAGTTCTCCCTCGGGCATGGGTGTCTGTGTTTGTCCTTAGGATAATTTAGGTTAAGTAGTGTGTAAGCTTAGGGACTGATGACCTTAGCAGTTAAGTCCCGTAAGATTTCACACACATTTGAATATTTCCCTCGACTAGACGACTCAAATGATATGTCTCACACCAGACTCTGGGCGTAATGGACTTAATCTGCGTATCAAATGATAATGATAGTGAACTTGGTTGATCGAAATATGATACTAACACATACATAGAGACCCGGAACAGAGAGGAAACGACGAGCCAAAATGCGACATTTTTTTCTAAACGATGCCAATTTTCAGACCACTATCAACGGATAGGGATGAGTCATAAATATCACAGCCGGTAGGGATGAAGCTCAGGTGTTAGCACAGTCGCATTGCTTGTTTCGAAACAGGCGCCAACGGCACGTTTGTTGCCTCGGGTGTCCCAAGGGAGAGGTGACTGTGCAGTTCACACTAATTGGATAGTCAGAATTTTCAGAGATGTAGGACGAAATATGTACTTAAAACAGCGCGCAGCACTCACGTGAACAGTGCATGTTTTAATATGAACGCTAGCAAAGTTTGGGACTCTCGTTAAACGCCCTGTCAACGGCGAAACACTTTCCAAATTTCGAGAGAGGGAAACTGCGCCCTTTACATTATTTCTTTATGGAGGTGGAATTAGCAGACAGGACGACTGAAAGTACTGTTCCAAGGTTGGGTGAAATAATTCCTGTTCATAGCAGTTTCTTTGGCAGACTCCAATTCTTGAAATAGGCAATATTCTTCTCAGAGAGGGGAGAGGAAGCTCGACACACGCAATTTGCGGACAAGAAAGAGGGCTCCCCCTCTCCGAAACCTTGTATTGATACAGAGAGTGCTTAACGCTCTTTGAGACCTGGAGAGAGATTTTTTTGTGGCCTCTTTGATCACAATGGGCTCTAAATATATTAGCGTTAAATAAGCTGAGAGACTCGTATATTCTAAAACTGGAGAGATTGAAAAAAATCATGTTAGTTAATACGTAGTCGGGAGGACTGCGAGAGCATCACTGTGCACGTCGCCCCACCAACCAGGTGAGTGCACACAGCCAATATAGACAGACTAGGGACCAACTATCTTCTGCTTCACAGGAGAACTCGGTGAGAGTATGGACAGTTAAGGACAAGCAGTTTTTTAGCATGACAGGTAGCGTAGCGAATAACCGTTCTTCTGATGTCCAACCAATTCGGCAATTCATGCTCCCTACCTGGCAGGACCAGAACATACACACTTCTACACACTCTCAGAGTGATACGTGCGTGCCAAGAGGCGGGGAGCAGACAGTAAGGCACGCCGGTATGCTAGGTAATGGCGACCCTGCCACGATACTGAAAATGGTAGTGAGTCTGATTAGCTGGTAGTAATTCTGATCAGGTATCGTAGTTACATAAACCTGGCAACATATTAGAAAAAGTGATTTTGATAAGCAATTATAATTAGATGAACTCGCCAAGACTGCGAAAAATAAAAGAGAATTCTCATAAGCAACTATATGAAGATGAACCTGGTAAGATGACGAAAGTTGTAATTCTGATGAACAGTTGTAATTAGATGAACATACCAGTATCTGCGTAAGCGATAGTAATTCTGATAAGCAATCATATTAGATGTGATCTTCTAGGATACACAAAATTGTACTGATTCTGATTATCCGATGTTATTAGATCAATACAAAAATTATGTTGACGAAATTTGTAGAGAAAATATTTTGTCTACAACTATTCCATGACTGAAATCAATTTTACTCCAAGAAAAACACATGAGCAGACCCAGGAGAATAAAGTACATGTGTGACGTATCTATATAGGATAGGAACATTAAATCTGCAATATTCTAATGTGTCTGCTGCTTCCACATTCAGGTTTTTTACTTTCATTTTTTGGATTCTGTTCCACCACGAAAACAACGTAGCACTGTCAGGGAAAGTAAGGAGCAATTTTTTTTGCAAATCTATGTCGTGTCAAAAAAATTTCGTAGATCAGAGATATCAGATAGGAACTTAAATGATTTTCCTGTAAAAAGTAAAATCTTATAATTACTTTTAGACTTGGAGACATGCGCGTAAACATATAGAGGGAAAAAGAGCGTCAGCCTGGTTCGACATGGCAAACAGTAGTAGGTCGCAACAGATTCGTGACGTAGGGGGTCTGGACCACATAGAGCTGGATAAGCAGCCTGATCGTGTTTAGCACGAAGTGGGGCAGGAGACTAGAAGTGAAGCAGAGGTATTAGATAAACAAGAAGTGTCACACTCTGAAAATGACAGACGTGGGGAAGCAGAAGTAATCGATAATGAGTCAAGAGGGGAAGTAGCGCAAACCATGAGTGACGATGAGCAGGACCAATTATTTCACGAGAAAGCGCACACAAACGTAGAGGGTCGAAGATCACAAGATCGTAATGAACGTAACACCGGAAAGTTTTATATTAGTGTACCAGAGGAAAGAATCGGCAGTTGACAAACGAAAAACGTAAAGACTGCATGCAGTGGTAAAAGGAAAGGACACTAAACACGACGACGAACTTGATATCTTCGAACTAAGTCGGAACTAAAAAAAATAAAAAAAATAAAAAAAATAAAAAAAATAAAAAAAATAAAAAACTGTCAAGAAATATCAGAGAGTAAAAAAGAGATTCGAGAAAACCGACAAGAGATTAGATGGACAAAAGAGGTGTTAGATGGACAAAAGAGGTGTTAAAGGAACAGTATAAGAGATGAACGCAAGGGCAACTGTCGACGCTATTGAAAAACTGACTTCTCAACAAGAACACATGGATAAAAATATTCGGGACGTACAGAAAGAAACGAGGAAAATCCGTGGCGAATTAACCTTATGCGACGAGACTCAGAAGAGTGTCGAGAGTACGAACAAAGACTTACGTAACGTCAAAATAATCGCGACAAGGACTTCGCATAGTGAAAGAGGATCAATAAAAGTAAGGGCTGCACGGCAGAAAGCAACATGACCACGTTACGGAAATTCAGCAACAAACTTCCCACAATTGAATCCAAAAACATAGAACAGTTAGAAAGGGAGAAATCATAAATATTGTAAAGCATGAAGGAACGCAGTGATAGCTGCAGGGTGAGTTCCGAGTCGGTGAATCCTGTTATGATCTCACAAGATTTGACTAAAGCTTCTCTTGCAGTGAATACCAGTAAGGCATGGAATGTCCGAACTGTTGAGGGTGACCTAACTCCTCCGAACACGGATACTTGACGTGAGAAAGCAGCCGAAAATATATCTAGAGCCGAAACTGAAACAGAGTGTAATATAGGATGCACAAAGTTCCGCAGTTGGTAGATCATGCAAAAGAACCAATCACCAAACGTACGTAAACGGAACACACAGTCTTCTGTCAAAACTATGTGACTTAGGAGGCGTAACATCAGGTTCAAACCAACAGAAACGATAATGCCCACAACAAAATTCGGTGGAACATGTGCACACAGTAACGCATGCAGGTAGGTGTCCAGGGTGACCTGTCACAGGCATAGAGGTACCAACGCAAAGTGTATCACACAGTACAGGGCAGTCTATGACGTACAACAGTCCGATGGCGTTGGGAAGGCAGGACACAGAAGAGGCATAACTCAAGAACGCGAAAACGTGTCTGGAATAAACAAAATGTTAACTGCAGTTACACAGGTAAGGCACAGAATCAGACCTGTATATATTTTGAAGTATCACCCTAGTTAGAACGGATCAGGACCCACGATGAAAGATTTAGGGGCCCAACACTTGGGATATCCATTTAAGAGAACTCCAATACAAGATAGACGATTTCCCTAATACCCCAACTCATCTACACCTACAACTGTGAAAAGTCTACATGTGAGTCGTCCCATTTATCTTGATAGCTACCATCGGTTTTGTTACAATTATTAACTCAAATGTTCGGTACGACTGTAATGAAGAGAAAGGTGGGCGAGAGAGTGTAATATTACAGGGGCATTTCTCAGCTGTCTTTCAACTCCAAAGGAGAATGTATTTTGGAATTTCAAATCTATAACTATGTTCTGCATGTATCTTTGTAATCCATTATCATGTATTCATGTCATGTCTTTCCTGACCACACTGTCGTCTGCAAGAATGAATGTGTAATTAGGCTGTAGATGGCACTTCGGGTTACCAGGAGGTTTCCTTGAATAATAAGGGAACCCTAGCCAAACTTCGTGTGAGCTTTCGGATACGGTTACATTGGGTCAAATCATGCAGGGAGTACATTACATACGATGTTGTCACAAACGTGCAACTTCATCCAGCTCAGTATTTAGTGTGGATGAGTATACTAAATCCTGCTTCGTGTTGTGTTCAACCATGGAAGATGGCAATGCTGAATGTCAGTTAGGAATGATATCCTACTTCGTTAATTAATGTTCTTTAAGTATAGAATATTGCAGAATCCATTTATGCAGAGTTTACATGTGCTCATAATTGCTTGTTTTAACTTATTGGGTAGCAAGGCATTGTCATCTATAGCTGTCTGATACTTATATCAAGATTCGTGTGTCCTTTTTTAAAAAAAATTAATTAGTAATAAACTAATTCTACCCAGAATAATTACATAAACAATGTGATAATGAAAACAGCATAATAATACAAGGAATGGGTTGCTTGATCTAAAGGGAGGCTACATACTCTCACTAAACTAGATTATTTTGTGGAGAAACTCTTTTAGGAACCCATAAATAATCGTTCTTCTGATGTTTAACCAGTCCGGTGATTCATGCTCTCTGCCTGGTAGATCCCGGACATAAACACTTGTACACACACTCAAAGAGATCCTTGCATGTCCTATAGGGGGACGCAGTTCGTAAGAATTTTTAGTACATTAAACATTGCGCAAACAACACCCTTTAATTTACTGTTCTAGGGTGTAGTAAAGCAGCAAAGGTCATAATACACTACTGGCCTTTAAAATTGCTACGCCAAGAAGAAATGCAGATGTTAAACGGGTATTCATTGAACAAATATATAGCCGGCCGTGGTGGCCGAGCGGTTCTAGGCGCTTCAGTCCGGAACCACGAGACTGCTACGGTCGCAGGTTCGAATCCTGCCTCGGGCATGGATGTGTGTGATGTCCTTAGGTTAGTTTGTTCTAGGAGACTGATGACCTCAGATGTTAAGTCCCATACTGCTAAGAGCCATTTCTGAACAAATATATTATACTATAACTGACATGTGATTACATTTTCACGCAATTTGGGTGCATAGATCCTGAGAAATCAGTACCCAGAACACCACCTCCGGCCGTAATAACGGCCTCGATACGCCTGGGCCTTGAGTCAAACAGACCTTGGATTGTGTGTACAGGTACAGCTGCCCATGCAGCTTCAACACTATACCACAGTTCATCAAGAGTATTGATTGGCGTATTGTGACGAGCCAGTTGCTCGGGCACCATTGACGAGACGTTTCCAGTTGATGAGAGATTTGGAGAATGTGCTGGCCAGGGCAACAGTCGAACATTTTCTGTATCCAGAAAGGCCTGTACTGGACCTGCAACATGCGGTCGTGCATTATCCTGCTGATGTAGGGTTGTGCAGGGTCGAATGAAGGGTAGGGCCGCGGATCGTAACACATCTGAAAAGTAACGTCCACTGTTCCAAGTGCCGTCAATGCGAACAAGAGGTGACCAAGATGTGTAACCAATGGCACCCCATACGCCAGAATGCCGATGACTGATACACACTTCCAATGTGCGTTCACCGCGATGTCGCCAAACAAGGATGCAACCATCATGAAGTTGTAAACAGAACCTGGAGTCATCAGAAAAAGTGACGCTTTGCCATTCGTGCAACCAGGTTCGTCGTTGAGTACACCATTGAAGGGTCCCCTGCCTGTGATGCAGCGTGAAGGGTAACCGCAGCTATGGTCTCCGAGCTGATAGTCCATGCTGCTGCAAACGTCGTCGAACTGTTCGTGCAGATGGTTGTTGTCTTGCAAACGTCTCCATCTGTTGTCTCAGGGATCGAGACGTGGCTGTACGTTCCGATACAACCATACGGATAAGATGTCTGTCACCTTGACTGCTAGTGATACGAGGCCGTTGGGATCCAGGACGGCATTCCGTATTACCCTCCTGAACCCATTTATTCCATATTCAGCTAACAGTCATTGGATCTCGACCAACGCGAACAGCAATGTAGCGATACGATAAACCACAATCGCGATAGGCTACAACCCGACCTTTATCAAAGTCGGAAACGTGATTGTACGCATTTCTCCTCCTTACACGAGGCATCACAACAACGTTTCACCAGGCAACGCCGGTCAACTGGTGTTTGTGTACGAGAAATCGGTTGGAAACTTTTTAGGTGTCGCCATCGGCGCCAACCTTGTGTGAATTCTCTGAAAAGCTAATCATTTGCATACCACAGCATCTTCTTTATGTCGATTAAATTTCGCGTCTTCAGCACGTAATCTTCGTGGTGTATCAATTTTAATGGCCAGTAGTGTACTATCGTTTAAATGACAGGTAGTGGTAGTGAAAGGTTATTCTTAGATTCTTGCATATACCCTACATACTGTGTCACTGAAAATACTCGTCACGTTTAGGATCATTATATTGATTAATATACAAGATAATTCAAACGTGATGTCCCACAGAAAACAATGGGTAATCCTGAAATATACCGACAAAGTTTCAAAGGTCGTAGTATGGACCAAAAATTAGAAAAAAAAGACATGTTGAGCAAACATAGATTCTAAAATGCAGAACTAAAGAGCTACGATCACTTATTCATCTAAGATACTGTGAAACCAATCTCTTCTACTGCAAGTTCTTTGCTTTCCATTTTTTGAAATGTGATACTATGGACCAAAGTAAGGAAAAATCTCCAGTCAACAAGGACTCTAGAGGGCATACCTTAAGAGCTGTAAGTAATATGTGCTTCACAGTAGCAAAGATGATCATAGCTCGTAAGGTATGCATTTATACAGCCCATGTTTACTAAACTTTTTTTTTCTTTCTAGTTTTGGCCTGAAAATTTGTCTGTGGAGTTTCGCATCACTCTGGTTGTCCTGCGAGACATGCCTTTTGAATCTCCATATATAATTTATACTTTTTAGTATATTATACAGCCAATATATAAGCTACAGTCATGGAGAAGCGTTGACAAAATGTCTACTAACAGCGCCTAATAAGACATTCCAGCTGGAAATTATACTGTGTCACTTGGAACTGTCGGTACTCCCACAAGATGACTGCTAGTTTAAGCACGTGTCCTATTTTTGGTACTGTTTTCTATTTTTGACACTGGTGAGAGGTGAGAGGTGGGCAGCGTCCATGCAGTGGTTGGCGAGTAGCAGTAGTGACATCCAGGCTGCCGGCAGCAGCGGCTTTAATGACCGCTGCTCGCACGGATAATGCTATGCGTAGTCATGCCGGGTAACAGCCATCGATTTAGCCGCGCAAATGCACTGAGCGATGGTGCGACTATCGGTTAGCGCTAATGTCCCCTCTGGCCGGCGCCGGCAAAATACAAAATACAGTACAGCGCCAGCAGCTGCGCCGCACTCGCTGGCGCCTCAGCCGCGAGCAGGCGGCCGGCTGCCGCCCTCTCACCTGTCTGCAGAGATGCAAAAAGGGTCGAACGCCACTGTTGCTGCGGAAACGTCATCAGCGGGCGACTGGCACAAACGAGGTCTGAATTCCCAGCTAATGTCTCGACCTCGTTTCGGTTCTCGCATTTGCACTAGATCACTGTAATGCAATAATCCCCGATTATACTCTTCAACCATTAATCGTTCGATTGAGCGTTAGGACAGACCATTTCTCATACAGGCGCCATACGGAGTGTCTGTCTATTGAAGACCGAAACGACGGACGTGTCGTATCACATACTGATACCATCACATGACGTATCAACGTTGGTATCGGAATAACAGGTTTCCGTCAGCTACTGATACGTTTCTTTTTTAATTATTAGAATAATATTTTTTACACCCTGAGGTAATAAACTCATTGTATAAAGGTTGGAAATTATTGAATTGTGTGAAAAAAGCGTAAATCAATTACAAACTACGGCGTGCACTTACTTTATGGAACATCTAAACGTCATTACAGATATTCGGATTTAGGTTATGACATGTTCCATATGCCTGCCATCATTGGCCTTAATGTGGCGCAGGTGAATATCGAAATTCAGCATGACCGGGTGAACTGACTGAACGTGGATGCTGTCGATGACATCCTAAATGGTTGTTTTCACCTCAGGGGTGGTTTAGGTATTATTGCTGTACACCTTGTATTTAATATAGCCACACGAAAAGAGCTCGGATCCGGAAAATATTTCGGCCAATCGAAGTCCATGCCAGCGGCCTCTGGGTGCTTAAGAGCCAGAAGACGGTCCCCAGTGTGCTCCGGCATCGAGCCCTATGTTGCATGAACCACATCTTGTCGAACCGGTGTCACTTTGGATAACGGGGATGAAATCCAAAACCTCCACGTACCTTAGGTGTTCATCGTGCCATCAAGATATATCGCATCGATTATTCCGTGATTGGACATTCCATACCACACTGTCACCAATTGAGGGTGAAGACACTTCTCGATCACGAAATGCGGATTCTCAGTCCCCCAAGTGTGCCAATTTTGCTTATTGACGAACCCGTCCAAATGAAATAACAAATCACGTGTGGATGCGCATCCCAATTCGCATCGTGTTCAGTTGCCAACCGTGCAGTCTGAACGTCCTAACGCACACCGTGCGGAAGTTATGACGATTTTATTTCTTGTAGTTCAATAACTGTCACCCTGTACCTTGTGTAACATGAAACGATAGAGTGGTCACGCAGAATCTGGTGGCCCAAAGGTGCGCGCCTGCTGAGTCACGCCTCCAGCTGCTCTGGACTGCCAGTGGGCCTCTGCCGCCGCAATTACGATGGCCAGAGGTATTCGTTCAGCCCATGCGGACACAGGTGTCATTGTAATGACTATCCTAGCTAGCGTCCTGTCAAACACAAATTGTTAACAGCCACACTCTACTAATGTCTTCACCATTTTCATTATCCTCGCTACTCACAGCATTTCACCGATTCCCATTTCCTGTAAGAGTTCGTGCTCTTGGAGCCTCTTACTCGTGACATAGTAGGACCCTGTATGCCACGTTTGTAATGAATCTCTGTACATTTGGAGAAATACATGTTCAGTAAATCTTCTGTTTGATATGGTAATTTGTTCACTAATCATTGCTGTTCCTGTCCATATTTCCTACGACGATTGTTGTGGATGGATGGATGGATTGAAAACTGTTGGTCGCTTTACAGCGAGGTCACCAGCGCATTTTTAGAAGATCGTGGTTCTGATTCAGGAGTGGCTACCGTTGTTAAAAAGAAAACGAAGGGCCATAAACTAAAGCCATGGACGTAAAAAAATTTCACATACAATCTCCTGGATACGAGAAATGTGGCAGACTCATTGCAACAACATTTTTAAGACACAAATGAATTCCAGACATTGGCAGCAAGTGGGAACTGATTGAAATCAATGTCGAAAGAGAAAATCGAACACAAATAGCGTCTTCGGACCACCGCCGAAGACGAGAGCTGCTGGTCTCACTTAAAGACCGACTGAAACTCAACACAGCTGGCCTATATAACATTGCCTGCGAACGTGGTGTACAGGACACTGGACAAACGCAGCGCTGCATCTCGAAAATTTACGAGGAGCACTTCAGACCCATCCGGCTTGGAAAGACAGAGAAATCTGCTATAGCTGAGCATAGTATCAAAGAAAACCACACATTTGATTTCGAGAACACCAGGGTGCTGTGCCGAGCGGGGTGCTATTGGCGCAGCGTCATTAAAGTGTCGATAGAAATACGGGTCCACGAGAATCTTATGAACAGGGACGAAAGCTATCAACTGAAAGTGGCCTGGAATCCAGCATTAGCAGCAATACGCCGTGAACGCACCAAGAACCGTCCAGTACGCGAGACGCGACCAGAATGCTCTGACGGAGACACGAACGGCAAACCTGCTTCCCCCTCCACCCCGACCGACGGCTCTCCTGGATCCGCCCTACTGTGGCCAGATGGTGGGGGGCACACTGCAGGTATAAATTGACCGGCATCAGCAAAGTATCGGCAGCTATCGCAAAGACAGGCCAACCTAAGGCGGAGGAGTGGCCATATACATAAAAAGAGGGATCCCCCACCATCAGGTATTCTTACCAGCTACCAACAAAATCGAAGCAGTGGCGATGGAAGTAACCACTGCCACCGGACCCCTAACAATTGTTGCAGTCTACCGACTACCACATGACCAGATAGATGAGGGAGACATAGCAGCTCCAGGGCAAATTGAAGGCAAACTAATAGGGGGAGACTTCAATGCCAAACACCCTGATTGGAATTCTAGAGTAACCTCCAGAGCAGGCGCCAAGCTGCAACAACCAGCGCGCTCCCACCACTTCGAAACATGGGGCGCAGTCGAGTCCACACATTTTCCAAAAAACGGAAGCAGGGCCGATGTTTTAGGCATAGCTCTCACTAGGAGGATCGCAGGATTTGTGGCCGCAAGGACAATCAACAGAATGTCCTCCGACCACAACCCTGTGATCCTAGAGGTCGATGTGGGAGAATGGGTAGCACTCCCACGGTACCAGACGTCTTACAAACGTACAGACTGGGAGCGATATCAGGAAACTGTCGCCTCTGATATCGCTCGCGCTCCGCCACCTACTGCCGAAACAGTAGAACAAGCGCTACAAGACTTAACAGGCACCACCTTGCAGGCAGCGGAAGAGGCCACCCCTCCACAAAGGGATGGCCCTCCACCGCAAATACAGCTCCCGGAACACTTGCTAGCTCAAATCCGACATAAGAACAGAGTGGCAAAAGAGTGGAAGATCACCAGAAATCAGGCCAACAGGAGGCTGCTCAGTCATCTAAAGAGAGAACTGAAGGTAGCGCTCAATGAGCACAGAAACCAGCAATGGCAAAACCGCCTCACAGCTCTCAAACTAGACGATCACACACTATGGCAAGCAACCAAACAGTTTACAAAAAGACGCGCTAGGATGCCGCCACTGCACGGCGAGCGGGGACTGGTCTACAGCCATGCTGGGAAGGCCAACGCCCTCGCCGACTCCTTCGAGAACCAGTTTCAAACGGCAGAACCCCAGGACGACGAGCATGAAGAGGTAGTCAGTCGTCAACTGGCTGTCTTCCTCAATGATGAGGAGGACCCAGAGGACGAACCCATACTTTTTGCCCCCGAGGACGTTGAAAGAGTAATTAGGTCCATCGCTACAAAAAAGGCGCCAGGGCACGACAGTGTCACAAACCAGTTAGTCAAAAAACTCCCACCCACAGCGATCACACACCTCGCGAACGTCCTCAACGAGGTTGCTCGTTCCCGCGAGTTCCCAGCTTGCTGGAAACATGCGGAAGTGGTCGCGATACAAAAACCAGGGAAATATCCTCTATTCCCGCAGCACTACAGGCCGATTAGCCTTCTTGCCAACTCTCAGCAAGATCTATGAGCGCCTCCTGCTAGGACCCATTCAAGAACATATTACCAGAGAGCAAATTCTGCCGGATTTCCAATTTGGGTTTCGGCAGAACCCCTCTGCCCCACAACATGTCATGAGAATGGTTGAAGCAGCCACAGAGGGCTTCAACCACAGAGGCTGCTGCGGGATAGTGCTACTAGACGTAGCCAAAGCATTCGATTCAGTGTGGCATAGAGGGCTACTCTACAAGTTGTACACACAAGGGTTTCCCGGGAGCATAGTTCAGCTGATCAAGAGCTAACTCACGAATAGGACTTTCTCGGTCAAAGTAGAAACTGCCACCTCCACCAGAAGGCGTATTCGTGCTGGGGTGCCACAGGGATCGGTCCTGGGGCCTGTATTGTACAGTCTGTACACTGCGGACACTCCAACGGCCCCCCTGGTCCACTCTGCGCAGTACGCTGACGATACAGCCTTCTACACAAGAAACGCGAACAGGGACCTGGTCATCCGTAGGCTACAAAAGGTTTTAGATGATGCAGAAACTTGGGCCCGTCGCTGGCGCATCACCATCAACTCTGAGAAGACGCAGGCAATGCTGATTACCCGTAGGCTCGGAAGGCGCGAACCTCCTCAACGTCTCCCCCCCCCCCCCCTCCACCTTCACCTAAATGGAGCCCAACTCCCCTGGCGCAGAACCACCAAGTACCTTGGCGTAACCGTGGACTCTCGTCTTACGTAGAAACCCCACATGGACGAGGTCCACAGGAAGGTCTGCGCCAGAATGTCCATCCTATACCATATCCTGAACACTACAACCTCCCTTCCCTGCCCAGTATCAGTAAGTGTATACCAGGCCCTGATCCGGCCAGTAATGGAATATGCGTGCCCTGTCTGGGGATACGCGGCGAAGCAGCACCTGGACAAAATCCAGAGGCGGCAGAACCGCGCCCTCAGAAGGGCACTGCATCTGCCCCTTGGATTCCCCACAGACGACCTGCACGCCGCAGCTGAAATACCACTCCTGAGAGAGCGTTCACAGGATCTGGCAAGGGCCTTCTATGAGGGTTCTTCCAGATCCGGAAACGCACTCATCCACTCCCTAGGTCGGTATGACATGACCCGCGATGAACACAAGCACCCTATTACGATTTTGGACGATTAAGTCGAAGAGAAAATCCCAATACCCAATCCCTAATCCTGTTCCTCTCCACATAACAATAATGATCTCGCCAAACCTCAGGCAAGTACCAGACACACACAGAAAAATCATCATATTTCACAGACACCAAAAAGTACAGACATAATTAAACACACAAGTACACAGGGGAGTAAAAGCCGTAAGGCCACAAACTCCCCATCACACTTCCCCAAAGAGGGGAAAGTAATAGATGAGAGCAGCAGCAGCAAAGTCTCGGCACTTCACCAGAAGATGATGAGTATGTCACTGGTCGAAACGTCACAGTTTTAAGTCACCCCCACCCGACTGGAAACCTGAGAACTCTTCACCAGATGTTCCTCAGGCAGAAGTGGATGAGCCAAACATCTGAACTGAAACCGTTGTAGAACGGACACGGTATGTTTCCCGACTTGGGTTCCTATTCAAAATGTTACATAATCACTACCCTCTACAAGTCGTAGATGTTTCTGACGGGATTTTGCGAACACCCTGTATAGCTGTTGCCATCTGTATTGTTTTATGGAGGAGACCTGTTTTCAGATGTTGAAATGCAGTAGTTTCATAATCTTTGTAGATCTGTTGCTATAGGACAAATTCATATTCATACGCCCAGTTTGAACGCTCTGGAACTCTGCAACTAGCAGCGGTAATAATCGTAATGGGGAAAATTGGGATCTGCACCTTTGTTCATTAAGATTACTTGCTTTCTTCATTGTCTTCTACTCGCACCTTCCGTTTATACCTATAATAGTCACACACCTTACATTCTTTGAGAAGAAGTGTCGTACCACAATTGTAAGGAAATTTCGTAGATCTTGGGCAAAATTTCCGCTTGGTGTAGTCAATGGCAACCCACGTCAGATACGGATGCGTCCAAAACAATGCCTGCGAGAAAGAGAAAGAACCTAATACTATCCTACTGAAAACTTAGTGGTGAATTACGTGAAGACATCAGATCGTACACAGAGTGATCTCAAACTTTATCTGCAACGTATTGGAAGTTGTTCAGGTGTGTTTTCTGAGTCATCATCGGTGGGTGGTTGCAGAGTAGTAATGTAGTTGTAATGCACTCACTTTATTATCCAAATTATTTTTTCCTATGAAAATAACTTCACAACAGTAAAAATGCTTGTAACATGGAGTCATGAAGACAGAGAGGTGACAAGAAAGGAAAAGTATTGTGATGTGATAGTCGCCACGGCGGTAACAGCTCAGCATACGCTTATTGTGCCAATCTTCCGTCGTACTTAGCAAATACACAGAACAGGTGCATAATGGTCATTTTCTCATCGGTAAACCAATACATATTGCTGCGTGTCTGTGCTAACGTACATCTAGCACTGACGTAAAGAAAAAAAAGAAAAAGGAAAAAGAAAAAAAACTCGATTACTACTGGATGGAAGCTTGAGCTAAAGAATAAAGTGAGCAATACTACTGATAGTTTAAAGTAGCGTGGTTGAATGCTATCACTTTGTTCCCATATAAGACACATTGCGCATACCGTAGACATGTGCAATGTTGTGCAGATATTTACATTGAAATACGCAACCGAAGAATTAGCGGACTAAGAAATCATAGGAAGGGTAATTACTCTGTAACTAGTGAATGTGGAACAATCCCGCAGTAAAATACTCTGAAAACGTTCCTGATTAGTCTATTTAAATAAGCGTGGCAGTTCCAATCAGGTCACCCTGTATGTATTTGGGTTGAAGCGATGTGAAATGGTATGATTACATGAGACAGATATCAGGGAAGGCGAATAGAACACTGTACTTAGATTTAATGCGAGGTTTCTGGCAAAGTGCTGTGAATTGGAAAGGATATTTGGGACAAGACATTAGAGCATTCCAATTTATAGTTCCACCGTTTTAAGTCCTTATACGGATGGCAACAGACATCGAACGAGTTCAGATTCGTACTATTTGCTTAGGGATCATCATTATAGGAGATATTTTGGCGCGTACAGAGCCATATACATTGTCAACTTCGCTCATTCAGTACTCGAAAGGAACTGGATAGAAAATCGCTAATATTGACACGAATTACGCTCCACGTTGTATAGTATGGTGGGTTGTCGTTAAATATGTATAAGTAATCGTATATGTGCTCAAAAATGTATCTGTCCACGAAACCTTCATCCCGAAAACTCGTCCAACAAAATTGCTTTAACGATGAAATATGGGCAATAAAGAATATTCCAAGGCGGCCCCAACACCTCTGCACGCAAGGATCTATACTATCGTCAGAGAAAAAAATGCTCTTATCGGAGCACAAAATAGACAAAGATGCTCCGGTTTAAAAGAGTCAGACTAAAATGTAGAGAGCCAGCTGTCTCATAATTCATTCCTCGGTACCTTTGAAAATTTCCCAAAATTTTGGGCATTCCTACATATTCACGCTCTTTTTTAACATGAAGCTCATCTCTCACTAACACAAGCTCCCCCAACTGTAACTAGCTCATACAAACGCACTATTCAATATTCCTCCAAGTCGCACGTTCTATCCAGTCACTAATTCAGCCCAACCCATTGTCATTATTGCCTTGTGTCTGTCACTGTCACTGTCTCCTGGCTCACAGTTACTGTCTGTTTCGTTCTGGCATACTATTAGTGTCTCTTTTCGCTGTCACTGTCTTCCTCTTGCTCATTCGCATTGCTGCTGTCTCATTCATTCTTTCCCGCTGATGTCGTCTCTTCTCACTAACTCTCTCTCTCTCTCTCTCTCTCTCTCTCTCTCTCTCTCTCTCTCTCTCTCTCTCTCTCCCTCGTTGTCATTCTCATAGACTATCTCTCGATGTCACTGCCTGTCACTCACTCACACATTCTCAGAAATGGTTCGAGTGGCTCTGAACACTGTAGGGCTTAAAATCTGAGGGTATCAGTCACCTAGACTTAGAACTACTTAAACCTAACTAACATAAGGACACCTCACACATCCATGCCCGAGGCAGGATTCGAACCTGGGACCGTAGCAGTCACGCGGTTCCTGAATGAAGCGCCTAGAACCGTTCGGCCACCGCGGCCAGCTACACATTCTCCTACTCTTTATTCCTGTCCGACTGGCAATGTATTCTTCACACTGTTCCTAGAACCGTTCTGTAACTATCAATTATGTTCCTCTGCCACTGTGTCTGTCCATTTCCCACGCGCTGTCATTGTCTCCTTCGCTCTTTCTGTACCACAACCACTGCCTACTATCCCACAGCATTTAGTAATTTTTCCTCTCGCCCCCACTATCACGGTCTCCTTCTCTCCCAGCATATAAAAGCGCGGATATGTTCGCATGTGAAAATTTTGGGTAAAATTTTTATAGGTGTCGATGAAAGTAGAATGGTATCCCACTTTTCATTCAGTCTTTTAAACACGAGCGTATTTGCATTTTTGTGCTCCGATAGGAGCATTTTCCATCTGGTTCCCTTGCTTTCCAAGCCACAGCAGGGTACATCACTCATTGGGAAGGATTTTATGGATTAGTACTGTTAAATCTAGCCTAATCGTCAAATATGGGGTGTCTGGAAAACCTGCCTTCTCGGATCGAAAGACAAAGAATTCAAACAAATCGTATTAATGAGTTTTATTACAAAATAAAAAGGGACAATACTAAAGTTTGCGACTACACAGACGTGTCGCAAGCAAAGGGCGACATACGAAATAATCTAGTTTGTTCAGAATAAAATATCCTAAGTCGCCGTTATACTACTCTTGAAGCTACTATTGAACTGAGGTGACGCCAGTCGGTCGTGGCGCTTATGTCTTCACATAGGGGCCGCTGTTTTCTCGTTGTCGTACTGGAGGGAGGTCCGGTCATCATGCGATTGTCTGGCTTCTTCTCACAGCCATCTTTACTACATCGTTCCCGACTGGCGTGCCCGCCCTTGACTTTACGCCCTAACAAGTAAAATTTTGATAGTTTACTTCTCTGAAATTTAAATAATGACAAAGTAATTGTGCATCGAAGATCAAATATAACTGGGCAAAAATTTCTTATATGCTGTAGTACTATAGAATGGGGGTCCCAGAATCATTGTGATGGTAGCGGGCACACTTAACAGCAATTTTCTTTGTGCTACGTCACTTAATAACCTACATTTCCATGCGTATTTTACGTATTCATAAAAGATTACTTTGTGCCTCTGTATCTTGCAAAGAGATAACGATCTTAATAAAATTTTAAAGATATTTAAGATCGGGATACGAATATCTTACAAGTTTAAACCATTTGATGTGCACAGCCGTCTTTTAATCAGCGACTTGCTTTTGGTACGACAAAATTGTAAAAAGCGCTTTTCTGGGATTCACCAAGGATTCGCCCGTAAATTAATACGGGTGTTTCAAAACGGGAAGGTTTCACTTAAGATAAATGCCTAGAGAATATATCGTTAAAATGCGATCAATTTGGTGAGTTTATTCCTGATTTGCCTTTGCTCTCATACAGGATTTTGCATGCATATTTAACGTGTACAAGTAAGGCGACACTGAACCTCCGTTTCTCGGCAACGGATAAAGATATGAAAAAAATTTTCAGCACTATTCGAGATGTGGATCTTAGGAACACAACGTGAAAATTTAAACTATTTGCTCGCAGCTCCGTTTTGGTACGAAGAAAATGGTAAAAATGTTTCTTTTGGGATTTTCCGAGGAACCGTCCATGAAGTAACGGTCCCTCAATGAGCCCCTGAAGGGCCACCGGGGCCACATTAAATGCAAAAAGAACCAACCAATTTACTCCATTTGTTCAAGCAAGAACAAGTGTGTGACCTTCATACTTTGACCCTTTACTGAAGGATACTGACACTGAGACGCTCTTTCTGTCCGGTATACAAATGTTCCCTAGCCCAGGGGCTATTTAACACACTTGACCCTACCTTTCGACCACCAATAGAACCCGAGGTATGAGCCTCGGAAAAATGTCGTTTTTATATGCGACGTTTCTGAACATACTACCAGGCGCGTGCTGCCGTATGCGTACCGATGAGTAATTTCGTTGCTGCTAATCGATCCATGAACTGCAGGCACGGTACCAAGGGAGGCAGGCATCATATCTGCTGATGCTGTTGGTGCCAATCTTTAGACGCCCGTCAGTTGGTAATGTAAAATCGTAAGTCACAAGTTGTACGGAGAGCAAATTGTGAAGTTTCGACGGTCTTATTGTGCTTCCGAAAATGGAGTTATGAAGCACAATCACTACGAGCGTCGCCTAAGTGCTTTTTGTATACTGACAACCCAGTGAATCTACCAATGAAGTGATTCTGAAAAAGGAACGGATATACCAAAAACTATCTATCAGTTATCCGGACGATGGGTCTGGGCTACTAGTCTAGTAGAACAGAGGTGATCGTGTTACGGGTTCGTCATCAGATTACATTCGGCATTCGAGCTCTTTTTAAATTAAGCTGTTATTTTCCACATACTGTGTTGTTAAACCGAATACGCTAAAAGCGTGTCGGGTAATTATCATTTTCATTAAAACGCTCCTAATTATCCCTGGCCATTATTGAAATGTAACAGCACTAGATAATCATTTCCTATCTTGATTACTGCAACTTCCAGTATTTAAATTCAATTAGACTTTACCACTTAATGCAAGCTGCATTGTGCTGAAGCTACGATCTTTAAATTCACGACTGAGTGTACCTGTTATCGCAACGATGCTCATTGACTTACGGGCCCATTTATGTATATGTTCTGCACCGTTACGCGTGTGAATGAAACACGAAATTACGGACACGAACGGAAGTGAGTGAATGAGCATAATCTTTTCAGCAGTTCGCGCGTGTCTCCAATCCTTTTGTTTGCTTTCAGCGTTCCTATGTGTGTCGTCTATTTTCAGAATACTTCATTATATCATTCTCAGGTGAAAGCGAAGTGTTACGAGCAATTCACACTTCTCCTAATGACTTCTTCGGGCACTTTTCAAGTTTATTTGGTCATGACTTTGTCGGCATCATTTGCGCGTTCGTTAGCTACTTACATTCATTCCTCACAAAGGCTTCTAATCAAATTGTATGCCTATGGAGTATCGTCTTAGTCACGCAAATAAATTCGTGATTGCCTATCAGACAGGTCGCAGTTCATCAAAACAGAACGCTATCTGGCGTTCCAAAGGAAGGTTTATAAGCCTTCTGCTGTAATTGTTAGGAGGATAATCTGAGCACACGTCTTAGATAATGTCCCATTTACTGTCTAGTAAACTCATTAAAAGGACAAAATCAATTTAGGTAAGACATGTGCACGATGCGAAATGTGGCAATTGTCCTTAAATAATGAGATGTGTGAGGTCATCCACAAGAATAGTAAAGGAACTCGTTAAATTTCGGCTACACCAGGAATCACACAAATATAAAGGCTGTCAGTTCGACTACCTAGAAATGACAATTACAAACAACTTAAACTGTAGCAGTCACAGTGACAGTGGCGAGAAAAGGAAAACTGCGTTTTGTTTGTAGAACACTTGGAAGAAGCAACAAAGATACTCAAGAAACTACCCAAACTAATCTTGTCCGTACTCAATCAGAGTACTGCTATGGTGCTGGGATCGTTACCAGATCGAACTGACGGAGAACACCGGAGAAGTTCAAAGAAGAATAGCATATTTTGTATCACCGCGGACCAGGGGAGAGAGTGCCACGGATATGATATGCGAGTTGGCAGGGGTAGCCCCGTTACATATCTGCCAGTTGGGAAATTAAAACTTACTCGAACTGACCGTGAACAAATCCCACATTTCATATAAAGTCACGAATTCTCGTTTTAAAGCAAAAAAAGTAGATAAAAGAATATTAAGAGACAATGGAATAGAGAATTATATGCAAATTAGAAAGGGGCTGTATTCAAAGAGTTCCCAAAGAACGTCCCTTTTGTTGCATAACTATTATATAAATGCACGTACCGTTAATGCCTTTTGCTTCTGTTAGTCTCTAGCGTATGTGCGTTTTTAGCGTCTGGAAGTCTTTAGCATCTCGGACTTTTTGTTTTTGAGATTTTAGTGTCAAAGATGTTAGCTTTGTACTTCTGAATATATATTAAAAGTAAATTTCTTTGACTTTCAATTACAGACATTTATTATCGGGCTCATGTGTGAATATTCTTCATAGTAAATCATAGCAAGTAAACTGTCTTAAATAAACCCTGTGACTTTTGAAGGAATTATTCGGTGTACATGTACGACGCAAAATCAAAGATGAAAATTCATTCTGAATCATGAATCGGCCTCCTAGAAACCGTTAATGAGCATCTTTGGCGGCAATCGCTAAACAACGCAGGTAGGTAATAGTAAAAACTTGAATTTAAACTTATTCATCAACAAATATTGACGTACTTCACGTATCTAGAGGAGGTTAAGAATACTGACTGGACTTAGAAAAAGGACATTACACCTTCGCTAATCGTCGAAGTGTCAGCAGACAACAGTAGGAGGCGTCACAGTGACAATCATTAAAACAATGTCATCTTTCGTTTCAGTGAGATCTTTTCATGAAATCTCAATCTCCAGCGTTCACCTGCGAATGCTTTCTATTTTGTTGGCACCCACCTATGCAGGGAGAAAATGATTATCGTAATAAAATAAGAGAAATCGTAGCCCACACTGAGAGACGGCAGTGTTCGTTTGTCTCGCGCGCCGTTAGGATGTGGACGGTAGAGAAATAGAGTGAATCTGGTTCGATGAACCCTCAGCCTGGCACTTAAGTGTGAATTGGAGAGCAGTCACGTAGGACGAGATCTTAGAGGTAACTACGCACTTGATCTGTTTTATCTGACGTAACGCCTGAGAGACCTTCTCTTATAAGTTGCACTAGTACGAATTACCACTTCGAATAACTTGCATCGCTTGTGTCGTTTAACGGGCGACCACATAAGCCAACACAGAAATTGGTGGACGGTCTCTTATAATATTAATGGTTGATCAATGTCCTGCTATATGTGACGTTATGTGACAACGTATTACCTTAGAGGTCAGTGCTGTGTCTCATATCCCGGAGCATACCCCTAAGAAATGGTAAATCCGAAAGGTTCCTTTCTGATGGGGCTGCAGAGTGTACTGGGTCGAAGGGCGAAATATTACATTACCATAAAGTACCAAAAGAGCATTCAACGAATATCCTGGAAGAGCAGGAAATTAAGACACACACTGACGAGTACAAAATCAGAATTCTAAACTAACAAACAGTACTGAAACATAAATAATATCTAGAATACATGGCTGACGTCCTGAAAGAAAGCTGATAAATTTTCTACTCTTTAAGAAGACACAAAAGATAATAGATTACTCATCACAAATAGTTCTAGTTATAGTAGCTTTGTAATGTACTTATTATTGCCAATTTTCTGCGAATACGATTCACTGTCAACATAAAAACATCAGAGGAAAATACTGTCAAACATACGTAAGTGGTATATGAATGCTATTATAAAAGATTATAAAAGTGACCAATAGCACTGAGAGATAATTAAAAAAAGCGTTCTACGATGCAACATGTAATACACTCCTGGAAATGGAAAAAGAACACATTGACACCGGTGTGTCAGACCCACCATACTTGCTCCGGACACTGCGAGAGGGCTGTACAAGCAATGATCACACGCACGGCACAGCGGACACACCAGGAACCGCGGTGTTGGCCGTCGAATGGCGCTAGCTGCGCAGCATTTGTGCACCGCCGCCGTCAGTGTCAGCCAGTTTGCCGTGGCATACGAAGCTCCATCGCAGTCTTTAACACTAGTAGCATGCCGCGACAGCGTGGACGTGAACCGTATGTGCAGTTGACGGACTTTGGGCGAGGGCGTATAGTGGGCATGCGGGAGGCCGGGTGGACGTACCGCCGAATTGCTCAACACGTGGGGCGTGAGGTCTCCACAGTACATCGGTGTTGTCGCCAGTGGTCGGCGGAAGGTGCACGTGCCCGTCGACCTGGGACCGGACCGCAGCGACGCACGGATGCAGGCCAAGACCGTAGGATCCTACGCAGTGCCATAGGGGACCGCACCGCCACTTCCCAACAAATTAGGGACACTGTTGCTCCTGGGGTATCGGCGAGGACCATTCGCAACCGTCTCCATGAAGCTGGGCTACGGTCCCACACACCGTTAGGCCGTCTTCCACTCACGCCCCAACATCGTGCAGCCCGCCTCCAGTGGTGTCGCGACAGGCGGAATGGAGGGACGAATGTAGACGTGTCGTCTTCAGCGATGAGAGTCGCTTCTGCCTTGGTGCCAATGATGGTCGTATGCGTGTTTGGCGCCATGCAGGTGAGCGCCACAATCAGGACTGCATACGACCGAGGCACACAGGGCCAACACCCGGCATCATGGTGTGGGGAGCGATCTCCTACACTGGCCGTACACCTCTGGTGATCGTCGAGGGGACACTGAATAGTGCACGGTACATCCAAACCGTCATCGAACCCATCGTTCTACCATTCCTAGACTGGCAAGGGAACTTGCTGTTCCAACACGACAATGCACGTCCGCATGTATCCCGTGCCACCCAACGTGCTCTAGAAGGTGTAAGTCAACTACCCTGGCCAGCAAGATCTCCGGATCTGTCCCCCATTGAGCATGTTTGGGACTGGATGAAGCGTCGTCTCACGCGGTCTGCACGTACAGCATGAACGCTGGTCCAACTGAGGCGCCAGGTGGAAATGGCATGGCAAGCCGTTCCACAGGACTACATCCAGCATCTCTACGACCGTCTCCATGGGAGAATAGCAACCTGCATTGCTGCGAAAGGTGGATATACACTGTACTAGTGCCGACATTGTGCGTGCTCTGTTGCCTGTGTCTATGTGCCTGTGGTTCTGTCAGTGTGATCATGTGATGTATCTGACCCCAGGAATGTGTCAATAAAGTTTCCCCTTCCTGGGACAATGAATTCACGGTGTTCTTATTTCAATTTCCAGGAGTGTATAATCTACAACATTTGAGATGTAAAACAAGTAACAACTGACATATACGTAGGCAGTATAATGATATATTATACTACAGACGTAAGAAAAGTAATTTTATCGTGCAGTTTTACGAAAATTTTAGGATCACTGCAGGATCACTTGAAAACTTCAAAAATGCCTAGAAGAAGTGGTCGTACTAGACCTATAACGAATTAACTAAGCGTTAATAAAAAAGAAACAATAACTTGGAAGAATTTACGTAATGACAGGTGCATTTAGCACCACGCTAATGATGTGTCACTGGCGGTCCGCTGGATATGTCCGTTGCGTACTAAACTGCTTAATGTGACAAGATAATAATACACCACGGGGCACTAAACCTGTAACTGGATCATGGGGGCAAGCGATGAACATCCTACTGGTATGCAGTGTACTATACAGTTATGTGGCAAAAGTTATGGGATAGCGATATGCACATGAACAGATAACGTACACAAGGTATAAAACGCCAGTGCTTTGGTGCAGTTGTCATTTGTAGTCATGTTATTCGTGTGAATATGTTTTCAACTTGATTATGGCCGCCCGACGGGAACCAACGGAGTTTGAACGCTGAATGGTAGTAGGAGCAACAGGGTGTTTCAAAAATGACCGGTATATTTGAAACGGCAATACAAACTAAACGAGCAGCGATATACATACACCGTTTGTTGCAAAATGCTTGGGACAACAGTACATTTTCAGGCAGACAAACTTTCGAAATTACATTAGTTACAATTGTCAACAACAGATGGCGCTGCGGTCTGGAAACTCTATAGTACGATATTTTCCACATATCCACCATGTGTAGCAATAATATGGCGTAGTCTCTGAATGAAATTACCCGAAACCCTTGACAAAGTGTCTGGCGGAATGGCTTCACATGCAGATGAGATGTACTACTTCAGCTGTTCAATTGTTTCAGGATTCTGGCGGTACACCTGGTCTTTGAAGTGTCGCCACAGAAAGAAGTCACAGGGGTTCATGTCTGGCGAATAGGGAGGCCAATCCACGCCGCCTCCTGTATGTTTCGGATAGCCCAAAGCAATCACACGATCATCGAAATATTCATTCAGTAAATTAAAGACGTCGGCCGTGCGATGTGGCCGGGCACCATCTTGCATAAACCACGAGGTGTTCGCAGTGTCGTCTAAGGCAGTTTGTACCGCCACAAATTCACGAAGAATGTCCAGATAGCGTGATGCAGTAATCGTTTCGGATCTGAAAAATGGGCAATGATTCCTTTGGATGAAATGGCGGCCCAGAGCAGTACTTTTTGAGGATGCAGGGACGATGGGACTGCAACATGGGGCTTCTCGATTCCCCATATGCTCCAGTTCTGTTTATTGACGAAGCCGTCCAGGTAAAAATAAGCTTCTTCAGTAAACCAAATGCTGCCCACATGCATATCGCCGTCATCAATCCTGTGCACTATATCGTTAGCGAATGTCTCTCGTGCAGCAATGCTAGCGGCGCTGAGGGGTTGCCGCGTTTGAATTTTGTATGGATAGAGGTGTAAACTCTGGTGCATGAGACGATACGTGGACGTTGGCGTCATTTGGACCGCAGCTGCAACATGGCAAACGGAAACCCGAGGCCGCTGTTGGATCACCTGCTGCACTAGCTGCACGTTGCCCTCTGTGGTTGCCGTACGCAGTCGCCCTACCTTTCCAGCACGTTCATCCGTCACGTTCCCAGTCCGTTGAAATGTACTGCGTCACTGTCTATAAACGGTAATGTTCGGTTACTGGGAGACCATTTGCAGCCATCCATGGACTTCGTGTTCCCAAACAACGATGCAACCTTTAAGGATGATAACACACCATGCACCGGGCCAGAATTGTTCGCGATTGGTTTGAAGAAAATTCTGGACACTTCGAACGAATGATTTGGCCATTTAAATCAGCCATCAAGAATCCCTTTGAACAATTATAGGATATAATCGAGGGTTTAGTTCATACACGAAATCGTACACAGGGAGTACTTTTGCCGTTGTCAACGGATATACACTTAGCATGGCTCAATTTTGCTGCAGGGGACTTTCAACGGCGTGTTGAGTCCATGCCAAGTCGTGTTGTAGCACTACATAGGGAAAAGTAGGTCCGACACGATATTAGGTGACTTTTCAGCTGAGTGTGTGCTATAATTTGCAAGTGAATAGCATTTTACCGCGGTCCCACAATGCAGATAGCAGTAACACTCTGCACATCATACATATAAGGGAAGACCTCGTATATCTCCACAGCTCTGTGGATGATCATACATTTTCTACGTGTTTTACGAAGGTTGTTTTATTAGTTGTGCTGAATATTATTCCTGTCAATATGTTGTCAAGTTGCAAATGCTATTTGTTATTTAAGAAACAGTATACTCATGGAATGTTAACATGTTCTAAGTAGACACGCTGGCCTAAGGAGGGGAAAGATATTGTCAAAGAGTGTAATAAATTGTAAAAGCATTAAGGCTTGGAGTGCAAGCGCGCCAGAAAGTAGCAGCTCGGAGGCGCGTGGAGACGATTGGCTTCGCTGGTTGTGTGATTCGCCGGTGTGGCTATGCAGAAGTGCGGAGATAAAAAGTCTCTTTCCGAAGCGCGGAACAGTGAAAACTGAAATGGTCGGTTTGGCAGATGTTTAATATGGGCAAGCTATGGCATTCATTGGACGCTGTACAAACGCAGCTATGGCATGAAGATTACTGTAGACCATTGTTATTGGCTTTGGTAAGGAAAGAAGATCAACCTGTGCCCTATTTTACTGCTAAATGAAGCCACTCGACAAACCAACGGCATCAAAAAGGAAGATCTAGACTTTTAATAACTACAAGTGTAATAGGCTGACCAGCGTAGTTTGAATTTCATTGCTTAAATAACATTGTTGTCGTACATATTGTCACGTAAATAATTTTACTAAGACATCATTCGAGTAGTATCTATCCTATCCCTTTGTATGAACCGAGATAATCAGAAAATGAACAGAAAGTGAAGTAAACATTAATTTATTAGACTATCGAAACATAAATTTTACAACTTTCGGACAATTACGTTATAATTAAATCTTTCGCTGTAGTGTGAATAATGTCAGAAATGGAATGAGGCAAAAGTCAGAATTAATTCATTTGCTAAAAGTAGAGTAACTTTCATAGTAAAAAATTGATTGCAATACTTTATGTAACTTGGACGCTGAATTTCACTATCGAAGCACAGTTTCTAATTTTTAGCTTGTGGCATAATTTATAACATTTATTACAAAGAAATATCAGAGGAACTGCTAGGTACATGAAAGTCCTTACAAATCAGTTAATTTTAAACAATCTTTCTTCTTGCTACAATTATGACGGTCAGTATTACTGTGAGTAACGTAACAAAAAGTTTCTGTCCACAGCCAGTAAAAAATCTTACCTTAACTGATCTTTGAAAATTAATATAATACATTGTATGTGTTTACTATTGGATTATTATTTGACTACTGTGACATGTGTGGTGAGAAGTACTTGAAAGTGTGCGTTAGATACTGTTTCTATGTCATGGCGCCAGTAACTATTCTTACGTAAGATTGCTTACGAGTATAAAATTCAGTTTCAATTTAATTATTCTTGTTCCGGTGAGGAACTGGCGACCGTTGGTTATTTCATTAAAGACATACCTTGAAAGCCTTTCTTCCAAATTTTCCACTAACTACTGTCAATTAAAAATTAGTTTACGTAATAAATATATATATAAAGTTAACGAAACTTTGTTTCTAATCGTCATTGTTAAAGTACTGAGCAGTAACGATTCAATTATAACTTCATCTACTGCTCTCGGTTTTGCATTATTCTTTGGAGTAGATGCCTTGTCCGCACAGGGACTTTAGGTACTCGGTCATATAGAAAATCCTAATTAGCCGGAGAGGTAGGAGGGTTACACATGCAGCAGATTTCTCAATCATAAAACACATATTAATACTCGTTGTGAGAACGTCTTACTTAAGAAGGAAAACCATGTTCCACCACGAGTCGAAACTCGATAGTTGCAGAAACTGAGCTTGTTTGTTGCAAGACAAGTGATCAGACTGACCCTACTGTGACGCGAGGACCACCACGATGTGTCAGCACGGCGACCATAGTTGCAGCTTCACTTGACGCAGCAGCAGAGAGAGAGGTGCATCGACAGTAGTGTTAAAAAAAATTGCTCTGAGGACTAAGGGACTTAACATCTGAGGTCAGCAGTCCCCTAGAACTGAGAACTACTTAAACCTAAGTAACGTAAGGACATCGCACACATCCATGCCCGAGGCAGGATTCGAACCTGCGACCGTAGCGGCCGCGCTGTTCCAGACAGAAGCGCCTAGAACCGCTCGGTCACACCTGCCGGCTGCCACTGGTGTTCCCAGCAACAATGGACACGGAAGTGAGTGGTCGCAATCTTTTAAAACAAGTCCCGATTGTCTGTAGAGCTTCACGATGGGTGTACATGTGTAAGGTAGGAGAAATACATTAACTCAAGTACCTCTACCTTTGAAGCTAGAGACTGGACGAATGGCATTAGTCTTTGAAAGAGGAAGCGATTCAAGGAAGGTTTACCGTGTCTCCCACAGGTTAGGATTAGACTAAATTTGCAAAATGTTGACACTACCTGAGTTGTGATGGATAGGGTAATCGCTCACAAGCAATTTCCCAGACATATCAACCGTATGAGGTATTAATACATCGAATCCGCACACAGAGAAGAAATTTCGGATTGGGTTGTTTTACGTTGCTCTCATTTCTAGAAAGACGCCGTTGTGGTACTTTACTAACAATGGCAGATTATCTGGATATATGAAAAAGTTAATATTTTTCAAAGTCGTATTTAAAGAAGTACACTCTCCTTTTCAAGTTATTAAAGTGAAGTTATCATCCTTAATAATGATTAAATATATGACACAATAAATAATTAAATTGGTAAGGTAAACTACATCTGTTACTTTCAAATTTTATGATGGAATATAATCTACAATAGTAAAATTATTTGTGTAGAAGAGAACAGTTTAGCCATATGGCCATTTTTTAAATAAAGGATTGCCGACGCATGAGAAATACGCACGTTGGTGTCTTTACGCTGTAGTTCAATTCGAACCACCATTTGGCGCTACATTTACAGTAAACAATTATATGACTTCGTTGTGACACTCGATGGGCAGTATATAGAAAGAGTCAGTTACATCACTGAAAACAAATAAGAAACTTCTCAATATGTATGTTCATGTCACTTCACTTACGTTTCATGCATCCCACAGTACTTACCAAAAGTAGGGACGTTAATTTACGATATCTGGAAATGAATTAAATATGCAAACATCCTAAAATAGTACAGAGATTAGGAATGAAAATCCAAAAATTTAATTTCAGACTGAAACCAGCACGCATCAACCTGTACTTCAGTTTACCGACCTCTGGAGTCAGACCGTTAGAAGAGAAAATCCAGCACGCTTTGTCCTTTGACAGCAAGTGACATTTAACACGCAACCTGCGACGCCTCTCACTGTCTCTTGCGTCACATGCTGTGCAGCACTTTGCAGTACACGTTTCTCACTCCGACGGGTACCGTACATTACGACTTATGCTCTCTGCTAAGTGCACATTAGTTTCACTGGAGTGAAAAAGTGTTACGCTACACTAGATTCCCTCATATACAGATATCTTCTCCAAAAGACGACGTTCGATCTTACTATAGGCGAATTACGTTTTCTAGTGTCCGCAGGTCAGTTTAAGCCAAGAAGACTATTCAGGAACTTCCCACTATAGAAGCAGAAACTCCTGTTTTTGACGTAAATGTTTAAGAGGTGGCTAAAAATGGCTCTGTGCACTATGGGACTTAACTGATGAGGTCATCAGTCCCCTAGAACTTAGAACTACTTATACCTAACTAACCTAAGGACATCACACACATCCATGCCCGATGCAGGATTCGAACCTGCGACCGTAGCGGTCGCGCGGTTCCAGACTGTAGCGCCTAGAGCCGCACGGCCACTCCGACCGGCAATGTTTAGGAGGTATATTACGCTGTCTGCTCATCCTTACCGTCTTACGGTACCAAAATAGTGTGTTCATATCATCAAACATGCTGCATTTAGTCTTTCATTCGTATCTCTAGTTCATCTGCATCACAGGCAAACTGTACAATACCTCTAGCATAAAGCAGACGGTAGTTCGACGAAGTCCCATTGATAAAAATTTGTTTTTTGAAAAATTCGTCTTGGACTGCTGAGAATAGTTCTGGTGGTATGGCATCCCCTTCCCTTACTCTTCATTCAAGTCTGATAGAGGTTGCAGGATTGATACATGTACCTGTCAGTTCAATTAATGCCTTGTTTCTCAAGGTCAGTTAATGATTTTATGGGGAATGAGTGGAAAAATATTTCTGAAGTTAAGATCCCAGAAAAAGTTTCACTTTATACTCTTTGCTCCGTTTTATAATTTCCTTTGTCACTCCTAAACGGTGTGTGAAAGTAGGTTATGGCCTACAGGGGTGAAATTCAGCGGCGACATCGAGTACCACGGGACGGTAGCTGTGAAGGCCCTGTAGGAACTCTGAAAAGTGGCCGCTGACGCCCTGTCTGGTGACGCTCTGATAGGCCTAATTAACCAACAGTGAGTCAACAACCAGCTTTCAACGAGGATAGTAGCCACGGTAAGGATGGATATAAAAGAAAAAGTCTCCACGAAGGCAAATGGTCTATGAGTTTGCAAATCGTAACGCTGACGGGAAAGATAGAGGAGATAACGGATATTGTGGAAAGGAGAAAGGCAGGTCTTGTAGCGTGGTACATCAGGATTCTAGTGCAGAAATCGTTGGTGGGTTACATGCTCTGCGACTGAAAAACAGAGAGGACTGTGACAAATGTAAGGGTACTGCCATCTGAGGCCCTGGATGGTATCCGTCGGCTACTGGTGATGGCCATGAGAATCATGAAGGAATGGAAGAAGACAGGAACCAGGAGTGGTGACAGAGTATGGAAAGTGAAAGAGAAGGAAGTCAAGGAAGAATATCAGGACATCATTATGAAAGGTTACGAGTCGGCCTCTGTAGCCGAGCGGTTCTAGGCGCTTCAGTGTGGAACGGAGCGACCGCTACGGTCGCAGGTTCGAATCCTGCCTCATGCATGGATGTGTGTGATGTTCTAAGATTAGTTAGGGGACTGATGACCTCAGATCTTAAGTCCCATAGGGCCATTTGAAAAATTAGAAGGTTACGAAAGGCTGAACGAAAAACAGGTGAAGAGGAATGGGGAGAATTTGAAAGTGCTATGGCAGAAGCTGCAGTAGCTGTACGCAGAAGGACAAGTGGCCGAAAACGGTGAAAGGAGAAAAAATTGGTGGAATGAAGTGTCAGGGAAATAGTGGAAAGGAGGTAAAAGGCCTTCAGGAAGGGTTCCGAGAATGGACCGAATTAGCAAGAGAGGAGTATAAAAAAAAAGAGGCAAATAAGACAGTGGCTGACGAAAGAAGAAAGTGGATGGAAGAATGGACAGAGATGATAGAGGAAGATAGCAGAGGGAACAAGAGTATTGTATATCGAAAGATCGAAAATAGGAGGAGATGTCTGAGAGGGGCAGTTACAATGATAGGAATTCGAATGAGGTTAGTAACAAAGAGACACTGATGATCGTGTGGAAGGAGTACTTTCAGCATATTCTAAATCAGAATGGAGTTGGTGGCGAGGTAATAGACTAAAGGAGGTAGAAGTGAACTCTGGAGGAAAGGAAAGGGGGGGGGGGGGTCCTAAGATAGAAATGTGACTCGAGAAGATGAAAGGATGCAGGGCAACAGGTATGGACGGAGTGAGTGTCGAAATAGTGAAGACAGGAGATAAGGCATCGTTTGATGAGTGTGGCTTGCAATTAAAAGAAGATTCCAGATTGTAAGAGGGTAATAAGTGACTTATATTCAACAAAGGGTGTAGGAAAGATTGTAGGAACTGGAGGAGAACCATACTGATACAACACTGTGTCAAGATATATGAAAAGATCCTGGAGAGCAGATCCAGACAAGGGTTGAGAAAAAATTAAGAGACGAGCAGCATGGCTTCAGATCTATAAGGTCAACTGTTGATCTCATATTTGCAGTGAGGCAGATCCAGGAGCATCATTACGAATTTGGGGGAAATCTGCTCATTCGTGAGATAGAAAAGGCATTTGATACAGTCTGTAGAAGAAAGGCCTAAGAAGCACTACAAAAAGATGTAGGGGAAAGAGACCACAAGCAGATATATTGGAGAAGTGTGAGTTGTGTGAAAGTGGGAAATGAAAGAACGAGTTGGTTCCATCAAACAAATGGTGCTTAAGAGGACAGTACATTGTCACCTCTTCTATTCATTGTGGTCGTGGAGGCGATAATGACAGAGGTGGCAGCAAAAACCATCTAGCGAGAAAAGGATCGGAACTGAACAATTGAAGAAGGTGGAAAGTGTCATATATTTGGGAAATGTGATACAGGAAAATGGAAGAAATGAGAAAGACATCAGTGAACGTAGCACACAGGCAGAAGCATTCCTGCGAAGTGTCTCGAACAAAGAAGTCCAGCAAATCAGCAAAGAGGTTATATATGGAAGTTAATACAAACCAATGTTGGCCTATGCAACTGAAACAGGAGTAATGTAGAAAAGAGATGTAACCAGGTTACTGGCGTGGGGAATGAAGTTCCTCAGAAGGACGTTAGGAGTAATAGAAGAGATAGGATGAGGAATGAAATGGTAAGGGAAATAGTGAAAGAGGAACTCCTGCAGAACATGATAGAAACATCAAGATGGTATGGGCACTTAAGGAAAATGGAAAACAAGAAGATTCCCAAGAAGATACACGAAATAGAGATGCGAATGAAACGAGCAAGAGGAAGATCAAGGGATAGATGGCTGAAACGTTAGAAGGGGTGTGTTGAAAAAAGAGGCGAAGGTTGCACTAGAGTGAACATAGAAAGATGGTGGGAGAACAGTATTAGATTATGAGGCGTGTGTTCCAAACAGACCCCCCTATTTCTCGAACTTCCGAAAGCAGCTTGCTCCTCTGATTGATTTAAATCCCATATTTTTCTGTTTTACTATGTTGGAATTTTGGGAGGGTAACTATTCTGCCGTTTCTATGTCATATAACCCTTCTTTTGAAGTGGATAAATTGCAAGATAGTGACACATTGGCGAAAGTGTTCTCATCAGTAGGGTTTCTATAAATGTTTTTTCTAAATTTTTTTCTTATAACTTTCCTTCAGTTTGATCATTTGTACATAAAAATATCAGAATCTCTTTGCACCTCTTATCTCACTCCTCGCTAGAGATTATTTCTGGAATTCTGTTACTTTCATTGTTAATTGTATTTGACTACTATTCCACTTGCCATCTTAATGTATGCAATGTCCTACCTGCCTTACATATTTTTCTGATTCATTTCTTATTTTTTCCAACTACATATATTATTCTATCTATGAAATGGTTTAAAAAACATAAAACATTTGGAACAGTTTTCTGCAGTAACGTGAAGAATTTATCTCCTATTTCAACCAAGCAGAGGAACGGTAAAGATTACTGATCAACACTGAAATCCAAACGAAGTGCAAAAAGTAGGTCATTTTACTGAACAGATGAAATAACAGCGTCAAGGACCCGGACTCATCTGTTACCAAATTAGAGGGTGTTTAGTACCCAGCTTTAGAACGGATGTCGATAGAATGCATGGATATCCCGGTCCACGTGGGCGCATGTCCCAAAAACACGAAGATGCCGAAGAAAAGTCAAAGATATACTGTACGTACAGTTACACGTGGAAAATAAGTCCATGCTGAAAGACTGTCGCTGATTGTAAATGCAATGCGCTGTTTAATCCTAAGACATGTGCCGAGCTCAACAATAAAAGCGGTAGCACAAAGGGAAATCAGTACAGCGGGCGACAGGCGATGGCTGCGAGGCCGACCAGAACCAAGACAGCAGTCAGAGTAACAAAACTCCGAAATTTGATTGCAGTTAACAGAACTATGGTGGCAAAGCCTCTAAATGGTTGACGCAACCAAAGAGCCTCCCATGAGACATGTTACTCGATTGACTACCTTCTAGTCCAAAGAACTGCGCAAGATATCTGCCGTTCCAGTCCGTGTTCATAAAGCTGCTCGTTGCACAGTGCTTACATGAACATTTGGTGGGAGTGATCTGTAGCGAGTGCTGCCTGTGCTCCTGCATTCAGTATCAGTCACCTGTATGACGAATCAACTGAAAATGCTGAAAATCACATAATATATAACAATACACGTAATGATGTGGAATATTCAAAGTATTCCTGGGTAGTGGGTCAGTTAAAAAGGGCATACGATCATAATAAGGCGTGATGTAGACAGGGATTTTATATACGCATATGGATGAGGGAAAACAACATAAATTACGCGTAGGGAACACAACAATTAGATACCTGAGGAGACACAAAAAGCACACAGAGATTTATATTCCCATCTCTACATTCAAAAACGAAACCGAAGACAGTGAATGGCACAAAGTATAATGCACCATGCAATGTAAAGTTCTTCTAGTGTAAGGAATGTAATGTTTAGAAAACAAACAGACCTCCAGTGAAAGGTTAGTCTTGGCACGCAGGGTCACTGGATCCACTCCGGTTATGGTAGAATTCCAGAACAGTGACAGGATATCCAGTGTGCTGCACCGGCGGCTAACAAACACACAACGGCATCATTTTTGACGTAATCTGAGTTCCCCACATTCACGCTTTAATGTATTCGAGTATTGTTTTATATCAGGAGCATTGTGCGACATTATAGGAGACGAGCTGGTGGCTATAGAAGTTGTAACACCGCCGGCTAGTTGTACAGCACAGTAAACGATTATGACTTTTTAAGTACATGACAAGGCGACAGTTGCTGTTAGTTGTATCAGTGCCTTACGCCTTTCTTTTAATTAATTATCTTTCCTGTCCTTCCAATTTTAGTATCCCTAATTCATTTACCTAACGGTCATGAATCGAAATATTTTCTGTAGCCGGCAGCTGTGGCCGAGCAATTCCAGGCACTTCAGTCTGGAACCGCGTGGCTGTTGCGGCCGCAGATTAGAATCCTGCCTCGGGCGTTGATGTGTGTGATGTCCTTAGGTTAATTAGGTTTAAGTAGTTCTAAGTTCTAGGGGACTGATGATCTCAGATAGCAAGTCCCATAGTGCTCAGAGCCATTTTAACCATTTTCTGTAGACAGTATTGCACAGGTTAGAGAATAGTACTGTGGAAGTTTTCTGCCTCTAAGGCTCGGTTTACGTCAGTGAGTGAACAGTTCTTGCGTACCAGGCTTAAGAGGTAGACAACAAACGGCACGAGCAGCAGACACCACACGGGCACCGCCACTTGCCCCTGGCACCCTTCTGATTTGAGCAGCTCCCCCACATGACGCCAACAGCTGCAGACCACTTTCTACTTCAGCATCACATCCATAAGTGAGTCGTATTCTTTAGCGGAAAGTGTTATCACGTGTAAGAAAGACCGCAGTCCGTCTCATTGCTTCTGCCTAGTACAGGTGGAGACTGAAATCCTTACGCCGACAGGCAGAAAAAGCAATGCACCTCCGACGCTCTCACAATTCCGATCCTGCAGTCTGACTTAGCTGTTTGCTGTTTATGCAGCAATAGATACAGTGTTATATGAATGTCTGTATGGTTACGTCCAGTAACAGTGACTACCTTAGAGACTACAAAGAGGCTGGGAAGTTATTTGTATTTCATTGTATTAGGTATAGGACATCTAGTACCACGAATTCATCTGTTATCAAAACTTAAGGATACTTGGTATCATATCTCTTAGTGTCATATTTTACTTGTTGTTGCGTTGCCACCTCCCTGTTCTAGCGCCACCCTGTCAGGCATGTGTTTGATTAGTAATAACAACGTGCAAACTACCGTCCATTTTCATGAACTGCAGCTGTGGACAAGCTTTCTGACACCATGGATATTGGGGCAGAACTAACATTAATATTGTGTTACATCATCCCATCAGCTGTTTATATTCGGAAACTTCTGCGGTGATTCGTGCCGATACCTAGCCTGCAGAGTTCTCGTAAGCCAAAATTGTTGTTGTGATGATTAGTTAAGACACATACTTTCAGTCAATTGCGCATCTTCAAAGCGGAGATTAACATTACATCATGTTTCAGGAACTTTTATTGATATCAAATGCATATTTGTTTTTACTGTTTCTGTAAACTCAGTGAAGTAGCAATCCGTTACTGGAAGATGTAAGACGTTTCCTTGGCTCAATTAGTTGCACGTTGAACAATATATTGATTACAAGAGCTTTTGGCGCTTTTGCAATGTACTTCATTAAGCATTAGAAATCGTTTCTCTGTCTCCATACTGTTGAGATGTTTGCAACATCTAGTCCCTAGTTACATGGAATAGTTCCGAGGCAGGTGTAAAGACTCAAGGAAGTGAAGGAGAAGTTGCGTCACTGATACACCGCGGTCAGTGCGAGAGAATACTCACGATCTGGGGCAGTAATATCGCACGAAGACGTCGGCGTAAGTGCGATCAAAGCGGGTGGAAGAGCGGCATTAACGGCGCGGAAAGCGAAACGGCGCCGTTCTCGGTGGGGCAAGAGTTTCCGACACCCTATTAAAAGTTGGCGACCCCGGCGCGCCGACCACACAAAAGGTTGGCGCCCTGCGTCATAACCACGCGAGGCGCGGCGCCTGCGGTGCGCGGGAGCAGCAATTGAGCACGTGAGCGCTTTGCGCAAGTAGATTTCCCCCGCCGCCGTCGGGCGTCTGGTGGGCGTGCAAGGTGGACTCGGCCTTCCCACCACACACACACAGTGGCGCCGCGGCGGAAGGGCGAACTTGGCATAATTCCGTGAGCCAAATTACGCGAAGACCTGCGTCGAGCCGGCATAATGGAGGTTAAAAATGGGCGCGCTCGGCGCCAACTTGCCGAATTAACATTCCGCCAGCGGGGCGAAGCTTGCCGCAGCCGCGGCGAACCCGGCAACTCTTGGAGGCGCCTTGAGGGCCCGTCTCGCCCGCCCCTTGCTTCTCGGCCGCAACGCGGTTCGCTTCTTTAAGCGTCGTTCTGCCTCTGCCCTTTTCTTTGCCATATTTTCTTCCTCCTGAACGTGCCCAGATTAACGTGTGTTTTCTGATTCTATCGCGATTGTTCCTGACGTTTAGTGAAGTATGCTGCTGCACGTTCTAGGATTTACTGTCAGTGCTCTGCAGTCTACCTTGAGATCAACCTATGCTTGTTATTTGTTATCTCCCATCAGTAGATTCCCAGATCCATAACCTGCGTGGTCTATACTCGGTTACAGGTCCACGCCTTCATATTTACTTTTGAGGTGATTCTACAAGCATTGAAAACGAACAACAATTTCTCGTGACGTTCTTTTGGCAACTTCTCCGCACATCTACATCTACACCGATCCACCAGAACATCACGATCTGCTACTGATATAAACACGAGAACGTGATAGGAGAATCACGTGGCGAGGAATGACACACGTACAGTCCCAGTAGTTTCAGTGAGAGTGCTGTACGTGTGTAGAATGGGGAAGGCACGCACGATTTTTCGGGTGTTCGAGGAATACTGTGGTAGGTGTCTTCAACACGTCGCAAAACCAAGGTGAAACCACGTCCAGACGTCGTGGAGATGGGCGGCCACCCCTCATTACAGGCGACTGCTATGATTTACTTTTTAAGATGAGATTATTTCATAAACATTACATATTTAAAAATTATATTGAGTCATGAATATTAGTTTAGTAAGGATTTATATGCTATCATGCGGTAAGGATGAGGTTCAAACATAGAGTGATTTTGCTTCGTTTGTATAGCGTATGCACTTAGGGTAAGACCGGGTACAATGGCCCGCCATATAATTTTGCGCTACATTTTTAAAAAATTTTTATTTCCTTATTTTACGGTGTCAAACATGCTGAGAACTTACAAGAGGAAGACAAACAATGAGTGAACCAAGAGAGCATGAAAGGGCAATGCACCAAGTGTTACAGGGTACGAAGGGTTACTTGAAAGTTGCGACAAACTTCAGTGTTCCACGAAGTACCTTAGAAGATTAAAAAAGGATAGGACGAATAAACTAACTTCTAAGTAAGTGGCGATTAAAGGACGGCTAGGCTCCTGCCCACTTGTGTTTTCAGAACAGCAAGAAAAAGAATTAGTCGATAACGTATTAATGCTGTTTGCTTTAACTTTGAAAGTTCTTGGAAGATAGCCGCCCGCGGTGGTCTAGCGGTTCTAGGCGCGCAGTCCGGAACCGCGCGACTGCTACGGTCGCAGGTTCGAATCCTGCCTAGGGCATGGATGTGTGTGATGTCCTCAGGTTAGTTAGGTTTAAGTAGCTCTAAGTTCTCTGGGACTGATGACCACAGATGTTAAGTCCCATAGTGCTCAGAGCCATTTGAACCATTTTTTGTTGGTAGATAAATGCCGTCTAGCAAAACAAAAAATAATTTGAAGCATAAATTCAGAGATGAAACTAAGATCGCTGGAACGGACTGATTAGATTCAATTGAAGAAAATATCTCTGCTCGGGCGTAGAAAGCTTCAGTGAAGCAAATACTGAAAACTGTTGATTTAAATGGGAATTTTGTGTATAAGTTTGCTAGGTAAATTGTATTTCAGTAAACATTTCTCTTGCTTTTCCACTGAAAATCTTGTTTTCCCATAGTCCCGTAAACTTAGTATGGGTACCAGCCTTTATTCCACTATACTAGTGGAACACGACCAAGTGATTTGACTTTTTCCATAAAAGAACCTGTCATTAAAAGCCGGCCGTGGTGGCCGAGCGGTTCTAGGCGCTACAGTTTGGAACCGCGCGACCGCTACGGTCGCTGATTCGAATCCTGCGTTGGGCATGGATGTGTGATGTCCTTAGGTTAGTTAGAATTAAGTAGTTCTAAGTTCAAGGGGACTGATGACCTCAGATGTTGTCCCATAGTGCTCAGAGCCATTTGAACCATCCTCCACCTTTCCTGTCAGCGTTACGTTTTCGAAATGCCAAGTAGCAGTCCATTTACCTTCGTGGGGACCTTGTCTTTTATATACATCCATTCCGTGGCTATTATCCTTGTTGAATTCTGGTTATTGACTCACTGTTGGTTAATTAGGCCTATCAGAGCGTCACCAGAGACCTATCAGCGGCCACTTTTCGGAGTTCCTACAGGGCCTTCACAGCTACCGTCTCGTGGTACTCGAAGTCCCCATTGTACTTCACCCGTGTTGACCATAACCTACTTTCACACACCGTTTACGAGTGTCAAAGAAAATTATAAAACGGAGCAATGAGTATAAATTGAAACCTTTCCTTGGATCTCAACTTCATAAATATTTTTTCACTCAGTTTGCATAAACTCAGTATTAACTGACCTTGAGAAACAAGGCATTAACTCAACAGACAGATACATAAATCAATCCTATAACCTCTATCAGACTTGAATGAAGAGCAAGGGAAGGAGATTCCACACCACCTGATGACCTCAGAAGTTAAGTCCCATAGTGCTCAGAGCCATTTGTACTATTTGTCATTAAAACGTACCTGAGCTAAAAATTTTCAGGAATAATATGTGGTCCGCAGTTAAACAGTTATTGTCCTTACTCAATATGGCAATCTCTAGGTTAAATAGTTCAGCTACAAGCTACCCGATTTTACACCACTTTCCACTACATGTAAACATTCCAGGAACAGTGAAACGAAGAAACCCATTGATAATACCACAACTATGACGAAACACGTCCGGCTATTGAAACAAAACAATGATTCTGTACTTGCAAAAAGGCGGACTTGCTTTAATACAGTATTACTCGAAAAGTATTCAAAGTAATATCAATTCAGTCTTCAGATCATATTATAAGTTTCCCGCATCACTGTTAACTTCCAGAAACGATTTCTGACCATAAAACAGCCAAGGGTAAGAGGAGGAGCCTCTCCACAAATCTGTTTCGATTTTGTCCCCACGAAACTTTCCCCATTCTTCTTCGCTCCGCTTTCGGCGCAGTTCGCCCACTGCCCGACGCCGCCAGCGGCGCTCCGTCTCAGAGGGTGTGGAGTGCACATGTCACACAACTGATTGTTCAAAGACGGACGGAGACATATTGCCTCAGGCTATGACGTCAGCCGGCGGCCGGTGCCGGGCGAGGGGAAAATATGAGGCGGAGGTGGTGGCGAGGGCTGAGGTGGGGGTGGAGGCGGAGGACGGTGAAAAACGCGAACTGCGGCTCTGCCGAAAGCAGTGCGCGCTCCTGGCGGAAAGGTGATAGACGCGGCGAGGAGAGCCGGGGCGCGCGGCGCTGATAAAGGGCGCTGCCGGGGGAAAAGCTGCTCTCTCCGAGGCGCGCGCCGCCGACACTCCCCACAAGAGCCGGCGTTTCGCAGAATCCCTGGCTGTAAATCCTGCGGCTTGTGCAAATCAGGAATGCAGTCGTACGTGTCCGCCAGCTGGGAGGGGGTATGCGACCTGGGAATTGACTGCTCATCCAGCACAGAACTACTGACCTCCTCTCCATCATTGGGTCCTTCAGGAATCGAACTCACAAGATGCTGAAGTTTTACCGCATGAACAACTAACGTTTAGCATCCGATAAACTATTTTCCTGTCATTATTTTGCAGAGCTGTAAAAAAGAAAATTGATGGAATGCGTTTTAAACTTGCAAGTTACCTCGAGTGGGAGGGAGAAAGAGGTGTGAATTTTATTTAGATTCTATAAATTAAATGCAAGGAGTGCTGTTCAACATCATCATCATCATCAGCAGCAGCAGCAGCAGCAGCAGCCAATTCAATCATTAGATGATGTGTCCTCTTCGAGTCGTGGATTCAGGTAGGCTTTCAGAAGTCTTCTCCAAGTGGGACGGTCTTGGGCAGTTCTCTGCCAGGTGTTACCAGCGATATTGTCTTTGTCCCATCTGTCTAGTGATCTTCCTCTAGGCCTCCGGTGCTCTCTCGGACTCCACTCCAGTACTAGCTTCGTCCATCTGTTGTCTTTTATTCTTGCGACGTGGCCAGCCCACTGCCATTTCAAGCAACCTACTCTCTCTAAGATGTCATAAACCTTCGTCACAGACCGGATGTCATCTGCCCTTCTCCTGTCCTTCCTTGGATAGCCCAGCATTGATCTCTCCATGGCCCTCTGTGCTGTCCTAAGTTTCCTTTTTGTAAATGAGTTCAGTGTCCATGTCTCGCAGCCATACCTCATCACAGGAAGAATGCATTGATCAAATACTGCTTTCTTCAGGTATGTTCAACATATAAGTGGTTTATACAGTGAAACTGCATATGCAATAATTACTGAAATTTTATCAAACTTATTAAACATTCACTCACAAATTATTCAAATAATGATAAACAAAAATTTAAAAAATTTGGGTCACCAGATACTGTAGAAAAAAATATGCAAATGTGTGTGAAATCTTATTGGATTAACTGCTCAGATCATCAGTCCCTAAGCTTACACACTACTTAACCTAAATTATCCTAAGGACCAACACATACACCCATGCCCGAAGGAGGACTCGAACCTCCGCAGGGACCAGCCGCACAGTCCATGACTGCAGCGCCTGAGATCGCTCGGCTAATCACACGCGGCTGCAGAAAGTATATATATAAAGTACTTAATTGACACCAAGAGCTCACAACAAGAGAATTATATTAGGTGGGTGCCCTAGTATTTGCTTCGACTTCATTCTAATTAAACATATAAATAAATTACACGAGATGGGTTGACCTGGTGGAATAAATGAGGAAGGAACTAAAAAAAAAAAACAGCTGAACATATGACTCTTTTAGCGGGCAAACGGTGAATACTGTGCCTTGCGTCCTTATGAGCATCTAACACATTGCAAATAAACTGAAGAAAGTGAAAGAAGAATGTGCAGCTAGGAAAGCGGGCGTTTTCTGTATTACCATGTTCATAGCGTGGTCGGCGTGGCGGTGGAGTCGGCTGATTGCGTGCGGCTGCATCAAGACTCTGCCGGCGACGTAGTTGGTAGCGTCTAACATGCCCTACGCTGAAAATAGTGACCGAAACCTGCTACTGGAAGTTATCATTACTGGACGACGGTATGCGTCCATCTGCAAATGCAAACCTACGTCAAACTGCATTAAAAAAGCTCAGAACTATTCTAACATTACTACCGTCATCGGACATGTAGTAAATCAAAATGTGACCCTGAGTTAAGCTCTTGATAACGCGCACAGTGAGTGAAGGTCGCCTACTTGGATCTAACAGACTTTGCTCTCTACGCTGCTTGCGACGAATGCAAAGTGCATTCTCTCATGACAAGCGATAAGAGAATCGTTGCGACTTATCGGAAGCAGTCAAGAGTGAACTCCTGCCAATATTAGGAATGCCCAGTACTACTGCGCTCCTCGCATCTGGAGAGAGAGAGAGAGACGCTCCCCTCCAGAGTCTCGTCTCCGCCCTTCCTCAAATTACGTAGCTCGTGCTATTTTTCAAAGCTAACATTACATTCTTGCCAATGAAGAGGTCCCTTTCAAAATTTCCTCCCTTGTTGCCGTCGCATTCAGCGAGGAAAAGAGAGCGATACTCTGTGTCAGTCAGAGTATACAGATAAACCAAGACTTCTCCCTTTGAGTATTGCCGCTACCTTCCCAGTGTTCTGCTGGTGGGAAACGGCCAAAATTCCCCGGGCCACTTGAGATTCTTGCACACCCAAGTCGTGCTGTAGCTATTCAACTCGCCGCTCTGTCCATTTTACCTAAAATCGTGACAAAACGGTTTTTCGCTCTAATTTTGTAGTTTCCGATGCCTCGGGTACACGTGCGAATGTCCACGGCTTCCCTTGGCAGTGTGTTGATGTATGTAGCGTCTTCGCCTGTCGCTAATCCTCTGTGGGCCTGTCCTCTGTGAAGCGTGCCGACACGGGCGAGCGACCGCCGCTCGCCCGTGGGCGCACTATCTGTGTCCACCTGGTCGCCGGGCTTCCCAGCTAGGAACACATCAGAAGAATTCCTTTCATGCACAAAGTGTACCTCTCTGCCTCGTGATGACTGGGTGTTTTGTGATGTCCTTAAGTTAGTTAGGTTTAAGTAGTTCTAAGTTCCAGGGGACTGATGACCATAGATGTTAAATCCCGTAGTGCTCAGAGCCATTTGAACCACAATGTGTACCAAGTTTGCAAAGGGAAGACTCATAGCCCTTTACCGATGTTCAATAACACAATAATTCACCTTCATCACACTTCATATGTTGCAATAAACTGATGACTGATTTTAAAAGCAATTATCTTCTTTAGTTACAAACATGAAAAGCTTTGACGCTTTTAAACTATATTTAAAGTGTGCTGTAATTTGATCTCAAATTATCAGGCACTGTATCTGCTACGGTGTCCAGGGGCGTCATTGGCAACCCGCACGACAACGACGCTGAACAGGCAAGGAACGGCGCCCCTTACACACGCGGCTACGACATCGCTGCTCGCGTAAGTTACTGGCAACTCACCAGGCGTACTGGTAGCGAGGAGCCCCGTTAGGCCTAGAGACCGAGCCCCTGCCACTCATGTGTGGAGAAGGCAGCACGTCCCATCCGTAAGAACGCTATTTAAGCAGACGAAGCGACCACAACAGGAAGCAGCCGTCGGCAGGATATGGCCACCTCATGCGCCGGCTGCATTGCAGTCCCTGCCAGCGAAGTAGACGACGATTCGAAGTGAAGCTTCCTTTATAGTGCTATTTGTGTACATTGTTTTCTGCCCGACTCTTTGACACTAGTCACAGTCCAGATTATTAGTTATGTGTTATCCCGTTGGAGGAGCGAAATGTAGATTCCGTGTGACTTTTGTTCTTGATGTACCCTCCTGAAAGGCATACAGAACCATTGTGAACTTCTACCAGGGCTAGTCGTTAAGACCCAATCTAGAAACATTATAATATCAATATAGACTGGATGATTTACGCGCCTGAAAATATATCGGAGAATTTGTGCCAGGAGGGTAGCATACCTAGGAAAACATCTTTCCTGGTTGGTATTTAAATCTAGTGACTGAAATTAGAACCATATGGAGGAATGTTCACTAGGAAATGACGTAAGCAGTTTCTAGCATCTTCTACTGTTTTCTTTGTGGGACACGAAGGTGTGTTTACTGCAGCTTTTGCAAATACTGCGAACAGGCGCGCACGCAGGACTGGGGGAGGGGTATGGGGCCCGTGCTGTCTCCTCCAATCCCTCCCTTGAAACGTCTGGGCTTGTATTAGACACAATGGAAATTGTCTAGTATCAAAATGCTATCTTAATATTGTTCATTCTTGATTATGCTTGAAAATCAAGTGAAAGACGTTTCAGGTGTAAAGAAGTTGATGAAAAACAACTGAAGGCTATTCACGAAACTATATGAGACTTCAACTATTTTAAAGTGGAGTAGATGGTGAACAGTACCATAGCATTACAAAATCTATTTCCGTGTTGGTTAAAATGACCTTTCTGAGTTGAGGTCTCTCTCGAAAACTAATCCCGTATGCAGACCCGAATTTACGAATTATACGTATTTACATTATGTACGTTTTTTGAAGCTGTTTGGAGGATATTGTTAATTCTTTACTCACAGAATTTTATGGTGAGTAGATTCCGGTATATTTTGAAAAATGGGTACAAAATGTGTGGATGTTAAGCCATACTTCGACGCTCAAGTCGCCCAAGTGCCGTCAAATCGAAAGACTTGCACCCGGCGAACGGCCTACCCGAAGGGAGGCCCTAGTCACACGACATTTATTTTAAGGCATACTTCGTCCGTCTTACTCCATTTTCTACCCTGAAATGGATAAAGATCTTACAAAATGCGACACGTGCTATTGCAAATTACCTCAGTTTCTTTAAGGTCTCAACAGTGTTTCCTGTGTCGAAAAAGTTTTTTTTTCCAATAGCTTCTATTTCAAAATGTATTTAGCTTTTTACTAGTTCTTGATGATACCTTTTCGTAATCTGATTTAACTTGATAATTATTCGTGTTTCGTATAGGAATGATGTAACACACATTGAAAAGATAATCTCTGAAGAGATTTTTACATTTGGAAAAATTTTACTTTTTGAGATTAATTTTTGCAGTTTTAGCGAAAAACTGTAGGAAACATAAACTGAATGCCATTTTCAAAACGAATAAGAAAAAAATATTAAATCTATATTACAGGACTGGCTAGAGACAAAAGTCTGGAAAGTCTTCCAAGGTACGACACTCTCCCCTATACAATGTTTCTAACTTTAATACTTACCTTATTGTTTTAAACCTTTAACGTGATATAAAACCTCTTAATGCGTAGGCTAATTCAGTACTTTAAACTCTTGAATCCGATACATAATTAAATGTAATACTCAAAATAAAATTTTTATTGCTCTCGGAAGCCAAGATGATTTCTGCGACTACAGCTTTGTGGCCGATCTAGCCATTTAGTAACAAAGAGCCTTACGTATTTCTGGCAGTGATTGGCTCCGACTTTGCTAAACCTCTGATACAGACTTGACGAGCACTATCAGCCATACGGTATTTCTAGCAGTCACTGCAAAACACGAATTTGTTTGGTTCTCATGCCGTTCACGCCGTTTACATGACGCGACAACGATTTCGGCGCAGTGCTACAGTCAAGGTAATTGAAAACGTTTACTCAACACGGCCGATATAATATCCTCAATCTGTTCTCCGTCTCTTCACCGTGCAGCCCTTTTGGGTTGTAGAAAGTGACCGTTCCACCACCCTGACACGTGACCTCTGGCGACAATTTTCAATACAACATAAATATGGCTCCAATGAGGTGTATACGTGCCAGACATCCACCTTCAGCTTCCATCAGGAAGACTTACACACCCCAACACCACTGCCTCGCCTTTTTTTAGATTTAGCTTATTTAATTTTTTATTCTTTCTTCTCGACAGTATCAGAACAAGAGTTGACATTGAGTGTGTGGGAACAACACATTCTCGACGCCATGCCAATTCTGCATTTTCTTTTACAATACAGAGATACTACAGTAGATTCTCAGGAAGATGGACATGCAATACTGTAGGTTTGCATTGACCCAAAAGTTTCAGTGTAATGCAAAAGAAAGCAAAGAAAGTTCAAATTTCATGGTCGAAAAGAATTCCTCGTTACGATATCAGTCTCTATGGGTGCAACATTTAATAGTAGAGTTTTTAACCGTGCTGGCCACTTCGCAGGACTGCACAACACTGTGTCAAACTGGTGAGAACAACTCAGTCTTGGTTCAATCCTAGGCTGTTAAAAGACTCTGACGGAAATTTTGAACGTCGGTGAGTCTGGCCTTGGGTTACGACTCACCCAAACAACTAAAAAATTTACCTTTGAAAACACATTTTCCAGCTTTTATTGTACTAATCGCAAACATAAGGCACAAAAATAATACAGCAAATCCATTAACTTCATCAGAGATGGAATCTGATACCCAAACGAAGTAATATAGATTGCAAACTGCAAAGAAATTTAGTTCTTAGCGCATGTTTGATATACAGCAGCATATTTTCCCATGCTTCAGTTTTTGATTTATGCATCCTGATTATTCTGGCGGTTAATTTAATAATTTTACTAGCAACTTTTAGAACACCAGTCATCTATAATAACTATTATGGTTTGTTGTTACGACAAGATTTAGCAACTGAACATTATTGCCTCTCACAAACTTTCTGGCGCCATCTGCCCAGAGCTGTGTGCACTAGTCCTGGGGGTCGTGTATAATTTCATATCCAGGGGGATGAGTGCAGCCAGAATATACATTACACCTCCGTCATGTTTATGAATCAAAGATTTACTGTAGGTTTGATCCTGTGTGGTTTGCCTTGGACTGCGCCGCATAACGACATAAGGTAATCAGCTGCGGTCTTTTTATTTCTGGTGTGGGCTGTCATTTTAGGGACAAACCAGGTTATATATATATTTTTTTAAAAAAATACCCTATTGCCATCCTGTGCTTTATTCTATTTTATCGGGCACCGCGCAATGATTGTAATGCTCTGACAACAGGTATTTACCTGCTGGGATATTTTTATGCATGGTGTTTGGTGCTCCTTGTACATATCGCTATCAGATATCACTAAGTTTTTTTTATATTCCCTTGGTAACCCAATATCACTAAATGGGGCCTGCCACTATTATGAAACTCTGTATATCTTACGTATGTCAATCTGAATGTACCTAAAACAAAGGAGAAACGCAACAAAAAAAATTTTGACACTGCAACCAAGATTGCTCGTTTCTTCTTCATGTTCCATAAATGCTCGATGTGGTTCATGACGGGCGATCCGAATGACCAGATCATTCGCTCTAAATTTCCAGGTGTTCCTCAAACCAACTGCGACCAATTGTGGTCCGGTGACATGACTCAATGTCATCCATAAAAGTCCACCGCTGTTTTGGAACGTGAATTTAATGAATGGCAGCAAATTGTCTCAAAGTATCCGAAAATAACCAAGTCAATGATGGTTCAGCTGGACCAGAGGACCTATTCCATTCCATATAAACAAATCTCACACCGTTAAGGAGCCACCACCAGGTTGCACAGTGGCTTATTGACAAGTTGGGTCCTTGGCTTCGTAGAGTCTACACCACACTCAAACACTACCATCATCTCTTACCAACTGAATTCACTACATCTGAGCGGCCCACAAATTTCCTGTCGTCCAAGATCCCATCGATAAAGTTACGAGCCCAAGTTAAGCGTTGCAGGCGATGTCGTGGTGTTAGCAAAGGCCATCGCGTCGGTCATTTGCTGCCATGTCCCATTAACACCAAATTTCGTTGTATTGTCCTAACGGATACGTTCGTAGTTCTTCCCAAATTGATTTCTGCGTTATTTCAACCAGTGTTGCTCGTCTCTTAGCACTGACGCAAACACCGCTGCTCTCTGTCGTTAATTGAAAGCCGTCGGCCACTGCGTTGTCCATGGTGGGAGGTATTACTGAAATTTAATGTCTCGGCACACTCTTGGCACTGTGGATCTCGGAATATTGATGTCCATAACGGTTTTCGAAATTCAGTGCCCCATGCGTCTAGCGCCAGACACCGTTAGGCGTTCAAAGTCTGTTAATTCCCGTCGTGCGACCATGATCACACCGGAAACCTTTTCATATGCATTACCTGAGGGCAATGCACTGCCCCTTTATACCTTGTGTACACGATACTACGGACATCTGTATTTGTGCATATCGCTATCCCCTGACTTTCATCATCTCAGTGTCTAATGCGGGGTTCGTAAGATTTTAACTGAATTGACTACATTTTATTAGTGAAATACAGAAAGCTAAGTTTCACAGCATACATTGTAAATACAACATGAAATGTCCGTCTTGTGGAATAAAATTTCGTGAACCATACGTTGAGCTGTGAATTTTTGGTGTAGGAAAGGTGATACGTACTGGGTCGTGGAGACTGTTGCCTTCGAAGACTGGTGAGCAAACGCCAGCTGGCGTTGCGCTAGGGTACAAAGATTGAGACCGCTTCCAGCGTTCTCCGGGCTCCGCCGTAGCCAACAGAGAGGGACGAACGGCTCGACACGGCCGCATTTCCAGCCAGGTCGGCACTACGGCAGTACTACCTGAGCTTTCTTGTCAGGCCCTGGGGGTGCCCGGGCGGCGAATCTAAAATGCATTACATACGACATTGATTTTACTTGAAAATGTCGTTCTGCGCGAACGCACCGGCCTCGGGTGCCTTCTCGCCGCCATCTCTTTCCTTCCCACCGCTCCGGGCGAACAGCCGGAACTCTAGGAGCAGAGGGAACGCCAGCCAGGCAGGGGATTTTTCCTTTTCTCCGCGCGTCCTGCCCCATAGCTGGAGGGCAAGGCAACGGCGGTGCAGCGGAGCGTGCCAATTGCTGCTTCGGAAAATGGAAACACTTTGCAGTCTTTCTGCCGCTGTCAGAGTAGGCACGGCGGCGTGCGCAAGCGCGCGATCCGGTCGGAATCGCGTCTTGAGGCGGAGGGCGCTCACCCGCCCTTGCAGCCGGCTCACTCGCTCACTCGCTCATTCGCCGCCGCCCTTCGATCGCCATAAACTCGTGTGGAGTTGCCGACCTGGTCGTGTCGTTTGTTTCCCTGCTGCCGTGTTATTGGCACGCTCCGCCGTGGCATTACAAGTCCCGAGCGGCAGCTCGCAGCCGGCGGGTTCGGCCTGCTGTTTATCTGCGCTGCTTTCACGGCAGCCGAGCCGGCGTTAAGTTGCGGGTGTCTACAAGCGAATTCATAGCAGGCCATGAGAACATTGCAATCTCAACTGGATAACAGATTACCGCCGTACCACTGAAAGTGCGACTGCTTTGAGGGAGAACAAACAGAATTAATGTTAAGGATTGTTGGTGGAGAGCAAACGAGTGACAAGTACACGGCAGTTCGTAGGCGTCGAACCACGCTTCTAAAACGAAAACAAATAGATAAGCAGAATTCGGGGGTTAAATATGATGGCTATTCATAAATTAATTTCCAATCCCCTGCCAAAAATATATTTTTATATACACTATGGAGAAAAATAATTAGTACACCTGGACAGACGATAATGATTTTCGAATTTTAGAATTCAGCTGTGAGGAGGCGGCTTGAGTCGTGATTCGGATGGTAGAGCACTTGTCCTCGAAAGGCAAAGGTCCTGAGTTCGAGTCTCGGTCCGGCACACAGTTTTAATCTGCCAGGAAGTTTGACAACGATTTTGCTCCGAAGACGGCGTATCTCACCTGGGGGATAGTAGATGTACCGATAATGATGTCAACGTCTTCTGGTAACTGGTAGTCACGCGGAGTGGCCGCGTGGTTTGAGGCGCCATGTCACGGCTTGCACGGTCCCTCGCGCGTAGCTACCACAGCGCATTCGGGGTCTACTGGTTAATAGGGAATGCTCACAACCACAAGGCTCAGTGTGGTGTAAACATATGAAGGTAGCAGACAAACATGTCATGCACTCGCACTCTTGCTTCGTCATGACTGGGTGTTGTGTTATGTCCTTAGGTTAGTTAGGTTTAAGTAGTTCTAAGTTCTAGGGGACTGATGACCATACATGTTAAGTCCCATAGTGCTCAGAGCCATTTGAACCACACAGGCCATACCCGTGGCCTTATGGCCTGGGGTGCGATTAGCTACTTAGCTACAACTCTCCGTCAGCTTTGATGTTTCTGGAGGGGACACTAACCAGCTCTCGGTGTGTGCAGAAAGTTTTTTAAACCCTTATTACCCTTACTTGCAACGGGAAGATGATGTGTTTTCCAACAGGATGTTACTCGCCCACACACTGCCCGCGAAACTCAACATACTCTGCAAGACGTGCAGGAACTTCCCTGGCCACCACGATCTCCGCAATTGTCTCCAATCGAAAATGTGTGGAATATGGCGGCACTCGCATGACTCGCAACAAACAACTCTTACAGAACTACATGAACAAGCCGAGCAGCGTGTCACAACGTAGCTCAGGACAATATCCGCCTTGTGTATTATCGACAGGACGCCAGAGGCAGCGCCTGCATTGCCGCCCGTGAAGGCTACAACACGTACCAATATGGGTGTTTCAGCATGGAACCTGGTACATGACAACCGCTTGTGCTATTGATCTGAAAATGTACTCCATGCGAACTGTTTGCAATACTAAATAGTTAGTGAAGCGGAAACCTCTAAATTCAAATTATTATTTATTTTCTGGCAGTGTATGATCTGTACTTAAGCACTAACAGTACTACTCTACAAATTCGCTTCAAATATTCAAGCATTTGTTGTTTCGTGATGCCAGCTTCTTTATGCCTTCAGCAGAGAATGATGCCACCTGGTGATTCGGCGAGTTGTTCACGGCATTCTTGACCTTACCGTCGTTGGTAAAGTGCTGAGGAGACAGCCAGGCCGTCATTTTGTAAAAGAGATTAAGGCTGCCTGGTGCCAAGTCCCCACTGTAGAGAGCATGCTGAAAAATCTCCGAGCCAAAAAGACAGAGTTTTTTCTTCGTCCAATTCGCAGTATGGGGTCGCACACTGTCGTGAAGGAAAAGGATTCCTCCAATAATTCGCTTGGAATCGTTTCCTAAGTGTCTCATAATACAACTGTGATGCCACAGTATCCTTGCGCCTTGTACTCAAGAAAGCTTTTATCAAAATTCCTTTGAGACACCAAAAAATTTTATCCATAATTTTTCGGCTTCAAAGAGTCTGCTTGAAATTTCGGTCTTATTGAGAGAATGAATGTGCATCGACCAGAGTTCAAAGATATTTTGTCTAAAACTGATGTTTTGATGCGGTGGCTGTGAATAAAATACAGGTCGAGTCGTACAAAGAGGAAACCGGCAACCAGCGCTATTGACAACACTATTTACTCACGCAAATAGCGTCCGTTTTCCTACCGACACTTCTGGATACAAATTTGCTTAAGTTTAAAATAATCTTCTTGTATGTATTATTCATTGGGGTGAAAGATTCTTGGGATAGTGGTGCTCACAGTAAAACACAGAAACGACGTATTTAAAAGTCACTACACCTAATAACGATTGAATGCAACGTAAACAAATCTTTAAGGCTGCGTTGTTGTAGTTAAACATGGTGGTCAGAAACAGTCTGAAAAACTTCTAAGGGTGTTTCAGGGGAGAGTGTGCTAACAAATAATTGTTAAGGAAAAAAGTCGATGCATTATGCCCTTTCCGATTTATTTAGAACTGAAGTCAACCAATGAGGTCACCGCGCACGCAGCCTGAAAGCTACAGTATCGTTTGGTTTTCTTAAAAGAAGAAAACGTAGCTTTTGCTCAACTAGTTTAAATTTATCACTTCCGAAAAAGGAACATTTTAACTGGTATTGAACATTTGAACGAGTTGTAACTCACGGGCATTCAGATTCTGTGCATTACCGAATTTTAGGCAGTAAAAGTGCTTCGATTTGCATCCTCAACGGACTGATAAGCTAACTTCAGTGCTGAATAACTCCGAAACGGCGATACATATCTAACTTATTTCTTAACAGTTTTTTCTCCGCACAGGCTCCCCGCGATAATCTTACTATCTATTCAGCCTGTTTCTGATTTTACTCACGTGTAAAATACGTCTAAAATCTCGTGATATTTTATTGCATGTTGTTTACTTGTGTTCACGAAGTGATGTAGAGTATATGCAGCACGTATTTGATTTACATATATCCACATAGCGTGAAGCAAGGCACACACACACACACACACACACACACACACACACACACACACACACACACAGAGACAAATACATGGGATGGCGAAATAACGAATGCAATAGTGCCAAAAAATTCTTTCTCGGAGATATCATAAAGATTTGTCAGAAGAAAATATTCAAGAAATATATGTTACATTATATTCATTGTACATTCAATGAGAATTAATTTAAGATAAAGCAAAAAGTTACAAAAGGTTTCTTAACTTATATTACGCAAATATTGTGCTCTATTCAGGAAACAACGTAAGCAGTGAAAAATATGTGTATATGAATAAGTAAATCTATCGACAGTGGACATTATACTAACAAAAGATGGCTAATTGAAAGTTTCAATGAATTTTGCAGTTGTATTAATGCATAACTGAGCAGGTTCTTGTATTTTAGTGTAGTTTTTATGTAGGGTTTGGGGTGGCGGCTCCTATCATTCTGTTTTCAACAAGAGTCACGATCTTTGCTTTCCGGCGCTTCGAGGCAGCTAGGTAGCGGCAGGAGTGTTGTGCGAATACGAGCGGCTGCAGACGAAGTGGACGCGAACCAAGTGGAGACAAGGAGAGCTTCTCCGTACGGACGGGCAGTTGCAGCTGACATTAGCTTGGCTATTGTGCGATGTGTCCAGGCTCTTGGTGGACCAGTCGTAGCGTCTTGTTGAGCGTTGCTATGTTGTGGAAGATGGTTTGGTTCCGCCTTCACCTCGAACAGTAATTTACTTCTTGGCTAACTAGAAAGTCAAATGTTTCTTATGGAGAAGTTGGAGTTTTATATGTGGGTAACCTCTCACTCCATGCTTATCAACTCTTCTGCTTTTATGTGGTGATGTTCATTATGTGATATAGAAACACCTTTTGAAACTGTTATATGAGGTTAGAACCTTGGTATATCTATTTTGCCTTCTTTAAAATGAAAATAAACTGATTTCCTTGTGGTGAGTCGTATTTAGGCTTCCTGTTGAGCTGGTGTAAACTTGATAAGAAAGGAGCTCTTTCTGTGGTATTTAGAGTAAACGTCATGCTACCATTTTCCTTCTTTTCTAATATTAAAACTTCAGAGTCATATATTGTTTTTGTTCGGGCACCGCTAAGAGATGTTGCGTGCTGGAGCACAGTCTGATTTCAGCGTCTGACGCTTTCGGTATGTGATTGTTTGTAGTCGACCATATATTGGGTGAAAGCTGTAAGCAATTATGGTATTAAAAATACAACGCCTGTTTCCCTCTGGCTACATAAAAGCCGCTTATTTCAACTTCGATGTTTCAGGTTCTCTGAAGGCTGATGTCAGATCGTGAGGCTAATATTATTAGAGGTGTTTTTTTTAATACCTATCTTTTAACAAGCAAGCCCTCAGATGATATACACTTATGTATTATTTAATATCGCTCTCATTGGTTTATTGTATCTCTAAGTCAACATATTTTGAAAGTGCACTACTGTTATGTATATTATCTGTTGATAAGTCATTACCAGCTAATTCAAGCTACAGCTCTCATTGAAATTTTATCTCTTAATTCGGCCATAAAGGTTGTTAATCGACTATTTTCACACTAATGATTTAAGTTGGGGAGTAAATTTTAAAGCTGCTTTTCTTCCATTATGTGTAGCTTGCTTTAATAGACTTTCTTGAAAATTGCCCTTTTTCTCTCCATTTCGTGTTGGGTCTCGTTATGAATAGTCATATGTTAAATAACAATCTCTTGTCTGTACTACAGGTGCCCCTGGGCTTACATTTGCTACTCAGTGGCCTGATAAAGGCTATACTGTTGTGTTTTGACCTATTTCAACACAGGATTCTGGTTTAAAATCACGGCAAGCATCCAGTGCTACGGACCAGTTTAGACCAGCACTTCGACGTTTAGGCCCATTCAGAAAATGTATTAGAAGGATTAGCCACCATTTCAGGCTTCGTGTATTCTGAAAATTAATATTTTTTGGCTACCTTGTCGTCAGGACCAAAGAAGTCCGCCCCGATATCTGAGTCGTCAGCGGATTGTGGTCCTACGGGCCCGGGTTCGATTCCCGGCTGGGTCGGGGATTTTCTTCGCTTAGGGACTGTGTGTTGTGTTGTCTTCATCATCATTTCATCCCCATCCGGCACGCAGGTCGCCCAATGTGGCGTCGAATGTAATAATACCTGCACCAAGGCGGCCGGTTGGTTCAAATGGCTCTGAGCACTATGGGATTTAACATCTATGGTCATCAGTCCCCTAGAACTTAGAACTACTTAAACCTAACTAACCTAACGACATCACACACATCCATGCCCGAGGCAGGATTTGAATCTGCGACCGTAGCAGTCGCGCGGTTCCGGACTGAGCATCTAGAACCGCTCGGCCACCGCGGCCGGCCTGCCCCGTAAGGGGCCTCCCGGCCAATGACACCAAACGCTCATTTCCATTACGACCAAAAAAGGAGTTAAGCGTTTTTCTAATCTTGAAACTCTAGTAATTATGCGACTCTTTCTGTGGTTCTTTCACTTCTTTGGATCATCAAGGCTGCTTTTCTCCATGAGTTAGATTTTACTTATTCCAGTCATGCTGCCATAGGATAGTATATTCGCAACTGTTAGGTAAGTGAGGAAATTGGATCTTTTCCATTATTATTATTATTTCTTCAGTCTCTGTTGCACTGATATAAAATTCAACTGAATTGGTTACCGGTTTCTGGCTTTCAAACCACACACCTCGCTATTAACCGCAAATATCCATCTGATACGGTACCAAAAGGCACAGCAGTGTATACAGTATCCTCATTAATCTTAGCCTATCGGTCCGTTGCTACTGGAGCTTGACTGTGTCAGTCAGTAGCAACTGACGCATGGACTATGGATCAATGAGGGTACTTGTTACCCACTGTATATTTTGCTGTGCCTTTTGTCACCGTGTTAGGTGGACATTTGCTGTCAACATCAAAGTGTGTGGTTTGAAAGTGGGTGTGTAAGCCCGAAACCGGTAACCACTACGGCCTAAATTTATATCAGTACAACAGAGACTGAAATTTTTTTTGAAAAAAATGAATTTTCTCCTATTAATATTCTTTAATAGTGTCAGTTTACTTTCCTGGTGCTTTAGCTTCGGCTAAGCTATTGTTTTATGTAATTTCGATTGTTGTAAATTTAAGGCCATCTCTTGTTCACTTGGACAGTTGAAACATTGACCACGTAATTTCCAGGTGCTAAAAATTGAGTCAACACACTGTTTTTTTTTTGGGCCCTAATGTGAATAGAGAGTCTGAACGTTTTTATAGGCCGAAATTGTTGTGGTCAATCCTTTTCAATTCTGCGTGTGAAATGGTTTTGTTCCTTTTAATGACGAATGATGTTTTGAATTGCCCGAAGACCAATCTGTCCATTCTGCAGCATTTACTGGCCTCGACATGGGCACAATTACCAGACTCTTGGGTTACAGTCAGAATGTTGTAAAAAAGTGTGGTGTTTATTTATGTTTCAAATTGGATAGAAAGTGAATGATGAAAGTCCCTGTTCGAAGCCGGTAACGGTATTATTTGTGTGAACAGTGATTGCCTGCTGTATCCTGCTTTGAAAGAATCAGCCTAGATACTTAACTGCTTCAGCATTCACATGCTGCTGCCACATCTCGTCCCCATTCCATTCAAAAATCCCTCAAGCTCTTCATGGTAATGCGGAAGGAATACCAAGGCCGAACCAATCCTTCCAGTTTGTGAATATCGAGTAGACATATTGGTTCCCACAGCACACAAAACTAATAATAACCTCGCAATTCAATGTAAAAGTTAAAAAGGGCCGTCCTTGAAATATGAAGCAGATTTCAGAAAGATCAGAAGTCGTTAACCGACACACTGCACGCAGAATTTCGTCCACATTTGCACAAGTTTATTATTCACAGCTGAATGTATTCTGCTACCACTTACATTATGTGGATCTATGCTGCCAGCTTTGGTTTTCCTGCACCATTCTCTCATAGCTCCGTCACTCGTAAACTCATATATACTACAAAACTGACGATGACTCTCGGTGGCATTGATTCCTTCTGTTTCCAGGAAACAAATGAAAGAACATAACTCGCAATTGGAGGGAGACAGCAATAATATCACCAAATTCAATCGCCTGCTGCTGTACGACCTTCAAAGCCTCTTTCTTCAGTCACATAATTACCATGAAGCTACAAGCATTTGTTAATTTCCTATGGTCAGTCGAAGATGTAATAATGAATATCGCTAGTGACATTACATTGGAGAGGGGGAAATCATGTATGGAGGCTGTCTTAGGAAGGGAAAGTTTCGGATGCTATTCGTAAGTTTCAAATAGAAATGAGGTCATGTAACATATAAAACAGACAGAGAATTACGATAGAAAAACAATGCTGCCGTTTGCTACTGGTAACGACTATTGAACTGCATCGAGAAAACAGATAGTAATAAGGGCAGTGAAATCCAGAACTCAGATGGAGACAACATACTTCGGTTTTCTGAGGGTTCGGGGCATGATCGCTACTCAATAAGACATTTGCTTCTGAGTATTCGCTCGAATTGCTCACAGTTGTTAGACGATATGGCTGTCGCCATGCCATCAGCATTTGCGGCTTTTATTAACTTAACAACATCCTATAACACTTAATGGCTAGATGGTCTAGTTCTCAAACGGAAGAAAACTATTCCACGTTTGTAAATGACAAATTCCCTGGAAAAAATGCAGAAAAATCACTGTGAAGTCACAGTCGCTGTCAAAGTCCTCACTAGCAAATACTTCACTACCAAGGAGAGAATACCGCAGGGATCAATACTAGTACCACGCCTCTTAAAACCCTATACAAGGACGTCCCAGATACATCTTCAGCGTTCACTACGCTGTTGGTAGTAGTTTACCCGCATTCGTATTTTCTTATTCATTATTAAACCCACTCCTGCATTACCCCTATATGACTTTCTATTTATAATCCTGCGTTCACATGACCAGAAATTTTGTTCCTCCTACCACCGAATTTCACATATTCCAACTAAATCTAAATTCAACACATCCATTTCCATTTTTAAATTTTCTAACCTACCTGCCACATTAAGAGAGATGACATTGGACTCTCCATTCCGTAGAATGGTAGTTTTGTTTCTCCTTACGGCCACATCCTCCTGATACCATATCAGAAATAAATAAATAAGTTTCAATCAAAATCAGATAAAAATTTTAACTTTCGCTGTTAGGACTAAGAAAGTAGTGAAGTTGCTTTATGTGAGTTCTTCTCTGTCATTTACATTTTCCAGAGTCGTTTGGAGCCACTACCACAAGTAGGATTATAGACGATCCCTGTGACTAACTGGGATTCGCTGTCTTGACTCCCCAGGAGCAGATGTTAGGTCACGTGTGGTGTGTCTGGCTCGCCGCTGCTATTGGCAGCCGGGTGTCCGCCACGGGGCGACAGGTGAATTAGCATTGCGGTGACCTAGCATTCGCTCCATGATACACATGCTTGCACCTGAGCCCGGGCGCTGATTAGCTGATGTCGCGGAACCCTGTCAGGGCTCACCGTTGACTTGCTAATGTCCTGCTTAGTCACTCGTCGGATTGTGCGATTAACATGAGACGTCCGAAAAATTGTGCGCTGCGTAGCACGTAAAGTGTTGAAACAGAAAGCATACTCACCAAATGAAATACTGCACTGGGGATCCCACTGGTCACGATTTCGTAATACACTGACTGCTCGTGAAGAAGATGGTAACCTGGATGATGAACTCCATAGCCCCGTTACATGAGTGTACGGAAACATCAGTACCCTGCAAACCGCTGTGAAATGTATGACAGGGAGTAGTCCACACGATGTCCCATTTATCTCAAACACACCAAATCATTTCCTTTTTCCAGAAACAAAATTTTAAAAAAAGTGTCAGTCAAATGGTATTCTGCTACCAGAAGGGCATCTACCAGCATGATTTCCTTTGTAAATTACTTCGTTACGATGATATGAACATTGTCACATCATCTTTAAACAGCAGCCTTCATTATTAATTCTTTTATCACCTCCTCTCTTCGAGAGCTCTGTTGTTCGTCGAATGTGTAACGATCTTCTGTCTAATATGCAACAAGAAGAATTAGTTCTTTTTGCGGATAACACTTGTGTTGAGATTAGTCCAAGCATACATTTAGAGACAGAGTGAGTGGAAGAAAATTTTCTTGAAAGTATCATTGACAATTTTTCTGTGAACGGTTTAATGCTCAGTTATAAAAAGACGTAACACATTCAGTTCTGATCACCTAGTGGTACCAAACCAATGTTGAGTGTAACACAAGGTGAGGAAAGTATAAATATGGTGGAAACATCGCACGTGTGCGTGTGTGTGTGTATGTGTGTGTGTGTGTGTGTGTGTGTGTGTGTGTGTGTGTGTGCGTTAGAGCTTACTGGCACTCAACGTTGAGGTCATCAGTGCCCTGACGCACATTAAAAAAAAAAAAAAAGTGGACAAATTTAGTAAAATGGAAGCATACACGCAAAGAAAGGGGGAAAAGATGCAAAACGCTGTATAAGATAATAATACGTAAGGAAAACGAAAATGGAGCGTCAAGGATGCCATAGGATATTGTCACTGTCTGGCCATTTACGTAAAATATGGTCGAGACAGTCACCCTGTGAACAAATTAAGACTCTCTGCCTAAAATCTTGTTGAAAACATTGGACAAGTCACAGAACTAATAAACTTTAACCACAATCGTTTGAAGTATTTTCTGAAAGAGGTGGTAGATCCGCCGGCAAGTAAGCCGCGGCCCATTGGTCAGAAACTAAAACGCAATACAATAAAACGTGGCACACAGTGACCTGGACGCTACAACTACCATTGGAGGATCCTCTCGCCGGAGCAGGAAGCCATGCGTCATAGGAGTGTAGCCTATCCGAAGCCGAGTGAGGAGAACATCGTGCCGCCTACGGGACTGGAAAGAAGTACACCACACACCCGTTGTGAGCTTGACTAAACGGAGCTTATTGTCAGTCACTTTCAGCCGCTCATCCTCCCACCGACGCATGACTCGTGAGCTCAACAGCGAGGTGATTGCATGCATGGGGATCGCACACTGAAATACTTGTCGAGCGAGACACAGTCCGTTGGCTGCAAGATCTCCTTTTCGTTCCCAACAATGCAGACCTGAAGTCCAGCAGAAAGCCACCTCCTTCCCCAGTCGATGTTGTTGGAGGAGGGCATCTTGGATGGATTAGACTATTTTATCTACTGCATACAAACTTTGCAATGAGTGAAGGGCACTTAGTGAAACGGAACAGAAAAGAAATTTAGAATGGGAAGAGCATCTCATGTGCTCCTGTGCCCGCAAGATCGCAGACAATCCTGAATCAAAGACAGTGAACGCTTGAGGCAGTCTGATCCTGAGGACACGATCAGGAAAAGCAACAGAGCAACCAGTGGAGTCCCCCTGTTTCGACCCATCCGTAAAAACAGCTACATAGTCTTGGTGCTCGGATAAAATGGCAGAAAATGTTGCATTAAAAACGGTGACAGGAGTGAAATCTCTGTTGCAACGCTCTGGGCCTCTCCAGTATCCAGGGGGTAGGCGGTTAAAACCATGGATTCGGGACTGTACGGGCTCCACACCCAGGGACTCCAGCACACGTTGCACACTGATCCCTAACAGCACCGTGGCTCGTGGACGGTTGGAGAAAAAACACCGCATAGGCGGACGAGCAACAATAAGGTGAGCAGGTGAGGTTGGAGGTGTGAGTGACTTACAAGTCTGGCGCACCAACAGGAGCTGCCACAGAATGGTAGGTGGCGATTCTCCCGCCTCAGCACAGACGCTGGGTATGGGATTAGTCCGATAAACACCCGTGGCCAGTCGAATCCCCGCATGATGGACAGTGTCAAGGGTCCGCAAATAAGAGGGCCTCGCTGATCCATACACTGTGCACCCGTAGTCCAGCCGTGAAAGCACAAAAGCCCGATAAAAATGGAGAAGAAGCGCCCTGTCCACTCCTCAAGAACTATGTCTAAGGCAATTGAGGATGTTCAGCGTCTTCAGGATTCTGACTTTCAAGTCTCGCAGGTATGGCACTCACTCATGACAATCAGGAGTCAAAAATGAGGCCCAGAAACCACACTGTGCCTCTAAAATGTAGGATAGTGTCGCCTAAATCCAAGGCAGGCAAATTAAAAGGACGACGAGAATGATTAAAATGAAATGACACACACTTATCGGCAGAAAACTGAGAACCTGTCTTTGCAGTCCACTCCTCTAACCGCCGCACTGTAAGTTGCAACTGACGGCTCACCGTTGCAATAGTGGAGGAGGAACAGAAAACAGCAAAGTCGTCCACAAATAAGGAGCGCTGTACTGGACTCCTTACCGTAGATGTTATACTGTTGATGGCTATGGCAAAGAGGGTAACCCATAAAACACTGCCCTGCGGACACCATTCTCCTGTCGATCAGACAGTGTGTGACCAACTGGGGTCCGAAAAAACCGCTGAGGTAGGAAAGCCCGAATGAAAATGGGTAGGTGGCTACGAAAGCCCCATTGATGTAATTGTACGAGAATACTGTGTCTCCAAGTCGTATCGTACGCCTTACTGATATCAAAGAATATGCCCATAAAGTGATGCTGACGGAGGATAGCCTGCTGAATAGTCGCTTCTAGGAGGGTCAGGTTGTCGACCGTGGACCGAAACTTTCGGAATCCATACTGAGAACGGCTAAGGAATTTCCATATCAGACGACAGTTAACCATCTGTTTCGGGGTATTTGCTACACAGCTCGTCAAGGCGATACTCCGATAACTACTGGGACATGTGCTGTCCTTTCCTGGTTTGAAGAGAGGAATTCGAATTGCCTCCCTCCAAGAGTTGGGGAAGGCACCTGTCTGCCACATTAGATTAAAACATTCGAGGAGGATTTCCTTTCATGTCGCTGGCAGATGTCGAAGCATACAGTACCGGATGTGGTAGTGACCGGGTGCAGTTTCTGGTCTCAGTCAGTGCCGATTCGAGCTCCCACGTCGAGAAAGGCCTCAGAACTGTTCGACCTAAAGTCAGAGCAGCTGGGCGCTATTTGCTTCTTCGAGGCAAACACGCCTGCAAACAGTATACTTGACACTTCGCCTGCAGCGCAGAGGGTGGATGTAAAAGGGATGACGAAACTCACCATTACGCGTAATGGAAGAATCCTGAGAACAGCTTCGGATGATATTCCAACATTAAGACTATCACGCCAGCCGGTGTGGCCGTGCGGTTCTAGGCGCTACAGTCTGGAACCGAGTCTGAAACCGAGCGACCCCTCAGAAGTAAAGTCCCATAGTGCTCAGAGCCATTTTTTAAGACTATCACACGTCGAGGAAAGCTTCCAAGAGAATACTCTCGACATTTACTGTAGGGAGCCGTGCGCACCCAGAATCAATGTAGAACCAAATGAGAACTCAGATTAAAAGGTACTGACAACAGTAGCAACAGTAGTAGCAGAGTGGAAGGAGATCGAGTGAGAAATCAGAGCAGCCGGAGTGTAGTGACGCTCCTCAGCTGCAACTGATGGAGCAATAAACACTTCACCTACAAGAGGGCGGTGGTAGATGCTGTTGGACATACGGCAACTGCGAACTAAGTAGCAATTTTCAGTATTAGTTGGAACAGCATTGAACGGAAACTGTCTATCTCTGTCTCAACGAACTAGAGGAATTTCAGTAAGCAACAGTAACAAGTTGCTGATTGGTACTTGTCTTCTATACCATAGGGCAAGTGGTCATTCACTGATAGTGAATTATTTCGAAGTGTTGATGATACACACTTTAGTCCAAGTGACCAGACGTTAGCAGACCGAGTGGCAGTAAAAGCACTGGTCTTCGACAAATGTATTTCTTAGTGATTGTTGAAAGAATTTGACTTCTGCTAAGGGTTTTCGGCCTAAGACCTCAATAAACTAATGTGTTGGTAGAACAAAAAACGAATTGAGTGTGATCACTTGTCACTTCAGCAAATCAGTTGTGCCACTTCCATGATAATTACCAACATTTCGTAACCGAACACCCATTCCTAGCAAGGAGGTTCCCATCCTCTCAGTTCACTGTAAAAGTTGACAAACACGCAAACTAAACCCATATTGTTGTTAAAGTCTCGATTGTCCCACGCAGCTAAAAGAAAAAATTAATGATTTTGGAAAACTGTGTCGGGAGACGGCAATACTACTGAAGTTTCCAGGTGAGGATCGTAGAAGCTTTAATGGCGATGTGTCTCGGGAAGCTGACAAAGGGTATGACGTTTTTTCACGAAAATGCATCAACTTGTTCTGCACAGAATTCTGGCACTCATACCATTTCTTCGAGCTATCATTTTAATCGCATCGCCCTACCATGGCGTCTCTATGTCCTCGTATTAAAAACGCATTGCGCGGAAAAAATTTCCAGAACGACGACGAGCTGATTTTGGAGATGGAACCTCTCCTGAATAGTCAAAACGCAGATTTCTACAACCAAGATTTCCTACAAGTCATCCATGGTTAGGAAAAATGTGCCACACAGTAGGGTAAATATGTGGAGAGGGACTAATATCATCGGCTACTCTTATTACCACAGCTCGAATTTTTCAAAGTGCTAAAAGTACCCATCGTAAGAGCCCCAATATTATATAAATAAGTAGCTGTCACAGTGTCTAAAATAGAGTTTAAAATTGTAGCTTTTCTGCTTTAACGTCTCTCTCTCTCTCTCTCTCTCTCTCTCTCTCTCTCTCTCTCTCTCTCTCTCTCTCTCTGTGTGTGTGTGTGTGTGTGTGTGTGTGTGTATCTGTGTGTATGTAGTGTAGAGTTTAAGTGCACAAAACTAATTACTGAAAAATGTGATTACTTAAGCCGTCTATTGTATAGTCGAGTGAAGAGCAGTGTGTTGCCTGACCTCACAATGGACAGCATTCAACATTTCGAAAATACGCCAAAATAAAACCAATAAAAATTGCACGTCAAATGAACTACTAAATTTTGCCTCAGTAAATTATCCAAATTACTTTAATTAAAGTCCACTGCTGATTTACGTATCTAAATTACGAAACAAATCTGAGAATACGACAAATGTTTCACACACGGATTTATCACACTTTCCACTGAAATGAACTTCGTATAACAAGAAAATAACTTCCAAAATGAACGCAAGCTATGTGACCGAATCACGTAATGTTATTGTGTATATACAGTGTATTTGTACGACTATGGCCCTGGTCTATTCCTGCACTTACCTCGCTACAGTAAAAATATTCACTCGAAAGTGAGGCACAGCAAGCAGTTGCGCAAGGAAGTTAAATTATAATAATGAACTGAAAATGATATTCAAAAGTTAGTGTACCGCCAAGTGCAATGAGGATACAAGCAACATAGTACTTCCTGCATGGGAATAACTTTGGACTCCAATTTTCTGCTAATGATTTTTCTAAACCAATTTTAAATAAAAGAATTATAATTTCACTTTAAAGATCGTGAACAATATTCACTTTATACAAAAATGACTGATTTTGGAACAGTTCTAAATGACTGATTACCCTAATTTTTCTTTGCACAGAAGATTAACCTATCCAAAATGATCTCTGCTTTTCATAAAATGTGTATGTGGGGGGAGGAGGAATAACTTCTCAACCAGTAAGAAATTCATGATAAAAATGTCAAATCTCGGTACAGCAGTTAATTTTACAACAGAGTGCTAACCACGTCCAAGCATGTAAATCCGCGAATTTACCTTGAATCACAGTTCTTCTCAAAACTCTTTTAAAAGTCCCTAAATACTCTCACCATCGTGATATTGAATTATTTCCAGCATAGGTCAATTCAGTGTTTAGCAGGTCAATTCCAGATATTTCTGACCACTCAGTTCCTCGACTGTTTTCCAACATATCTCGACTAACAATCTCTCTCTCTCTCTCTCTCTCTCTCTCTCTCTCTCTCTCTCCCTCTCCCTCTCTCCCTCCCCCTCTCCCCTCCCTCCCTCTCTTCCTTCCCCCCTCTCCCTCTCTCTGAGCGCCCTCAGGCAGAGACGGTGTAACAACACAGCCAAAGAACGATAATCAATCATCTTGGTATTGAAGCTCATTTTTTCCGTGTTTGCTTCAACAATATATATGTTTTTGGATAGGGTCCGCCTTTAGCTAAAGGCGGACCCTATCCAGAAACATATATAACGATAATCAACTTTGCCTGCTCTCAGATATGTGCCTACGGACATATCAAAGTAAGAAGTTAACATCCACGTAATAGCCAAGATGACATGGACACGTCGCAAATTTATGTTTCCGACTAAAAATAAATGAATTTCCGCCACCTCATGATCTAGAAAGATGAGTGTCTGGACTGCTGCAGATGTGGGACGCCAGCGCTGTTTGAAATAGCGTATTTTACGCAACTAATTCTTTATGTAATTCCGCGCTGTCAGGCGGACTGCGGTGTGTTTTTAGCCGGCCGATTTGCATCTAATTGTATAATCCCCTCCGTTCCGGATAGCACATGTGGACAATTCATCACTTTGGGAGCGAGCGGTAAGCGGCCAGCGGGCCGGCGTCGCGTGCGCTCTTTGCGTTCCCGTCTGTTCTGGGTGGGTGGGTGAGGTAGTGGGATGGGGGGGGGGGGGCCTCGGTAGAGGGACTTTGCAGTCTGACGCCACTGTGGGGGGTGGGGGAGTCACGGAGACAAGTCGCGCCGGCCGCGGCCCTAAATTACCTTAATGTTATCCACCGCATCTGCATTGCTTCCTCAGTCACGAAAGTAATTTCGCCCGTACCTAGCACAGAGCAGAGTTTTATTCGTGTCCCAGCGGCGCCGCTGCGCGTTGCGTTTTATGCATTCCTCGGCGCGGCACAGCGCGTTTTAACCTTTTTTCCCCGCCAGGCGCCTTCACGCAGCGGGTAGCTGAGACGGCACAAGTTTCACTTCGCACCGGAACAAACCGACACGCGAAGCTCTGCCGTTGGACCGGATAAATTGTCTGCGCTAGTTGCGACGAGTTAATAAGCTCGGCGATTGTTCGAGCGTTCAAGACCACTCGTACGCCTGACTACACTTGTACTTTCTGCAGTATGCCCCTTAAAGTTCCAGCACTTCACGCCAACAAGTTCTGAAAGATCCTGGGTGAAGAAGACTTTAAAACTTCACCTCATTATAGCTTTACGAGCAAATTACATCCAACAGAAGGAACTGCATTTGATGAGGCGGTTCATTGTCAGCGCTGCAGCAATCACGTTCCATAAACACGTCTCACATTACGAATTTTGTTTGAAGTCTTCCGTATTAAAGAGGCACAATACTATTTATGATGACTAAGGAAATAAAGTTTCACTCACACACATTATTGTGGTGCTCATCGCCGATACCACTAATTACTGTGTTGTTGTCCTCAAGTTTCTTTTAATGTGTTCGCTTGCATAGCCATCTGCCGCAACAGTTATTATAATCAATTGTTATTTTTTCCCGTCTTAAGCTTACTGCAGGTATATACACTCCTGAAAATGGAAAAAAAGAACACATTAACACCGGTGTGTCAGACCCACCATACTTGCTCCGGACACTGCGAGAGGGCTGTACGAGCAATGATCACACGCACGGCACAGCGGACACACCAGGAACAGCGGTGTTGGCCGTCGAATGGCGCTAGCTGCGCAGCATTTGTGCACCGCCGCCGTCAGTGTCAGCCAGTTTGCCGTGGCATACGGAGCTCCATCGCAGTCTTTAACACTGGTAGCATGCCGCGACTGCGTGGACGTGAACCGTATGTGCAGATGACGGACTTTGAGCGAGGGCGTATAGTGGGCATGCGGGAGGCTGGGTGGACGTACCGCCGAATTGCTCAACACGTGGGGCGTGAGGTCTCCACAGTACATCGATGTTGTCGCCAGTGGTCGGCGGATGGTTCACGTGCCCGTCGACCTGGGACCGGACCGCAGCGACGCACGGATGCACGCCAAGACCGTAGGATCCTACGCAGTGCCGTAGGGGACCGCACCGCCACTTCCCAGCAAATTAGGGACACTGTTGCTCCTGGGGTATCGGCGAGGACCATTCGCAACCGTCTCCATGAAGCTGGGCTACGGTCCCGCACACCGTTAGGCCGTCTTCCGCTCACGCCCCAACATCGTGCAGCCGCCTCCAGTGGTGTAGCGACAGGCGTGAATGGAGGGACGAATGGAGACGTGTCGTCTTCAGCGATGAGAGTCGCTTCTGCCTTGGTGCCAATGACGGTCGTATGCGTGTTTGGCGCCGTGCAGGTGAGCGCCACAATCAGGACTGCATACGACCGAGGCACACAGGGTCAACACCCGGCATCATGGTGTGGGGAGCGATCTCCTACACTGGCCGTACACCTCTGGTGATCGTCGAGGGGACACTGAATAGTGCACGGTACATCCAAACCGTCATCGAACCAATCGTTCTACCATTCCTAGACCGGCAAGGGAACTTGCTGTTCCAACAGGACAATGCACGTCCGCATGTATCCCGTGCCACCCAACGTGATCTCCGGATCTGTCCCCCATTGAGCATGTTTGGGACTGGATGAAGCGTCGTCTCACGCGGTCTGCACGTCAAGCAAGAACGCTGGTCCAACTGAGGCGCCAGGTGGAAATGGCATGGCAAGCCGTTCCACAGAAGTACATCCAGCATCTCTACGATCGTCTCCATGGGAGAATAGCAGCCTGCATTGCTGCGAAAGGTGGATATATACTGTACTAGTGCCGACATTGTGCATGCTCTGTTGCCTGTGTCTATGTGCCTGTGGTTCTGTCAGTGTGATCATGTGATGTATCTGACCCCAGGAATGTGTCAATAAAGTTTCCCCTTCCTGGGACATTGAATTCACGGTGTTCTTATTTCAATTTCCAGGAGTGTAGTATCTTACACCACATGTGTTTCGCTTTTGTTTATAAAACATCTTATGTTGTCATATCGCAAATATGGATTCGTAGTACGTACGTACATTTTGGTCCCTGTACATTAAGAATAGTATTTCTCAATAATGTTTGCCTGTAATTTACTTTCGGTGTTTGTGCTTCTTGTCTACATGTTCCACAAACAACTGCTTTCTTCTTCTTTGTTAGCGGAGGTTGAAGTCGAATGTACTACCAAGTTTCTTTCTACGTCAGCCTGCGCTAACAACGAAGAAAATAGCAGTGATTTATAAATTATGCAAAAGGGAGGCAGAAACACCATAAGTAAATAGAATGCAAACTTTATGAAGAAATACAGTTTTAATCTATAGGGAATTAAATGTACTGATCTGTTATCAATCCATATATCCATAATAAGCACAGGAGGTGCTTCGTAAACAAAAACGAAAAGCGTCAGATGTAAAATACTCATTAGCTGCAGTAAACTTAAGACAGAGAAAATACTGATATTTGATTTCTGTTAATCTATCCACAGACACTTTATTTTATACTAGGCTCAAGACTATGAGTTCACTTGTACTTTAATATTAAGTACAAACTTACTAGTTTCAAACCGCGGTATACGTAGATCATTAAATTTTTTAAGGAGTCATCTGTGTTAGAAAGATTTGTGGTCATGTATTATGCACTGACATTTATATAAATGTCTTCTGCACCGGTGTTTTTGTGACACCGTTTCGTAAATATTAATATATTATGTCCATCAGTCTTCCAAGTAACCGTCAGTATAAGACACAAGATGTACTCTGAAACTGTGTATCGATAGTACTCTGAGATCCTTTGCATTTACACGGTCTGAATGATTTTTGCAATTTTCTTAGGCACAGCTGTTACATGTGTCAGTAGCGTAAAGAGCAGTGTGTGGGTGTGTTTTGACAAGACGCCCCCCCCCCCCCCCCCGAGGATCCACCACTTTTCTAAGGACATCGTGGGTCTGCAGCTTCATTGGACGTGACGTGACCCCTCTGGAGTGTAGTGCGCCCACAGGTTTTGCTGTGATATACAGGGTGGGTTTACTGGTCGTCATTCAGTACCATTCGACGAAATTTGAACGTGTTGTAAGCGAGAAAGGATGTTCACGCTTTTTCAGCCCTCCTGTTTCGCGCCTGCGACGTGATCACGGGTTGAGGTTGGGGGAGTGGGTTATATGCATGAAAAAAACGGAAAAGAGTCCGAGACCATATAAGACCAACCGTTTCAGCAACACCGTTGGTGCCAGTCTCGCACCTTTGTTGAGCGCATGTGAAATTTGAGAGGCATCGAACGGGTTACTTGTCCCCAAGCCCTAGTAATCGGCCAAGGTGTGCCGATGGCACTGAGGGTGTTGCTGAACAGATGGTCTTAGATGAATTTTCGCAATTCTGTTCACGCACCAGTCAATATCGCACCTCCCGCAATCGCGCCAGAGGAAGTCATGAAACAGGATGCCTGAAGAAGCGTACACACACTTTCCTGCTTAGCATCACGTTCAAATTTCATTGGTTCACAGCGGTTTCTTGTGGTTTCACCTCGTATACCACAGCAAGAATTGCAGTCACGCTACACTAAGGAGGGATCAGACCACGTTTAATGCGGTTGCAGCCTTACGATGTCCCTAGGGAATGGTTGAATCGCTCGGTGACGGGGGCGGGATGGGGGAGAGGGGATGAAGGCGAGGGATCTCAAAAAATGGTTTAAATGGCTCTGAGCACTATGGGACTTAACTTCTGAGGTCATCAGTTCCCTGGAACCTAGAACTACTTAAACCTACATAGCCTAAGGACATCACATACATCCATGCCCGAGATAAGATTCGAACCTACGACCGTAGCGGTAGCACGGTTCCACACTGTAGCGCCTAGAACCACTCGGTCACCCCGGCCGGCGAGGGATGTTAGCAGTGTCAAAGGTTGTGGAGAACGTAATTCTGTTAGACAATGCACTGCAAACTATCGTTTTCGTCCCTTAAAGTGTACACATGAATGCACGGAGGGAAAGGACGATTTCATAGGGACACTTTATAGCACATTCTGAGGCCTTTTCGTGTCGATGCAGAGTGGAGATGCGACTGAAATGTTTTCTTTGACTACCGATTAAGAATCCTTCCGGTTTTAACACTGCGCGTCATGGTTCTGACCTCCACGTGGAGGCGTCAAGACGTGACAAGTGCCTAAGGGAAGAGGGGTGAGGGTAGTGACGTCTTCTTATCGTGTGACACATCCACAGTGGGGAAAGACAGAATTTTTAGGGTGCCAATGTTAACATCATTAATCCCCACATGAACTTCTGAGCTCCGGCCATTTTATCGCATGTGTCGTCACCTGAGCCCGAGCTTGAGGGTTTCGTCGCAAGGCTGCATGCTTTTGCACCCTTACAGAGGGAGCGTGTAGGCAGTTTTGAGCAAACTTTCAAACTTCTGCGCCGCAGTAGGGAAGATGACGAGGTTTCAAACGGGGCTTTTGTTCTTTTGTGCATTGTATTTTCTGCGAATAGCTATTTAATAGAGCTTTAAAGTAGACGCAGTCCACTTCTATCTACGAAACTTCGTCGGAGATGATTACTGATTACTAAAATGCCGCACATGTTTCGAAATCGACAGGTTTTCTCCGAGTTGCTAGTGAAGGTTTTAGTCATAAGAGTTGGTTCCATTTTCATCCTTCGCAATTTTTCGGCTTTTGAAACTTATATTTTCTTTTGTTGTATTCGCACTTCACCTTTCCAAAACTTTACGAAAGTTATCTTCATAGTAATAGTATGACTTTAGACGTTCGGATTCAGCATTTCAGAGTGCGATTAAGGCAATAAAAAGTAATTACTGCCCTCATATATAATTTTTTTCATATTAGTTTTCTGAAAATTTCAGAAAAAGAACTCGTATTGATTTCAGAAGTTTGTTACAAATCTAAGAAGATGCTGTATGCAGTAACAGATACCGCGGAAGATTGAGATCAGACATACAAGAAGAATTCTGCCTGACATGAGAGCGAACAAGATTGCAAGACAGTTATGCTACTTTCATCTAATACCTCAAGTAAGCTTCAGAAGCATACATTGAAAGAGACCAGGACGTCTATGAAACCATAAATAGCATTCTTGTTCGTCTGTGCGATTCAAGGGTGGAGCCGTAAAAGAGGGGAAGAATACCACTCTGAAGTAGGCTTTGTCACACATTTCACGTGCACAGTTTGAATTCAGGTGTAGATACCACTGGTCGTGAAATTTTTTGTATCTAGTGTGTAATACGTGCCGATTCCTATGTGTTTTTGGTGTAGAACCAAAATTAACAAATAGGCATGAGATATATGACATATAGATATCAGGAGAAAGAAAGCTGGCGTTCTACGGATCGGAGCGTGGAATGTCAGATGCCTTAATCGGGCAGGTAGGTTAGAAAATTTAAAAAGTGAAATGGATAGGTTTAAGTTAGATATAGTGGGAATTAGTGAAGTTTGGTGGCAGGAGGAACAATACTTCTGGTCAGGTGACTACAAGGTTATAAACACAAAATCAAATAGGGGTAATGCAGGAGTAGGTTCAATAATGAATAGGAAAATAGGAATGCGGGTAAGCTACTACAAACAGCATAGTGAACGCATTATTGTGGCCAAGATAGATAATGCCAACTGGCTTTGCAGATGACGAAGAAATTGAAGAAATGTATGATGAAATAAAAGAAATTATTCAGATAGTGAAGGGAGACGAAAATTTAACAGTCATGGGTGATTGGAATTCAAGTAAAGGAAAAGGGAGAGAAGGAAACGTGGTAGGTGAATATGGATTGGGGCTAAGAAATGAAACAGAAAGCCGCCTGGTAGAATTTTGCACAGAGCACAACTTAATCATAGCTAAGACTTGGTTTCAGAATCATGAAAGGAGGTTGTATACATGGAAGAACCCTGGAGATACTAAAAGATATCAGATAGATGATATAATGGTAAGACAGAGATTTAGGAACCAGGTTTTAAGTTGTAAGACATTTCCAGGGGCAGATGTGGACTCTGACCACAATCTATTGGTTATGAACTGTAGATTAAAACTGAAGAAACTGCAAAAAGGTGGGAATTTAAGGAGATGGGACCTGGATAAACTGAAGGAACCAGAAGTGGTACAGGAAGAGCATTAGGGAACAATTGACAGAAACAGGGGAAAGAAATACAGTAGAAGAAGAATGGGTAGCTTTGAGGGATGAAGTAGTGAAGGCAGCAGAGGATCAAGTAGGTAAAAAGACGAGGGCTAGTAGAAATCCTTGGGTAACACAAGAAATATTGAATTTAATTGATGGAAGGAGAAAATATAAAAATTCAGTAAATGAAGCAGGCAAAAAGGAATACAAACGTCTCAAAAATGAGATCAACAGGAAGTGCAAAATGGCTAAGCAGGGGTGGCTAGAGGACAAATGTAAGGATGTAGAGGCTTATCTCACTACGAGTAAGATAGATACAGCCTACAGGAAAATTAAAGATACCTTTGGAGAAAAGAGAACCACCTGTATGAATATCAAGAATTCAGACGGAAACCCAAATCCAAGCAAAGAAGGGAAAGCAGAAAGGTGGAAGGAGTATATAGAGGGTCTATACAAGGACGATGTACTTGAGGACAATATTACGGAAATGGAAGAGGATGTAGATGAAGATGAAATGGGAGATACGATACAGCGTGAAAAGTTTGATAGAGCACTGAAAGACCTGAGTCTAAACAAGGCCCCCAGAGTAGACAACATTCCATTGGAACTACTGACTGCCTTGGGAGAGCCAGTCCTGACAAAACTGTACCATCTGGTGAGCAAGATGTATGAAACAGGCGAAATACCCTCAGACTTCAAGAAGAATATAATAATTCCAATCCCAAAGAAAGCAGGTGTTGACAGATTTGAAAATTACCGAACAATGAGTTTAATAAGCCACAGGTGCAAAATACTAACTCGAATTCTTTACAGACGAATGGAAAAACTAGTGGAAGCTGATCTCGGGGAAGATCAGTTTGGATTCAGTAGAAATACTGGAACACGTGAGGCAATACTGACCTTACGACCTATCTTAGAAGAAAGATTAAGGAAAGACAAACCTACGTTTCTAGCATTAGAGAAAGCTTTTGACAATGTTGAGTGGAATACTCTCTTTAAAATTCTAAAGGTGGCAGAGGTAAAATAAAGGGAGCGAAAGGCTATTTACAGTTTGTACAGAAACCAGATGGCGGTTATAAGAGTCGAGGGACATGAAAGGGAAGCAGTGGTTGGGAAGGGAGTAAGACAGGGTTGCAGCCCCAATGTTATTCAATCTCTATATTGAGCAAGAAGTAAAGGAAACAAAACAAAAATCGGAGTAGGTAATAAAATCCATGGAGAAGAAATAAAAACTTTGAGGTTCGCCGATGACATTGTAATTCTGTCAGAGACAGCAAAGGACTTGGAAGAGCAGTTGAACGGAATGGACAGTGTCTTGAAAGGAGGATATAAGATGAACATCAACAGAAGCAAAACGAGAATAATGGAATGTAGTCGAATGAAGTCGGGTGATGCTGAGGGAATCAGATTAGGAAATGAGACTCTTAAAGTAGTAAAGGAGTTTTGCTATTTGGGGAGCAAAATAACTGATGATGGTTGAAGTAGAGAGGATATAAAATGTAGACTGGCAATGGCAAGGAAAGCGTTTCTGAAGAAGAGAAATTTGTTAACATCGAGTATAGATTTAATTGTCAGGAAGTCATTTCTGAAAGTATTTGTATGGAGTGTAGCCATGTATGGAAGTGAAACATGGACGATAAATAGTTTGACAAGAAGAGAATAGAAGCTTTCGAAATGTGGTGCTACAGAAGAATGCTGAAGATTAGATGGGTAGATCTCATAACTAATGAGGAAGTATTGGATAGGATTGGGGAGAAGAGAAGTTTATGGCACAACTTGACCAGAAGAAGGGATCGGTTGGTAGGACATGTTCTGAGGCATCAAGGGATCACCAATTTAGTATTGGAGGGCAGCGTGGAGGGTAAAAATCGTAGAGGGAGACCAAGAGATGGATACACTAAGCAGATTCAGAAGGATGTAGGTTGCAGTAGGTACTGGGAGATGAAGAAGCTTGCACAGGATAGAGTTGCATGGACAGCTGCATCAAACCAGTCTCAGGACTGAAGACAACAACACATCATATAAAATTATGGAGCTAGTAAAAATGTTTTTTTTTCATTTTCAGTCGATTTTGATATTTAATTTTTAAGAGACTGAAAACATAAGAAGGTGGTTTGTCTGCATCATTTGAAAATAAAAGTTGAATGGGTGTGAATAGTTCAATGCGGGATCTGGGTGTTCAGAACAACCCTCACGATTGGCGATTGTTTTTAGTGTTGCTAAAAGTAGCTTTCATGTGGCAGTGAAATTCCATTAGCACAGTTGATCCCGCGACTTCACCAAATACTGTGGTCAAGAGTGGATTATGTGCTGTGATTTGGAAGTTCTTACACTGCTTAGACGTTAACAGACTGGTTCCATAAAATACTGTTATTTTAAGTGTTTGTGACATAGCTCACTCATAGAAAACCACTATGAGTCAAACGTATATTAGAGGAAACTGTTAACAGCTAATCATCAGCTGGTGAAGCAAAGTCATAGGCCTGATGAAGAATATGGCAAACGCTCTTGATAACAAGACTGAGGCTTTCAATCATTCGATAGTTCCTCATAAGATCTGTCAAGTTCCCAGCAGGTGCGCATGTTATGCTTAAAAAAAATACTCAGCGTTGAGACCCCTGGTGGTAAACTCATGAGTTATATGCTTGATTTTCTTTCTAATTCATTCCTTATGGCTCCTTGGGGTAGAGAAAAGAAGATAATTACGTTTTTATAGTGAATGAACTGCTGGTAAACTGCAAAATATGGGCTGTATAATTGCGATAAATGTACACTTTTTACAGTCCTTGATTTTTTTTCGAAAAATGTGAGAGCTGCTAGCGGTGAACAGTGTGAACGCTTCCACCACTACCTGTCACGATGGAACTTAAGTATCAAGGACGCTGGAACCTCTTAATTGAAGCGATTACTGTTGGTTTTTGTTTAGAGATACTGAAGGTACTTCTCACAAAAAGAAAAAAGCATCTTCGTCCTACCTCTCCATATAAACTAGCATTGAAATTTTTAATACATTATCATTTATAATTAGGATGCTATGACTGTCAATGTACTATGCCGATAATTATGATGTTTTATATAACTAAATAATTTACCTTTTACGCATTTCAGGTCTTGTTTTATTAATGTTCAACACACATTGGAAGAAAGCCAATACTTTCTTACAGTTACTTTTTAACTTTACGTGACAGAAAATCTGACTACACCCCAGAATTAGATAAACCGACATAATTGTAGTGTGATGGAAGTAAGAATTTCGTTACTTTAACCAATGTAAATAGGAATCAGTTTAAGCCCTCAGCTATACTTCGTTGACGAAATCTTAAGAAATGGCTCTGAGCACTATTGGACTTAACTTCTGAGGTCATCAGTCCCCTAGAACTACCTAAACTTAAGTAACCAAAGGACATCACACATATCCATGCCGAGGCAGGATTCGAGCCTGCGACCGTAGTGGTCGTGCGGTTCCAAACTGTAGCGCCTAGAACCGCTCGGCCATGCCGGCCGGCGAAATCTTAATACACATCACAGGATGCACTGCTGCACTCAACATATTCCACATATTCATTATGATGTCTCTATGGCTAAACAATGCGTAAGTGATCTTTCAGTGTAGTTTAGACTAGTTAAAATGGATGAATTCTGAGTGCCAAGAGGTCACAAATGTTTACAGTTGCGAATCTCTGCAACATACTTGTCTGTGTTGATTCATGTGTACATTTCTTTTACAAGCATGACTGGATTACATATTCTGCGCCACCGACAGGCTTTTTGCGTTTATGCGAAGTAGCCACCGATGCGTAATGTTATTCATTGAACGAATGAGCGGGCTTTGTTTCTAGATTACGAACGTCATTTGGCAAATTACTTTCCCGATCATATGCTAATTTATGCGCCGACATTATTCGCTTTTACACCGCTACCGAGTGAGAGGTTGAGACCCTGTTTTCAGCATGATCGGTTGCATGAGCTCAATATTTACTTCATGGGGCCTTAAATCTGATTTGAAATCTAGTCCATCCACGAAGGTTATTTCAGAGCTTTATAAAAACTAGTAAATTTGCGAGTAAGTATAATTTTATGTCTGGTGTACATCACTGTATGCTATGAAGCATGGACTGTGGAAAAACCGGAAAAGAAGAGAATCCAAGAATTTGAGATGAGATGCGACGGAAAGATGCTGAAAATTAAATGCACTTTTAAGCAATGAGGAGATTCTTCATAAAATTCACGAGGAGAGCAATATGTTGAAGGCATTTAAAAAAACAGGATGATATGGTATATCTAAGGCATTTCACTGTACTGTAGGGATCTGCATACATAAAAAACTGCGGAATTAAAAAATCTGAATATCTGTCACAAGTAAATAAGAACTTTCGTTGTAGATCTACGTGGAAGTATATATACCAGCACATGTAATTTTGGAGGATAAGTGATAAAATTTTGGTAGAGTTACAAAAATGTTCTAACTACAACACATTATTGCGAACGTTCCTTAGCATTAGCGGAAAAGGTAAATTATTTATATCTTCGGTGCTCGGTTAACTTCGTTTAACCCACGCATAGGTTTCAATAGAATAGTGCCTTTATAACCACATATTTCGTCGTTGCGATGTTTCATTATTTCCCATCGATCTATGAATCAACTCGCCCAGGTTAACAGAAAATCATAATCTGGTACGCTTATTGGAGATAATATTGCCAAGATAAGCTGAAAAAGTACTCCGCGGTGGCAGAAACCATGGGATAGCGATGTGCACATCTACACATGGTGTCATTATCGCATGCACAAGGTATAAAAGTGCAGTACATTGGTGAGGCTGTCTCAGATGATTCATGTGGAAAGGTTTCAGAAGTGACTATGGCCGGAGGCTTTGAACGCGGAACGGTATTTGGAGCTAGAGGCATGGGACATCCCATTTGGGAAATCTGTGGGGAATTCGTTACTCTGATATCCACAGTGCTAAGAGATTTGAACCCTTTGAACTTTCATTTAACGACCGAAAACAGCAGCGTTTGTGTGGAGCGCACAGTGCTAAAAGACTAGCAACACTGCTTGAAGTAACCGCAATCAATTTGGTACGTGCGGCGGACTACGCTTTACGACAGTGTAGCAAAATGTAGCTGTATTGGGCTATGATGTTAGACGACCCACGCTATGCCTTCGGTAACATTACGACATCGCCTGTAGTGCCTTACTGGGCTCGTGACCATATCGTTTGGACCCTAGACCACTACAAAACCATGACTTGTTCAGGCAAGTCGCGATTTCGGTTGGTAAGAGCTGATGGTATCTTTCGAGTATGGCGAAGACCCCACAAAACCAAGGACCAAAGATGTCAAAAATACACTGCAACGTAGTGGTTGCGCTGTAATGGTGTGGGTTGTGTCTACGTTGAATGGACTAGGTTCTCTGGTTCAACTGAACCGATCACTGACGCGAAATGGTTTTGTTCGGCTACTTGGAGACCATCTGCTACCATTTACAGACTTCATGTTTCCAAACAACGATGGAATTTTTATCGATGTCAGTGCTCCATGTCACCGGGCCACATTTGATAGTGATTGGTTTGAAGGTCATTTTGGACCATACAGGCAAATGATTTGGCCGCCAAAATTGCCCGACGTGAGTTCCATCCGAAATTTGTCAGCCATAATAATGTCCTGCCCTGCAGAAGCTCTCGCAGATTTGAACCATGGTTCAATATTTCTGCAAAGGATTTCCAGTGACTTGTTAACGTCACGCCGCGTCGAGCTGTCCACTACGCCGGACAAAACTATACGATATTAGAAGGTACCCACGACATTTCTCACATCAGTCTACGTTCCCATCGACATCAATATTCTACGAGTTGATAGTTGGTGTACAGAGTAACGAATCCTTTAACCAACAAGCGAATAAATGGATCATATGCTACTGTGTTAATGCAAACTGTTTTCCCAATAGCCTTAGAGTGGCAGTGTGTGTGGAGTTAACTTGACAGGATGACTTGAAATAGTGACGGAAATGTTGTTCCGCGACGCTGGCAAAAGGCTGTACCGAGTGTGTCACTCTGTTGACAAAACGTTTGGATACCGCAAGATCAGTGACAGAAGAACTAACAGATCCAGGAATAGTTAACGTGGCTTTGATTCGAACAATACAAACGGAATTAAAATCATTTAGTAGTGGAAAGTCATTGTGGATGAGTTAAGTCTTAGTTTCCACGGTTTATGGAAAAGAACTTGCTCTAATTCTAGAATAAATTTATTGTAGGTCGCTGGAGTGAAGATGTTTGTAAAGTAATTGAAAAAAAGTGTAGGTCATTCTCTACATCTACATATACATTTATATTCCGCAAGCCACCCAACGGTGTGTGGCGGAGGGCACTTTACGTGCTTCTGTCATTACCTCCCTTTCCTGTTCAGGTCTCGTATGGTTCGCGGGAAGAACTACTGCGTGAAAGCCTCCGTGCGCGCTCGAATGTCTCTAATTTTACATTCGTGATCTCCTCGGGAGGTATAAGTAGAGCGAAGCAATATATTCGATACATCATCCAGAAACGCACCCTCTCGAAACCTGGACAGCAAGCTACACTGCGATGCAGAGCGCTTCTCTTGCAGAGTCTGCCACTTGAGTTTGCTAAACATCTCCGTAACTCTATCACGCTTACCAAGTAACCCTGTGACGAAACGTGCCGCTCTTCTTTGAATCTTCACTACCTCCTCCGTCAACCCGATCTGGTACGGATCCTACACTCATGACCAATACTCAAGTATAGGTCGAACGAGAGTTTTGTATACCAACAATTAATTTTATATGCTTATTCCACTTCAGATCGTTCCGCGCGCATACTCCCAGATATTTTACAGAAGTAACTGCTACCAGTGTTTGTTCCACTATCATATAATGTATTCGCAATACATTACATTTGTCTATGTTAAGGGTCAGATGCCACTCCCTGCACCAAGTGCCCATCCGCTGCAGATCTTCCTGCATTTCACTGCAATTTTCTAATGCTGTAATTTGTCTGTATACTACAGCATCATCTGCGAAAAGCCGCATGGAACCTCCGATACTATCTACTAGGTGATATATATATATATATATATATATATATATATATATATATATATATATATATATATATTGTGAAAAGCGATAGTCCTACAACACTGTCCTGTGGCACGCCAGAGGTTACTTTAACGTCTGTAGACGCCTCTCCATTGAGAACAACATGATGTGGCTCTGAGCACTATGGTACTTAACATCTATGATCATCAGTCCCCTAGAACTTAGAACTACTTAAACCTAACTAACCTACGGACATCACACAACATCCAGTCATCACGAGGCAGAACAACATGATGTGTTCTGTTTGCTAAAAACTCTTCTATCCAGCCACACATCCGTAGGCTCTTGCTTTGTTTATCAGGCGACAGTGCGGAACTGCAGACATCGGACTGTCACAGATAACTATAGGTTTATTTCGGTGAAGTCGGTAAGTTGTAAAATTTTGAAACGAGTGCAGTGTTCGTGCATTATGACCTGGTTGGGGAACGAAAATCTTCTCTATAAAAATCAACATGTACTCTTCAACCATAGATCACGCTCCGTTCGGCAATAAATGTAGAGCGCCGTAGACAAGGGCACCTAGGTTGAGGCCGTGTTTCTTCCCGGAATGCATTCGAGGCACTTAGCGCACTGTCCTTTAGTGAAAAAAAACGACTTTACCAAGTGTTGCACCACACTGACTAACTCAACAGGTGGTCTGAGAGATGAAAAGTCTAGAATATCCTAAGGAGTGCCAGGGACGCTACACTGTGCAATATATTTAAATGATCTAAGTGGGATGTCATCAAAAGTTCTGTGAGGCTATTCGCGAACGATGCTTTCGTCTTTAGGACGCCCGTAACGCCAGAAGACTACAACAAGAAGAGGATACACGGCTGATGTAGAGATTGCTTGTTGACGCTGAGCGTAATTAACTGGAACGTATTACGAGTTTTCACTTTTGCTCGTATCTTTGAGATCGTTAACATGTTGTATTAGTATAAAAGACAGAGAAGAACCGATGAAGAATTGAGGGTTTCGTCACTGCTACGTTTAGTAGAACTGATGACTTTGTCTAAGGGCAATTGTTATTACGCAACACCGGTTAACGAATATGGCGAAAACGGCGACGCTGGTCAAATATTCACGTGCTAGTGACGTGAACGTCTACGGATACGGGTAGGACGGTGAAAATAAAATGGTTCAAATGGCTCTGAGCACTATGGGACTTAACTGCTGAGGTCATCAGTCCCCTAGAACTACTTAAACCTAACGAACCTAAGGACATGACACACATCCACGCCCAAGGCAGGATTCGAACCTGCAACCGTAGAGGTCAGCTGGTGAAAATACCACTAGGCACTAAATGGTTGTCCTTTCACCATTGTTCACAGAACGTGGTGTACGGAGGCTTATCTGCTCTGTAAAACAAGACAGATGTTGACCTGTTGCATCTCTGCAAAAAGAACACAATGCTGGAATTATTTCGTATCACACTATTCGTCGTACATGGTTGAATATGGAGGTCCGCAGCAGACCACTGCTCGTGTTCATGTGTTGACCCAAAGACATCGTCAGTTACTACTGTAGTGGGCACGGAACCTCGGGGATTCGACCCTCGATCAATGGAAACGTGTCGGCTCTTCGGGTGAACCACATTTTTGGTACACTAGGTCTCCACAAACACTCTCTTCTAGGTGAATGCAGGCTGATGGGAGCAGTAAAGTGTCGCGGGACACATACTGATGCGCTTGCGTGGGACCTCTGGTAGCAATCAGAGAGACGCTGGCAGCTGCGAACCACTAGCAACCCTTCATGCTTGATGTCTTGTTCGACGACGGTATCGTCTTTCAGCAGTGTGTCCGTTTCTCGGAGCTAGGACCGTGCTACAGTGGTTTGAGTCACGTTTATGTCTTGGCGACCAAATTCGACTGATGTAAATCCTATTGAACGCATCTGGATCGATATCGGGTGCCATCACTGCTTATGCAAATCAGAAGCCCGTTATTTACTTGAATAACATGACCCGTCCTTAAACATGAAATTCCACATTCCCCATAAACCTGCCAACAATCTGTCGGATCCCTGATACGCAGAATCGGTCAAAACTTTTAACAGGCGCTCACGATGTTTTCGCTCATCAGTGTAGGCGAACAGACATCACAGGGGCAGAGGGAGAATCCGAAAGTCGAGCTACTCTGATCGTTACATTTAACAAGTACATTGATGGGAATACGTTGTAACAGGACGAGAAAATACGTGTGACAGCAGCTGAAAGAGTGGCGTCTGAAGAAATTGTACGAGGTTAGTTTTTTTGTGTAAAAACCGTTTTGAATTTTTTTAAAAAGACGTGCTAAGATATCTCAATAATTTTATTTCTACATGAAAGCCTGTACTGTAATCTGCCCACTGACGCCATTACAGTCTGATTATTCTTTGTTTACGTTGTGCACTGAGTGTTTAAGATGCCTCCGATATTCGTGAGTCCCGCCGAATGTGAAGTATGAGCTGTTATAAGATTTCGTAGTGCTAAAAGCCTAAAAGCGATCGATATTCATCGTGAGATCCGTGCAGTTTACGGATAAAATATTATGATTGATGGAATGGTAAGAAAGTGGGTGAGAGCATTTAAAGATGGCCGCACAAACGTGCATGATGAACAACAGAGTGGGCGTCCTTCGGTCGATAATGAAAGTTTGGTGCAGGAAATGGACAATAAGGTGAGAGAAAACAGACGCTTTACGATTTCTTCCTTCCGGGATGACTTTCCTAATGTTTCTCGTAGTGCCGTGTATGGCATTGTGACCGAGCACTTGAATTACCGAAAATTGTGCGCACGTTTGGTACCGAAAATGTAGACGGGTGTGCACAAAACCAAACGTTTAGGCAGTGCATTGACACTCCTTGTGAGGTACCACAACGACGGTGATGATTTATTAAGCAAATTATTACGGGCGATGGAACATTGGTGGCCTACGCCACACCAGATTCAAATCAACCGTCCATGGAAGTTGAGCAAGGGCATCGTTTTGCTGCAAGACAATGCCCGTCCGCATGTGGCGAATCAGACAAAAGATCTCATCACATCTTTTCGATGGAAAACTCTAGATCATCATCCGTACAGCCTCTATCTTGCGCCAAGTGGCTACCATCTGTTCTTGCACTTGAAGAAACACCTGGACGGTCAGCGTCTTCAAGACGATGACGAAGTCAAAACAGTGGTGATGCAGTGGTTAAGAAGTCAGGCGGCAGAGTCCTATGAGGAGGGTATTCAGAAACTGGTGCAACGTTATGACAAGTGCCTCAATATTGACGGAAATTATGTAGAAAACTGTATAAAGGTACTGCCTTTCATGCAAAAATAAAGTTATGGAGATATCTTGGCACGTCTTTTTTTTTTAATTTTAAAACGGCACATGCTTAAAAAGCACGCCTTGTAATAATAAGGAAGTGATTAAAATGTGCAAGAGGTACACTAAAAGTAGTTTCCTGCCTAGTTGTATAGTGCTGCTGCTGCTCCCTTTTCTGTTGTCGTGAGCCCTTTTTTCTCGCATCCGGGTCTTTGTCAGCTAGTGCCTCCCTGACCTATAGCGCTTTCGGCACTTAAAATGCAGAAAGCAAGACCGCCGTGAAAGTGGGCACAGCTCCGCTTAATAATCAGGTGCGCAAAAACGGCTGCCTCCTGTACAAGCGGTGGAGATGGGAGAGAGGCCTGATTTGAATCACGTTACCCGAAACACAGCCGGCCGCCGGACCAGCCAGGGTCCCCTGAGGACGGCCCCAGAGCAGCCGGTACGCTGCCTGCATGCGCAATGGCCGCTGCGGCCTTAATGGCGTGATAAGGGCCGGCGGCCGTGGCTAAGGCCACCTCCCCAAATAAAGAGCCGGCAGGACTCTTGGACAGGAAGGCCGTCCGCTTTCCTGCCGAGGCGCTGACGCTGTGTTAAAACACTTTGATTCTCGCCCGTGTCGTGGCGACTGGGTGCGTCACATCACGTCTTTTTCTGAACTGTAGTCCCATTCATGTATTTTTCAGCCACCTCATCAACGAGTTTCCAGATAAACACAGTAAGGTATTCCTGGGATCCAGGATGTAATTATTTTATTATAAATCCATTCGCTTCCCCTAAAGGTTTATCAGTCAGATGACTGTATTTATAATAAAATAAATATATCGGACACCTGTCCACATCTACATCTACATCCATACTCCGCAAGCCACCAGACGGTGTTTGGCGGAGGGTACCTTGAGTACCTCTATCGGTTCTCCCTTCTATTCCAGTCTTGTATTGTTCGTGGGAAGAAGGATTGTCGGTATGCCTCTGCGTGGGATCTAATCTCTCTGATTTTATCCTCATGGTCTCTTCGAGAGAAGGAGGGAGCAATATACTTCTTGACTCCTCGGTGAAGAAATGTTCTCGAAACTTCAACAAAAGCCCGTACCGAGCTACTAAGCGTCTCTCCTGCAGAGTCTTCCACTGGAGTTTATCTATCATCTCCGCAACGCTTTCGCGATTAGTAAATGATCCTGTAACGAAGCGCGCAGCTCTCCGTTGGATCTTCTCTGTCTCTTCTACCAACCCTATCTGGTTGGCTCTGAGTACTATGCGACTTAACTAACCTAAGGACATTACACACATCCATGCCCGAGGCAGGATTCGAACCTGCGACCGTAGCAGTCACGCGGTTCCGGACTGAGCGCCTTAACCGCGAGACCACCGCGGCCGGCTAGAGAACTTTATTCGCTGTTAATTCGACTGCGATTTATGTCAATAATTAGAGCAAAGAAATAACTTAATCTAAGTTTGTGACTTGTCCTATGACTTTTCCGTAGTTAGGCTACACACAAATTAGAAATATAACTTGTAGTACATCCAATTGATCTTTTCACTGTAATGGTGTTTTCGTGATGTAGAATGGCCAAAATAAACGATCAGTTACGTAAAGAATTCAGAGGAAAGTAGTCGCATTATAGTCGCTAGTTTTGTATCATCAAAAATTTGTTTTATAACGAACACTGCACTTGCGCTACTCGAGTCATATTTGGGACGCATTTTACGCAAATTCCTCTTGTTTTTCATATCCCATCAACCATTATCTCTTAATCATAGCAGTTCTCCTACGTCAAAATAAGGTTTTAATTTTTAAGTAATTAATTTTAAATTCATTTAACTTTACCTTGTAAAATCCCAAAGAATTAAGAAATACTGAGAAAACTTAAGTACCATAACCACTTAACCTCACATATTTATTTGTATTTCATCGTTTGGAGCTTAGTTATGTTCACATAGTGCGCTTCTAACACTGTTTTCTACCGTAGGGCACCAACACACCAAGAACATTTCGCCACAGTGGAAGAATAAAAATCGAAAACTAACTACTATGTAAAGTGTATCTTGCAAATAATGTGAACAGCAGCCTGATGATGAACTTGCCAGTTAGCGTCCGGTTACCGCGCTATTTACCTGCTTGCTCTCTTCTTCTTTGAAAGAATTAACCTACATTAATTGTACACAGCTACGGTCTCACCGTGTCAGGATTAGACAAAATAGCAGCGAGAAAACAGGGAAATGGCTGTATGAAGTTCAGAAACAAAAATCTCTCTTTAGTTTTCTTGTCTTCGTCTCTCCGTTCTGTTTTCCCCCTCCACTTCTGCTTCTAGCTACAGGTTAGGTCTGAGTAACTCAGCAGATATACCATTAACCAGTGCCTCCTTCTAGTAAGAGTCTTCGAGTGTTACACACACTTCTTTCCTCAATTTTTTAATTTTGCAACAGTCCGATGATGCAGAAATGGGAGTCAGTGTACAAAACGTAGACGATCCAGGGTTAGAGTCAGAGTTTAAAAGAGCTTTGGAAGATTTCTGATGAAATAAGGTGAAAGACAGAAATCATCGTCTTTGAATATCTAAAATCATTCAGGGAGGTGGCAACCAAGAAACTATTCAGGTTCAGTTCTACGAGTCCAGAGACATACCATCAAAGTTTCGGGAAACAAGGAAGAAAGAAAGAATCAGTCATGCGACTCCGAAGACAGAAATATTGGAAAAGCAAAATCGTGCAGTAACATAATCATTTCGTGTGTCTTACTTGGTGACAACAATAAAGTACAGAAGATTAAAGAAGAAAATTGAGGATATGTTAGATAGATATAAGTTTGGCTTCAGGATTGATAAAGGCACCAGCGAGGAAGTTTTGACGTTGCGCATCACAATCCACAAAAGATTTAAGAGAAACTGAAAAGCCAGCCGCTGTGGCCGAGCGATTCTAGGCGCTTCAGTCCCGAGCCACGCTGCTGCTACGATCGCAGGTTCAAATCCCGCCTCGGGCATGGATGTGTGTTGTCCTTAGGTTTAAGTAGTTCTAAGTCTAGGGGACTGATGACCTCAGATGTTAAGTCTCATAGTGCTTAGGGCCATTTGGACCATTTTTGGAAAAATTAAAATGCGTTCACACGTTTTGACGACAATAAAAAAGTATTTGACAATGTGAAATGGTGTAAGATGTTCAAAATTATGAAAATAATAAGTGCATGGAAGATATGCACAACAACCAAGTGGGAGCAATAAGAACAGAAGACCAAGAGCAAATTGCTCAGACCACAAACGGTGTAAGGCAGGGATGAAGTTTTGCGCCACTACTGTTAAATCTGTTCATCGAAGAAGTAGTGACAGAAATAAATGAAAATTTCAGTAATGAGACTAAAATTCAGGGTGAAAGGATATCAGTGACAACATTCTCTGATGACATTTCTATCCTCCAGGAAAGCAAGGGCGAATTGCCACAAGTGTTGAATAAAATGGTCAGTTGAACACACACTGTGGACTGATGGTAAACTAAAGAAAGATGAATGCGATGAGGAGTTGCAAAAATGAGATCAGCAATTAGCTTAACATCAAAATTGGGGACCATCAAGTAGAAAGCAAGGATGACATAAAAAGCAGCATACACAAAACTTCTCTTCATGGCCAAGAGAATTCTGCTAGTACTAAACGGTGGCCATAACGTGGGGTAGATATTGCTGAGAACGTACGTCTGGCGAACGGTAGATTATGGTAGTGAATCTCAGGCTGTGGGAGAACTGACAAAGAGGAGAATCGAAGGATTTGAGGCGTGGTCCAGCTGAAATATGTTGAAAGTTAGGTGAACCGAAAAGGAGAGACGAGGAAATTCTCCGCAGAATCGTCGAGGAACGTGTGGAAAACATTGACCAGAAGGAGTGACAGAAAGATTAGGCTTGCGATACGACATCAAGGTATAATTTACACGGTACGGGGGAGCTGCAGACGATTAAAATTTTAGGGGAAGTCAGCCTCTCCAATAAATACTTGGGGACTTTGGGTACAAGTGCCACGCTGACACGAAGAGGCAAGAGAGGAACTGGTCATAGGACGCTTCAAAGCAGACCTATGACTGACGAAAGAACAAAAAGAGAAAAGTAAATGATAAATAAGCTCTTTCATTTCGTTCTTAATATTTCCTTTTTTTGTTATTGTTAAAATTGTAACGTTCTTCGATGGCATCACATTTTAAATGTTTATTATTTTTAGGAAACCACAACTAACGTCTACCATCAGGTACTTTTTTGGGTTGGAGCACTTTTAAAATCATCAAGTGCAATTTGCATTTATTTCTGTTATTTATGGTGTTAATCAAGTCACGAGTCTGAACACTGCAGTTCACATATATTTTTATCAACTTGTTTCGGAATCAAAGATCACACCTGAAGGCTTAATACCATGGGTAAATTTAACATCCTTTCTGGAGTCTTATGGTGTAAAACAACAGTATGTGCGTGTGCTTGTGCGTGTGTGTGTGTGTGTGTGTGTGTGTGTGTGTGTGTGTGTGTGTGCGCGCGCGTGCTTGCAATATATGTGACATTCGCGCACGGGAGAGAAGCAGTGCTTAAAAAGCTAATGAATAAATATAAATAAATCAATGTTAATTTCACTGTAGGCTGCTACAGAAATTTGACTCAGCTGAAAACGAGATTGACGTGCTAAAGTAGTCTTCAAAATGCATAAACTGATTATGCGCCGGAAGAGGAGCAAATTAACGGGAAGTGCCGTGGCAGAGCTCATAAGCCCAGCAGCTCATGGGTTACTGCCAACTCAAGTTTCGCTTACAGCGAGATGAGGGGAGACGAGACGAGGCTGTGCGAACCCACCAAACTTTCATCATGAAGGTTGGAAAGTTGGCATGCATTTTAAGCTGGCGTTGCAGCACCTGCGGTGTCTTCGATGTGGCTCTTCCTGAAATTAGAGGGTGCCTTCAACGAGTCACAACCCTTAGCATAATTTAATAAATGACAGGAATGTTGAACCGACTGCCATACTTTTTATTTGACAGCAGCTCTTTCATTGAAATTCCCTTAGCTGCGCGTAGGCGTCATATACTACAGGAAACTGATCAGTTACTCAAACAGTACAGTAACTGCAGTACAATCAAGAACTTTTATCGAGCATTATAATGTAGTGACATAAAAGTGGAAAACTGACTCAGTTTATTCTGGAAGACACTACTTTTTCCCAGAGAGGGTCACATAACGTGACTGGGCTAGACGTTTCGTAAAGCGCCTGAAGTAACCACACATTATCTACAGCAATACGCGAATGACGAGTATTGTGCTAAAAATATTAACGTTTGCATTTACCTCTACTCAAAAAACTATGATTTTTGTGGAGCATCCTGTATTTGTATAGTGCATGGGTAGCTCATGCTAAGAGTTAAGAATGTACTGTTTTTCAATATTTGGAAGAGTTTACAATTACGTACTCAAAGAATGAAAAACGTGAGAGAGATTTTTTCAACAAAAATGTTCGTAGCCATATTGAATGAAATTTAGGTAACAAAGAAAATTAAAGTACAAACACCAACCGTTTCTTCCTTTTATTGTAATTTTGCAGCCCCTCGACAAACAAATTGCTTTATGAATGGTGTCGACTTCTTAGAAAGTCATCGTCAGATGATTCGTTTAAAAAAAGAAAGCAAAAATGGGTAGAATACTAATATAGTAGTAAAAGAAACTTATACATACAGTAATAGATGGACTATAATACCTTAGACAGTAACTCGTCGAAATATAGTATAACAGGTCGGCAGAGGTGGACATGATGTACACGTTTCTGCCGTATGGTAGGAGTAATTCATAACTACAGTCAACTGCATCATAGCATAAACTTTGTAACTATCAAGCAGAAATAACAGCCTAAATCCGTTCATATTATTGAGGTTGTAAGATTCAGTCTAGTCAGAAGTAAACTAAAAACAATAAATAAATAAAAAGGTGTAAGGTAAAAAAGCTAGAAAGATTTATAGAGCCCTTTTAAATCGGCATAGTAGACTTTCAGGAGATTTACGCGATCTTCGAGTGGTGGATATTTAGTGTGAAAGGCGTAATACAAGGAAAACTAGCAAATCGTCCGACTTAAAACCTACTCCGAGCATGCTTCAATCTGACTTTCGGTTCCGTATAATGCATGACATTTAGCTGTCTCACAGAAGGATGATCTATACCCCAAAACTGTCAAAAAATTCTAGGCGTTTTTCCATACGTCTGATTTGCCTGCACGATTCATAAAGTTCACCAAATTACATTGATGTTGTGTAACGATCTCTTTTCTCAGACTAAAAGACACTCTCACGAATGCAATTCCTTTCGTGAAACATTGTGTTTAGTTTCTCTCGTGCCTGCGAGATCCCTGCCTGTCGTACGGCCCATTTGTCAGTTCCCTTCCATTAGCGACTACATTGGGGTGCAAACAGCTGCACCCCTGCAGCTGTCCTGCAACGCATGGTGCGTCTCCATTCCATCCATATGAGCTCTTACAACAACACTGGAAGGCTGCCGTCTTTCTCGTCTCTTTTTCTGTGCATTCTTGTGGCTACGGCCCACCGACTAATCGTCAGTACCATCTGCAGTATCAAAATAAGATCGCTGATTCGCCATAGGGATTCCATACAGGGTCTCCCAGGAGGAATGGTTAGTATTCAAGGGTATTACAAGAACGATCACGCGAAGCAAAAGAAAATCTGGTAAACAATGGCTCAGAAATTCATATTTGCCCCACATCGGTGCTGGGTTGTCATGGTTGTGAACATATTTGGCACGGCTAATCTGAGGAGTGGCCAGATGTCCTACCTGTTGCCACACCATTACCCTCTTGAAACGAATATTTGTACCCCACCGTCTGTGTGCAGAGTTATTCACGTGAAAGTTAGAGAAAGTGTTCTAAATGTTGTAACTCAGGAAGGACTCAGTACCTCCCCGGTATTCACCTAGTGGGGTGTGGAAAACAGCCTAAAATCCACATACAGGCTGGCTGCCTCAGCAACCCTCGTCGTTAATCCGATTCGTGACTCACCTTCCCATGCCGAAAGAGGCGCTTTAACATGCACGGCTATTCGGGAGAAAACTTTATCATCTTCCATAGTGTTCATCACTTGTACAGTAAAAGAAATGTGTTTCACAGTAGCAAATGAGTACTCATATCTCTTAAAGTATGCGTTTTAGCCCATGCTTACCAATTTTTCTTTTTTTTTTAGTTTTGTTCATACTACCACCTCTCAGAACTTCTAAAGCAAAGAGCTCGCAGTCGAAGAGACTTGGTTCACTGTTTCGAAGATGCAGAAGCGGTCATAGTAGAGCTATATAATTAACGTACGCTATCGTAAGTACGCACAGACTACGGTAGCTTTCCAAGTAGCTTCCTTCGGTTTAGGTTGTACCTGCATTACCTGTACGTTTGGTGAGTTGCGTATGTTGGGGGTGTTACTTCACAACGATCACTTTTCTTAAGTATGCGATCTGTGTCCTACTTACCAGAAGCTATTAACCATCTAGAAACTGAGCGAGGTCATATAAAGGACTGGGTAACATACAAAATACACTCCTGGAAATGGAAAAAAGAACACATTGACACCGGTGTGTCAGACCCACCATACTTGCTCCGGACACTGCGAGAGGGCTGTACAAGCAATGATCACACGCACGGCACAGCGGACACACCAGGAAACGCGGTGTTGGCCGTCGAATGGCGCTAGCTGCGCAGCATTTGTGCACCGCCGCCGTCAGTGTCAGCCAGTTTGCCGTGGCATACGGAGCTCCATCGCAGTCTTTAACACAGGTAGCATGCCGCGACAGCGTGGACGTGAACCGTATGTGCAGTTGACGGACTTTGAGCGAGTCCGTATAGGGGGCATGCGGGAAGCCGGGTGGACGTACCGCCGAATTGCTCAACACGTGGGGCGCGAGGTCTCCACAGTACATCGATGTTGTCGCCAGTGGTCGGCGGAAGATGTACGTGCCCGTCGACCTGGGACCGGACCGCAGCGACGCACGGATGCACGCCAAGACCGTAGGATCCTACGCAGTGCCGTAGGGGACCGCACCGCCACTTCCCAGCAAATTAGGGACACCGTTGCTCCTGGGGTATCGGCGAGGACCATTCGCAACCGTCTCCATGAAGCAGGCTACGGTCCCGCACACCGTTAGGCCGTCTTCCGCTCACTCCCCAACATCGTGCAGCCCGCCTCCTGTGGTGTCGCGACAGGCGTGGGTAGAGGGACGAATGGAGACGTGTCGTCTTCAGCGTTGAGAGTCGCTTTTGCCTTGGTGCCAATGATGGTCGTATGCGTGTTTGGCGCCGTGTAGGTGAGCGCCACAATGAGGACTGCATACGACCGAGGTACACAGGGCCAACACCCGGCATCATGGTGTGGGGAGCGATCTCCTACACTGGCCGTACACCTCTGGTGATCGTCGAGGGGACACTGAATAGTGCACGGTACATCCAAACCGTCATCGAACCCATCGTTCTACCATTCCCAGACCGACAAGGGAACTTGCTGTTCCAACAGGACAATGCACGTCCGCATGTATCCCGTGCCACCCAACGTGCTCTAGAAGGTGTAAGTCAACTACCCTGGCCAGCAAGATCTCCGGATCTGTCCCCCATTGAGCATGTTTGGGACTGGATGAAGCGTCGTCTCACGCGGTCTGCACGTCCAGCACGAACGCTGGTCCAACTGAGGCGCCAGGTGGAAATGGCATGGCAAGCCGTTCCACAGGACTACATCCAGCATCTCTACGATCGTCTCCATGGGAGAATAGCAGCCTGCATTGCTGCGAAAGGTGGATATACACTGTGCTAGTGCCGACATTGTGCGTGCTCTGTTGCCTGTGTCTATGTGCCTGTGGTTCTGTCAGTGTGATCATGTGATGTATCTGACCCCAGGAATGTGTCAATAAAGTTTCCCCTTCCTGGGACAATGAATTCACGGTGTTCTTATTTCAATTTCCAGGAGTGTACTTTTGTTCTATATAGTTTTCTCCTATTACTTGACAGTAAACAGTACCTACAGTAAAACTGTTTTGTTCAAAAAGTATCGATTTGTAACGTGGAGGAGGATCTTAGTGTTTAACGTCCCGTCGACAACGAGGTCATTAGAGACGGAGCGCAAGTTCGGGTGAGGGAAGGATGGGGAAGGAAATCGGCCGTGCCCTTTCAAAGGAACCATCCCGGCATTTGCCTGAAGCGATTTAGGGAAATCACGGAAAACGTAAATCAGGATGGCCGGAGACGGGATTGAACCGTCGTCCTCCCGAATATTTGTAACGTGAAATACAGGGATGTTGGAATAAAAATAAAGAAATCAGTACAGATTTATCATACAGCACTAGAAAGCGCAATTTCCTCAACAAAAGGATAAAAATAGAGCAGGACGAGAATATATCAACATTGCTTCAATACTTCGTCGAACATGTTTCTGTTATTCTTGAACAACTTTCACTCGATGATGAGAGAAAACTTTTCCCTTCATCATGATGAACGTTCTATTAGGTACATGTAAACAGTACTTGCATCAAAAGTAATTGGTTTGGTTACATAAAAGCGTAGAAATTACGGGATCAACTAATTTTTATTACTTATAAACGCAATCCATATTCCGTAAGGATATAAAATATATAATTATATAAAGGATATAAAATATATGACGATATAAGGATACAAAATATATAAAATGGACTAAACTGTATCGTGTGCAGTTTTCATTATGTGGAAAACAAACAAGCAAGCAAATAGTAATCCAAAGAGAAGTCATCGGCTCCCTGTTTCTGTCTTACAATTTGATTTATATATTTTTCCCTACAAATACTACCAATAATCCTGCCATTTACTACGTCATTTACATAGTGTACAAAAACTACCGGGCCCTAGATTTCACATAACGCAACTGTAGCTCGTAGCCCTTAAGGCGTGCATTTTAGAGCCCGTGGTTACAGTAGCTTCTGCTTCGAACGGTCGTTCCTGTCATACCCCGGTATACTGACCGTTATTCATGGGACATCCTTTGTAAGGACATCATATGGTTTCACCCTTATTTCTCTGCCGGGACTATCAGCACTCAGCTAATACATTGTACAGTAACATAAAGTTGTCTCGTGCAGTCCCTTCGCAGTTGGAGGCTGATAAAATTAAATGAAGACGCCGGTTTTAACTTACGATGAATTTATTTACTTAGTAAGTATTACTCTGCCACATTCATTTAATAAATACGTAGTTGATGTATCCAATCTGAAGAAGACGTGGATAAAATTCACGTTGTCACATATAGGTGAACTGAACAGCGAATATAATTCGCAGAAGACATGTAATGTATCAACCACCAGCGAGTGACATAGAAAACACCTTATAATGAGATCAAGTTGAAATCAAAATAAATGTTTCGTCTTTACTTTTCAGTCGCTGTGAAATAATTCAGATACTTCGATTGTTTGATGCAGGTGGTACTTTGTTTCTTTAATTGCAAGAGGAAGTCGCACTATTATTTCTTTTTATCTAACTTTTGGAAAGAGAAACAAATGTGAAGGTTTCTCTACAGCGGAACTGTAGCTTCTTATTGGACAGAACAGATAACATCGTAGCGTGAGATTTAGAGATACCGATTTGGTATTCTTGAGAACGGTCATAAAAGCAGACCACTTTGGTTGGAAGAAACTCGTCCCGGAGGATCCATTCGGCTCTCTACACAGCAATAAGCGTGTGGGAGGAGCCCTCTGAGTGGATTCGGCGATCGTTTCTGCGGCGAAAGAAAGAGATAAATGGTTTCGCAAAAACCCTTCTTTATGCGGAAGTAAATATCCATAAAACTGTAACGCATTCGCGTGATTCCGTTCCCAGAGGCCGCCGAGGAGAATGGGGGCAGCCACTGCGGGGCTGGACAGAGCTCGGACGCCAAATTCCATCCGATATCGAGGGCTATGCGTCAGGTCCACCAATCGCTGCCGGAGGAACGGCTTCGCCTCCGCCCGAAGCCTTTCCCATACCCACGGCGGCTCGGTTACTGCCGCAGCATTCGACTTCCAGCCCAGTCTGGCTTCCCTGACAAAAGCAGTGCGTGCTCTGCCCACTGGAGTTTTCTTCCTCAGTTCAAGTCTTTGATGTCTGGCTGTCTTCTTGGCCCCAATTCGCCTTGCGTCTACACTTCTATTGCCATTTCGGAGTCGAAATAATCCGAGTGTCTCATGACTGCCATCGCTCGCAAGCAAATTTCGAGCAAACGAAATCTCGCTGGATATGGAGTTTTCTCGTTAGTATGTCAAATTTGTGTTCTTTACCGGAAGGTAATTGAAGCAGTTCTATACTTGTTAACGGCGTGTGTTATCTACGGACTTAAGAAAGTAAGTTACGCATATCATCCCACCCTAAGGCCATTGCGAAACAGAGGTGGCGCATTGTCAGAAGACATTTCACGTTCTGGGCTTCCTGGACGAACAGTTTTTGTGCAGTTAACAGTTGCTTTCCATCCAGTGTGGGAGTGAAACGGTGCGGCAACTGGAAACATACGAGAGGCATTCAGTATGTAATGCAACCCTTCTTTTTTTTTGTCGGGTAACGCTTGAAAAAGTGCGAAAATTTGTTGTTGTTGTCCTTGTTGGACATCATGAAATAATTTCGTTCTGCCTCTGTACTTTCTAGACGTTCCACAATGTGGCAACACTATACCTAGCCTTAAAATGGTGTATGTAACAGAGGTACGTTCCAAGCAGAGAGCTGTCATTCATTTCTTTTGGCGGAAAACCATAGCATCGCAAATATTCATAAGCGCTTAAAGAATGTCTGCGGAAACCTGGCAGTGAACGACGGCCTTCGGGAACTTTGAAGGAGTTATTCTACTCCCTACAGCCCCAATCCAGCACCTTCCGACTTCCATACAATTGGCTCAATAAAGAATTTACGCCGCGGGGAGCAGCTAGTGGATCATGGGGAAGTTATTGATACAACAAAACGTTGGCTTTCGTGTCGACCTGTAGAGTGGTATCATGCGGGCATACAGGCTGTCCCAGATATCTGAAGTAAGACCCCTGCATTGAGATTATGTTGAAAAATAGGGTTTTGTATCCAAAAGGGAGTTGAGTAATATGGTGTATTCGAATACTGAATAAAACCAGACTGCTTTCAGAAAAAAAAGTGTTGGATTATTGTTGAACGCCGCTCATATTACGTGTTCTGTAGTCATTATGAATCTTTTTAAAAAGTAATTCGTAGACAAAACGATTAAATCTTGTGCTGATGGTTTATAATCGTTTTCACTACAAATGTTTTCAACAAAGAAAAATTCAGAATGATCACGTAACATGTAATATTATTAAGTTACATTCACTGAAAAGCGAACTGCCACTTTTTTTTTTGTCATAGACAGCATCATCAATTCGGTACGAGCCTCGCACTGGCGCCATCTAGCACACGTTACTCGTAGTACCGAATCAACAGCACAGTTAACGCTGGCGTCGTACACATTTGTAGCCTGTCTAGGGCAGGGCGAGACATTTGAGCTCTATCATATCTGTCAAAGTTCCGGCGTGCTAATGTGACGGAGATTTAAATACCGTTTCTCGGCTTCATTTTAGGTGTTCCGCGATATGAGTCAGTTTAATCATGGGCTTCCGCTTTTAACGTTCTGTCTGTTTCTATCTTGACGATGAACGATGGGACATGGTTCTAAGAAACCACTTTACTACGTCACTGCTTTTTAAAAAAAATGTAAGTACACTGATCTCACTGAAAGTTTGACATTGTGTAAGTAGGCTGTTTAGGTTTTTTTATTGGTAACGCCGCCGCCACGTAGCGCTCTGTATAAAAATCATTGGCTGTGCCGTGTGCAGTCTGTGGCTGGTTTGCATTGTTGTCTGCCATTGTAGTGTTGGGCAGCGGCAGCTGGATGCTAACACCGCGTAGCGTTTCGCAGTTGGAGGTGAGCCGCCAGCAGTGGTGGACGTGGGGAGAGAGATGGCGGAGTTTTGAAATTTGTAAGAATTGGTGTCATGAACTGATATATATATTATGACTATTAAGGTAAATACATTGTTTGTTCTCTATTAAAATCTTTCATTTGCTATCTGTGCCTCAGTAGTTAGTGACTTCCGTAGTTTGAATCTTTTACTTAGCTGGCGGTAGTGGCGCTCGCTGTATTGCAGTAGTTCGAATAACGAAGATTTTTGGTGAGGTAAGTGATTTGTGAAAGGTATAGGTTAATGTTAGTCAGGGCCATTCGTCGTAGGGATTTTTGAAAGTCAGATTGCGTTGCGCTAAAAACTATTGTGTGTCAGTTTAAGCACATTCGTGTATAATTGTTCAAAGAGAACGTTTCACATAGACCAGTCTTGTATAATTTTTCTAAGGGGACGTTTCAATTGTATGGCAGTACACATCTATTGTCCAGACGTTCTATTTCTGTAATTTCTTGATTTTCTTGTACAGATCACCTGAAGGTGCGCCTCTATTGATACGAAATCGGCATTTACTTTTGGATAAACGTAGTTTAATAACCAGTACAGAAGATTTTATTCACTATTCGAAACTGCACACCGATTTAACGTGAAACTCTGGAGGTATATGGACGAAAAGCAGTGTGTATTAAAATGATGCGAACAGTTTGACCAACGCCTAAAACAAGTATGTGGTGGTGATCGGGAGCGAAGGCTGTCGGTAGCGACCATAACCGACATTGAAGAGGCTATCGAGGATTTGACTAGAAGGAATGGAAGATTTTCCGACGTTCTGCGTTCTCCAGTCGCACCGTGGGCACAGGGCGGATTTCTGTTTTCGAAGAACTGAAAGACTGGTGGAACGTTCCGACCGTTGCATACAGAGATTTGCTGACTGTGTTGAGAAACAGTGCCAGCTATCTGCGTCAATTCGAAGTACAGTGCAGCTTCTACATAATCATTGAATCATTGAAGTCCTCTCGTACATTAACATGTCTCACTGATGTCAGATTTCATTGCATCGAAAATACGCTAATACAATATTATATTGTGAAAGGTGTCCATGTTGTGTAGAGGTTGGTATGCTTGCCACTACACCGATTTTGTGTTATTTATGTTGCATCACCTGACGTCATGTTCACGAATCAGTAATGTGAAAGATAGTTTCTTGCTATGATCTCTTGCGCCAGAGAGTGGAGCATATATTTTCGCTCCACGATGCGAAATTTCTTTCGGTAGTACAAAACCGCAGAAATGGGTGTGGGTAAGGGCATCCGTTGGTGGAACACCAGACGGACGTGAAGCAACCTTGTGAGGGGTGTAGTCAGCCCAGTAAAGGGAGAGCAGGCGAGTCCCTGTTATATACACCCAACCATCCAGAAGGAGCACGTTTCACAAGATTATACCATCTCTATGCAGCACCCAGATTAAATCATAAATCAGTGGTAATTCAGTGTGCAGGCACGTCCTTTTAGTTATTATTTTCCTAAAAGCCCGCTAACATTGTTCGGAGCACACAAACAAGTGATTTATACTCCTAACTAACACAAGAAACACACAGGAATCGAATAACCGAAAATCAATGCAAACTCCTCTACACTCCTGTATGGAAGATACAGGTATCAAAACTAGATTGCATCACCCCGATTCCCAGAACTACTGAAAATAGACGTTGACTGTGGATGTTGTATCACAGACACAGTCCCTTTGACTGTTCAGAGATGTCACTAAACCCGGCCACAGATTCAAACAACCATGTATGAGCAGCGCCTATTTGACGGAGGTGGTCCGACAGCCGATAACTTGCAGTCATTCCACCAGGAAAAAGGTACACGGCTCGTGTTGTCCGTAGTTCAGCCATGCCTGGACGGTCAGTACCGCGGTTAGATCGCGTCGGCTGTGTTACAGTGTGCCCGGAAGGGTTCTCAACAAGGGAGGTGTTCAGGCGTCTCGGAGTGAACCAAAGATATGTTCGAACATGGATGAGATACAGAGAGACAGGAACTGTCGGTGACATGCCTCGCTCAGACTGCCCAAAGGCAACTGCTGCAGCGGATGACCGTTACCTACGGATTAGAGCTCGGAGGAACCCTGACAGCAAAGCCACGATGTTGAATAATGGTTTTCGTGCGGCCACAGGACGTCGTGTTACTACTCAAACTGTGCTCAATAGGCTGCATGATGCGCGACTTCACTCCTGACGTCCATGGCGAGCTTCATCTTTGCAGCCATAACCACGACACCATGCAACGCTGTAAACGATGTACCCAACAACATGCCGAATGGACCGCTCAGGATTGGCATCACGTACTCTTCACCGACGAGTGTTGCATATGACTGCAACCAGACAATCGTCGGAGACGTGTTTGGAGGCAACCCGATCAGGCGAAACGCCTTAGACACACTGTCCAGTGAGTGCAGCAAGGTGGAGATTCCCTGCTGTTTTGGGGTGGCATTATGTGGCCGACATACGCTGCTGGTGGTCAGGGAAGGCGCCGTAACGGCCCAGGTCGGAAACCGGCTTGCTCTCTAAAGAGCTTATCTTCGATGGGCGGAGTGTGCAGGATCGAAAGATCCTAATAGTTTCATAGAAAGTACAGTGAGGATATTGTCCTTAAATTTTCAAGGTGGTCTGGCGATTTAGCGGGATTGACTACAGCGATAACAGGAGACTCTCTCCAGAACTTACTGTCTCCCGAACTTACTGTCTCCAGATCATCAGAATGATGAACATCTGGTTCAGCTGCTCGCTACCTCCTACACCGAGGTGTTCTAGCATCTCCACATGTACGTTTCCTATCCTAGCAGCGTTGCAGTTACAACCAAAGAAAACTTTATTATCTACAGTCGATTTGGAGAGGTTCATTCTCAGATAACCTCCCGTACAGTCCATGTAGCAGCTCATGAAGCTATTTTGGGACGTCGTACTCCGAAGGGGAAAAAGAAACAGCTGATGGTCATCTTATGGAAGCCTGTTATGATCTGTTTGAATTTGTAATCAAATTCGATTGTTTCACATGTTTGACTTATGCTATAAAATGTAAGTCACGACATCTGTATACAAAATTTTCATGAACATTGAAAACATAACTGGAGAGACGATTTAGTATAGTTTGGGCAACATGTACATTGTTAATTAGACTAGTCCGTGCACAGACATTCTGTTCGAGAGGCATCTCTGAGCCCATTGTCATCTGATACTAAAAACAAAAATATTGATACCTACAGAAAAACAGATAACATGACAAACACATTAGCTCTCATGAGGATAGACACCGTTGACCATCACGAAATCCGTAGATGAAAGCGCAAGAGCACTTTAGCTGCTGCAAAAATTAAGTCGGTCCTAGCAGTTAACACCTGAAACAAGTTAACTAGAATTAGCTGTAGTCTTATTAATATTAGGGAATAATCCAAGTAAACGGTCTTATTACAGTGTTGTAAATGAAACAAACATAGATTATCATGATTTTAAGTTGTCGTTCTATCGCCCTGGCTGCACTGTGCGGAGATAATTCCTCTATATCATGTAGACAACGTTGCACAACTTAATGAAGCCTGGACTTTGCAGCCGCCGAACTGTTTTTCTATCTATCACTACTTCACAGTTTCGTGTGCAAACATTTTACGCTGTATAATAGCGTTCCAAATAAACTTACTTGTGAATGATAAGCACCTCTTCAGATTTGATAGTGTTAATCTGTGTTATCTAAGTTTAAATAAAATTAGAGCTACCTCAAAAAACAGTGTTTTTTGAAGCACGTTTGGAGAGTCCTAATAATCATATTGTTCACCCTAGTGTATACGTATCGAGTGAGCTGTATAAATTACTTAGATCAGAATGAACTACCCGATGCAAAAGCTAACTGGGCAGGCGAATCACACTAAAAGTATTTTGAGTGACCATAGCATCTACTGCGAAATTATTGGGGATTAGAGGCAATAATCACAGTATTTACTTTGTCTGTTCAAATGGTTCAAATGGCTCTAAGCACTATGGGATTTAACATCTAAGGTCATCAGTCCCCTAGACGTAGAACTACTTAAAGGTAAAGAAAACTAAGGACATCACACAAATCCATGCCCGAGACAGGATTCGATGCTGCGACCGTAGCAGCAGCGCGGTTCCAGACTGAAGCTCCTAGAACCGCTCGGCCATAACGACCGGCTTCTATCTGTCTGAACGTATTTTAAAGCCTTATAGTATCTGTTCAAACACTTGAGCCACATTATGTTAATCTTGCAATAACTGGGTTTGAGTCCCGCTCCGGCACAGGTTTTTATCTACCAGCCGTTTCACTACAGTGGACACTTCACTGCAGACTGGAAGCTTAATTCTGGAAATGGATAAATTTATCTCGATATACCAAACTGCTCTGTAGAAGATCAAACAATACCAATTTGTGTTGTTGAGGTGATTCGCCGTTCAATGTAAGCTACGAAGTGGTGAAAACCAGTAGCGGAGGATATAATAACACAGTCAGCGAACGAGGTCAGTGAGGGGAAAGAAAAAAAGAGATGAGGTACAGAGATGGCGGAATAATTTAGGGGAGTCACTACAGCAGTCACTGATGGAATTTTGAAGAAGCAGTTGAGCGAGTCTTGAATTACTTGAGCCCTCAGCTGTTCATATTAGGGAAGCTCCAACGAGACCAAATGTTTCTGTTTCAGCAGACATTCGAGCGAATTTTTCAAGTTACCAATTTAGCCAACGCCTTTTACATATATCGGCTCTCTACGAGCACGCTGATCGCTGGGCGGTGTTGTGTAGCCATCGCCCGGATTCAGGCTTTTGAATCGCTGAGCATTTGGGTCACGTCCGTGGGCTTTAAACGGTTCGCAAATAAAACAGCGCCAGAGGTCGTAACTGTCAGATAGAATGGAGTCACGTCCTTGAATAAAACTGATACATTCGTAGCGGCGGACACGGAATAAACTGAGGCGTTATCAGCCAATGCAGAAAGCGCGCACCAATGCTAAACGCGAGTATGACTTAACATTTTATGCCACTGTAAACACAGGATGTAACAGTTTCAGAAAAAAAACCATGTTCACAAATTGTAATTGAGTTAAATTGTAACTGTCAGCAACTGCTACGCTGGAAAATGTGAGAATGTCGACTCTCTTAAGCTCGTAATTTCGCGCGATAATTGCTTCGCAATCTGTAATGAACAGCTGCAGTCCAACAAAATAACGAATACAGCTTTTTCGTAAGCAGTTTAATAGGTGAATGATTCTCGCTATTGAACTGGTCTCCAGCCCGAAAACTAGTCTTTTCTGTGTTTCTTAGTCTACAGCAACTGACATCCATTTGCACTCGCTTACTGCAATCAAGCCTTGGTCTATAGAAGCTATTTATAGCTGTGACGCTTCTGTAGCTCACCACATCCACAATTCCTTGATGCCTCAAATGTGTCCTATCAGTTCATGCCTTCTTTTGGTCATGTTGTGGGATGGAAATCTTCCTTCTTCATTCTGTTCAGAGACTCTTCGTTGATGGCTCGATCTACTCACTATCTGGAAGCAAGTTTCTCATTATTAGCTTTTCATTTACGATTCTGTAAACTGTAGTGACAGACGTTCTGGCCACATATGCAATTCCTTTGCATGTTTTTCGACGATCCTCTATCAAAATGTTATTACCGATAACCTGGAAGCTGTAGTCTGTTCCAGTGGATTTCCTTTCACTTCTAGGGTTAACCTCAGTGCTTACCCGATCTTCACGGTAATGAGCAAAAGACCGTGATACTCTGCTGCGATCCACTACACTATTCCCATACACCTCTCTCAGACCGTTGGGTTCTTCGCAAGTATGGGTTCGATTTTCATGTAGGACCGCTGGCCACTACGTGTAATGCGTCCCTCCTCGGTTTTAGCTTCCATTTTAAAACTTAATTACTCACAACACAAGCACTGGAACCAGAAAACACATATGCCACCGGCACGCTTAAAGTCTCGCTCAAAGCTGACATGAATTTCCATTTAATCGAGCCACCGGAACGGTTACACTTGCGCAGTGTGCTGACTTTTAACATGAACCTCACATATAGAAACACATCGTCGCATAGAAACATAAACCAAGTAATTTTCTTCCACATTTAGTGTTGTATTCAATTTAAACTCATTTCATGAATGTTTCTGTGGATGACAAAAAAAAAAAACCTGCCACTCATAAGTTTACGCCAGATTGATGTTTAAATTATAATTTGGTAACTGCTCTACAGCTACATTTTGCAATGTGTCAGCTTCCGACAAGATAGCGTCCTTCCACAGCTTCGTTCCATTTGTGCCTTGAAAATGACGGAGTGTGCACGTCGCTCGGCAGTGTTCCCATAAGTTGTTTGAAGATTTCATGCGACGGAAGAAACTGAAATTTCACATACTTTATCAACGTTTCACCTGCCTTCTTCATATTCATTTTAATGTTCAAACAATACCCAGCGCACTGATCAGTGTAAAACAAATATGTTAAATATGGTACCGTATCTTCTATCTAGCTATACTCCTGCAGTGATATCCTGCTCAATACGACAGTTTAAAGCACTATCGGAGCAGTAAGCAGTTACTTCTTGCGAGGCTGGTATGTGGTATGCTAAAAATTATAATCTATTGCAATTCCTGCTCTACTGGTAAGATGCGGTTCACTACTGTTTGTAAAACAATGTAGTCACATAGCTGAACATTAAGCGATTTACGATGCATAAAGGGGTAAACTCATACGTAAGCACTATACGTGTGTCTATATGACGTCCTGCTTCATAGCGTTTTGGTACAGCTCTGAAACTCAGTACAGCTGTGATTATGGGTGGTATGTCTTCGTGCAGCTCACTGAATTCCCGTAAATTGCGAGCCACAGGTTTGTGGCCACGGAACTTGCATCCGATAGCGTCCCACTGTTCAGATCAGGCGACTTTGTGATCAAGACGACAACATAAGTTCCCTGTCGTGCTCCTGAAACCGATACTATATTTGTGAGCAGGACCAGGTGGCTGTCCCTCGTAGCGTAGTACTATCCCCAGCAGCCTGCATATGCATGTTTCGAGCAGGCGCTCGCCGAAGAAACCGTAGAGGTACTGTAGGTACAAACGTGACTCATTCGACTGTGCGATCAAATTCCATTGATCCACGGTCCAGTGTTGACGACACCATGGCCACAGCAGTTGTAGTTGACGATGTCATTGGATCAACATGGGAAAACTTAGGTGTCATTTACTGCTGACCCCCTGCTGAACAATATGAACTGAAAAACGTGCTCTGAAACGCTTTTGATTGTACTACGAGTGTAGCATGTGACAAGATCTACCACAGATCACCGTCTTTCCAGTTTTAAGGATGGAGTAGCTTCCGATCTCCACTTTCGGTGATGAAGTGTGGGCGTCCGACAGCCTCTCACCTACATCCCGGTTGGAAGTTCTTCAAGTATTTCCCGTAGATACCCATGACACTTTCAACAAGCTTGTTCTGAGGCGCCGAACAATAACAATCTCCTCGTTATCAAATTTGCTTAACTCAATGGATTTCGCATTTGAGGCCCATGTCATCGTTAGAGTAATTCCCCATTCATCTCTGATCCGCTTAGGCCTATATTGCGTAATGTAGTTACAAACATTCAGGGGTGATGGAGAAGAGTAAATTTATCAATATGAGGTCAGGGGTCCTGGTCCGACAAGGACCGAATCGAATACTACAAGCGAAAATCGTTGTGATACCTCCGACAGTAAAGTACATGCGCCGGTAATATTGTTGCTATGATTGTAGGGTACACAATCCCTTCGAGTAGGTCTTGGAATAATAACTGAACTAATTCAATGCAGATGACGTATTGTGTATTGACTAGAAAAGTCGTGGTGTACAACGTTTGGGCTGTAGTAGACTGCAGTCTGTGTTTCCAGTTTGGAATATTAATGTCGATCAAGGAGTTTTACCGGCCGCGTGGGGTAGCAGCGTTGTTAAAGGCGTCTTGCCACGGTTCGCGCGGCTTCCCCCGTGGGAGGTTCGAGTGCTCCCTCGGACATGGGGGTGTATGCTAACCTTAGTTAAAGATACGTTAAGTAGTGTGTGAGCCTAGGTACCGATGACCTCAGCAGTTTGGTCCTATAGGAACTTACCTCAAATTTCCATGGTACTTTCCCCGATGAAGGAACTTGTAAATATGATTTTCGTGTATGGGCAAGCAATTGAAAGCAGAAGAGAAGTGGAAATCCAGAATGAGATTTTCACTCTGTAGCGGAGTGTGCGCTGGTATGAAACTTCCTGGCAGATTAAAGTTGTGTGTCGGACCGAGACTCGAACAAGGCATAGGTCCCGAGTTCGAGTCTCGATCCGGCACACAGTTTTAATCTTCCAGGAAGTTTCAGAAGTGGAAATGTTGTACAGTAACTAATATCCGCGTAGTAGACATCCGGATTACACCATGCATCCAAGACTGAAGATTAAGTGAAACAAGGCAATTGTTACCATAGTCCAACGACCGAGGAGCTCGAAGAACTGAACTGACTCATGATTTAGAAGACGCAGTGGTTGCTCGAGTGACTGACACTCCTGATGCCTGCACCCGATCAGCTGCACGTGAGAAGAATGTTTAGAAGAATACCGCATGGCAAGTATTACAGGAAATGCAGCTACGCACCTATTACACACAGAAAGTGCATGCTATGACTACTGTTGATTTCAGACATCGTGTAGTGCTCAGCCAATGCTTCTCGCAGGGCCTCACAGTCGATCCTCACTTTACTGTGTGTTTCACCCAAACGAATCGCTATACAATCACAACATTCGAGCAGGCCGGTATGGCCGTGCGGTTCTAGGCGCTTCAGTCTGGAACCGCATGACCGCTACTGTCGCAGGTTCGAATCCTGCCTCGGGCATGGATGTGTGTGATGTCCTTAGGTTAGTTAGGATTAAGTAGTTCTAAGTTCTAGGGGACTGATGACCACAGACTGTAAGTCCCATAGTGCTGAGAGCCGTTTGAACCCCAACATTCATTCTTGCGCCGAATAGTGTTCCCGTGTTACACTTGTGAAGTCCATCAACGAAGATTACCACTCAACATGTTGGCAGGCACAGGCAATGGATACGTACTAGGCCCGTTTTCTTGTACCTCACCGCTTAAGTGTCCCAGTGTACACAGTGTATCAGAGACATATTACCCTGATTCCTACAACATATCCCACATCTTCCATCCAAACTGATGGTGCCCTCTCTGGCTTTGGACTGGGCTGTGAAATCCTGGAGACATTCCGTGAAAAGTAGATAGTCAGAGGAAGTCCATTTTCATTGCCAGGACGACCACCTAAAGTAACACCATTTAATTTCATCGTGGAGAGTCGCGAGAAACGTCTTTTATACGATATGCCTGGTGCGACTGAAGACGATCTACTAGCGAGAATACTCGGTGTCTACGACACTGACCAGACGACATATTATAACGGCTACGACAGGGCTTTGTGCGACAATACCATGCCTGCGATGACGGTGGGGGACTCCATTTGAAACAACTGTTGTAAACGTATCAGCTTGTGAAACTTGTGCAGTGTAAATGAAATACATTACTTCCGTATCGTAGACTTAGAATTTTCTCTTACATTAAGTTACATGTGCCGTTACTATTCCATTAACAGGGGAAAATTCCTGAGCTGTTACTATTCTGTTAAAAGGGATAATTAGATGAGAGTGCTCCGAAGTATTTAGTGAGAATTATGTATGACACGATTTCGGTTCGGAAACCGGAGTTCTTAGTTTGAGCGCTGCTCAGGGCTAAAATGGAACTCAGAATGTCGCTTATACCTTTTGACTCGGTCCTACGCGGGCTGGGGTCGCTTAACTAAAATTAATACGTTTGCCCTTCTCCATCGTTCCTGAATGTTTGTAACATCATCACCGTATCACCCAGTATACTTTCCTTACGGCGTTAAGATCCGGCAACACCTTAAGCGACAGTCATTCTCGCGGTGGCCAGTGGTCATAATGCTTCGGCTCATCATATAGTGGAATACGATGAAGATCTGTATGGATTTTAATACTTAGGCGTTCCAGTGTGGCGGCGGTGTATGAGATATCGTAACATTTTTACAAGTGTCATACTTGTCAGCTTCTGAGAATGCGGCAGGCAAAGTCGAAAGCTACTAATCAGAAGCATGCTCAACGATAATATATTTTGTCACAAATTTCTGTCATTGTTGCTGTAGTTTTTGGTTCGAAGACCAGTTACATGCAGCTCTCCGTGCTGTTCGAGCCCACACACTTATATATAGTCAAAAAGAAAAATAACAACATGGAAAGGTTTTTGCGATTATCGGACACGTTTCTCTGCACGAAATCATAACAGCCTGCAAAACACTAGAGAAATAACTCGCTTACACAGAAACTTTATTTGGATATTGGTTGTGGAAACTCGATGCTAGAAGATGATACTTGCAGTTTACAGGCAAATTTCAGCTTCACGATTCACTGTGGAGTTCAGCAAGCTGACTTCGGAGTTAGCGTATATGTGAAGATATAATCGTTATTATTAACCACCGTTAAATCTAAGGTTTGACAGCAGAAGATTGTCACTGCGCAAAAACAATTAGAATGAGGCGCTTTGCTAATGAGCCATTCGTATGCATCTCGGCCGACGTCCCGCTGCCCCGCAGGTAGTACATCCTGCCTATGCGCCTGTGGGACAGCTCCAGAATTAATCAGCGTTTGGACACTAACGGCTACTGCGTGCGCAGCAGATGGGCACCGCTGTAACCGCTTCAGCATTACCTCAATGGCGGAGGCCCGACCACAACCTTAGCATACAGCCATACAAGTGCCGAGATGAATGGCCGATATTACTGAGGACTGTGCTGTTACGTCCCTACGCTGGGACGCAAATGGGATTACTTTGTGTCTATTGTAGTCTATTGTACATCAGAACTAGTTCCAAACGATGCTACGATCTGATATGACTGACGAAACATGTTGAAACTGATGTGTGACCTAAGTGCAAAAACACATCTGTTCTACTAGACTGAAGATACTTACGACGAAAAAGTAGAGTTTTTATGTAAAAAAACTAAGGTAAAAGTTTCTGTACAACTGTAGAATCTGCTGGGCTGTCAAGGTACAACCTGTTCGCGATAACGAATCACATCTTCATTTTAAATATGGCTCGATTCTATTAATCCATTAAACCAATACGATCTCTGAACCTTCTATAACCCAACCAAAATTAACGTTAAGATGCGACTGATTGCCGCGAAACCGGTGGTATGTTGATTCCACAATGAACGAGGAAAGCATGCAGAGTCTACAACTTTTTACCATATTTTACCACTAAAACTTCTAATAATGTTTTGCATAGATTAAGCTGCGGCTGCTCAAATAAGAAATTAACACGTGTCAGGTTTCGATTCTGGCTTAAAGATAGAGTCGAATATATATCTGTGGAATAGATTGCTTACACAACTTGACAGAATAGTGCGTTTCATTCAAATAGTTAAACTCTATTACCCTTTATGTCTTCCAAGTACATCAACTTAAATCTATACTAAGAGACGGATCTCTGTTACAGATTTTCTGTTATTCTCCTTCAGTCATTTGAACTACCATGCTACCTGAACACGTTTCCAGACCTGAAAAACCTGTGTTGTCGCTGGAGTTCGCACCGACTGTTTCCAAACACAACTACCAGAGGTTCTCCCACGGGGTATGTGGGAATGGAGGCAGTGGACGACAGTGACTTACTCTGTCACACTGGTTTGGCCCAAATTTTCATTCTGATATACAGATTCATTAAGTAACAGATTCAGCGTATCTGAACGGTTTGCATCGATATCATTTCGTGTCATAGTGTCCTCAACCACTTCATCCCCGTCGATGTATTTATTTAAGTCGAATGTAAGTGTTTCATTTTACTGTATTCACTAAATGCACTTGGCATTAAGCATGGAAAGGTTTCCGGAAGCAAGTGCGTGAACACATATTGTCGCTGGAGTTCGCACCGACTGTTTCCAAACACGACTACCAGAGGTTCTCCCACGGGGTATGTGGGAATGGAGGCAGTGGACGACAGTGACTTACTCTGTCACACTGGTTTGGCCCAAATTTTCATTCTGATGTACAGATTCATTAAGTAACAGATTCAGCGTATCTGAACGGTTTGCATCGATATCATTTCGTGTCATTGTGTCCTCAACCATTTCATCCCCGTCGATGTATTTATTTAAGTCGAATGTAAGTGTTTCATTTTACTGTATTCACTAAATGCACTTTCCATTAAGCATGGAAAGGTGTCCGGAAGCAAGTGCCTGAACACATATAGTATGGGATGGTTCACTTGCACAAAACTACTGGGTGTGTCAAACATTTGAAACAGATGATATGGGTCCCCGATTGTAATGACACAGGGAAATAACGGTAGGAAATACATATTTATGTTGTTATGGACACACCCAACATACATCGCATAACAAAAACATAGCTCATATTAATTGTTCAAAGTGTCAACCATGCGTGCCAATGGAGCATAAAATTCTGCCCCACTGTCTGTTGTCTGTTGTACCATAAGACAGGCAGCTTGGACCCTAGCAAGTAGGTCTCCATCCGTTTCTCTTGGAGCTTCGTGCACCAACGTTTTGACGCAACCACAGAGGAAAAGTCGAGAGGTGTGATATCCGGCGATCGCACTGGCCATGGGACACGTCATCCGCTTCCAATCCAACGATGATGGAGGGTATTCATTGTTCAGGTGCTAGCGGACATTAACATCGAAGTGGGCTGGTGTACCGTCATGTTGAAACTACTCGCCGACAACAAGGAGTACAGTCTCGAAGAACTGTGGCAGCACATCTCATAGGGACAGCAGATGTGGACCTTTCGAATTGGGAGGCAGCAACTAAGATCCTACTATGTAATCTTGGAAAATGACAGCCCATACCTTGACAGGGAATTGTACCTGGTGACCACTGATGTGTATGGTTTGGGGATTACTTTCACTCCAGACATGGCTGTTACGGCTGTTGAAAACACCATCACCGGTGAACGTGGCCTCATCAGGGAACAATACAAACTCTACTACGGTATTACAGCACTGCGGTGTAGAATCCGTTGACAGAACGCACGGCTCAATATCTTTTGGTTCCAGTGCTTGCACACGTTCTTTATGGTAGGTGTGTGATACCTGTTCCACCTGTGTCCTTCGAAATGTGGGTTTCACGCCCAAGTTGACGTTTGCTTATTGCTTGGTGGTCGGCTACGTGATCCACTAGCATCTCGTCAAAGCGTGGTCTTTCGGACGAGTGTTTGGCGGGAACTTTTTCCGGCACTCTATGGCGTCTCTCGTATGTTGGTATCCACAGACGTAAGCCTCTTCCACTTAAGATGAAACTAGTTGGGAAAGCGTTCCTGTGAATTCGTGGTGCTTTACGGGCACTGAATCCTGCCGCACAGTATAATACAGGCATATATGCCAACCCTTGTGACGAGTAACCTTCCATCTTCGAATATGCGTCACGCACTGTACGCAGTAACACTCCTCACCATGGACACATCGCAAGCCGACTGATGCAATGGGGACGTGACGCCACGGACAGTGGTGTGCGTACGGCAGAGGTTAATGTGACGGTGCGATCATGCAGCCGTCACATGGCACACGTGCTTTAGGCTAAATTGTGTAGAGTATGTCGGTTTTGACTACGGGGGTGCACGCTAACCACATCGGTACCACTGTACAACAGAAAATCAGCACCTTTGCGGGACTGATGCAGACGTGCATGCACCGTTGAAATACATGCACTGAGACTTGCGATGGTCGCTGTGTATGCCAGTAATGCATTTCCGACCACTCGTACCCTACCTCAATACAAACGGTAGTGCACCCACTATAACCTCTCTTCTTTTGAGCATGAAGGTTTAAGAAGCCTTGTATATAGATTAGACACAGGCCTAAATAGCGTTAGCCAAGAGCTACGGCAAATATAGATGGCAACACATATTAGCAATAATTTACAATGATTTACTGGTAAAGGTTTACGAAACTCAACTGGGGTGTAAAGATAATGAGTCAATATAGATCAGTGTTCACTTGCACTAATCTGTTTTAAAATCTTCGAATGGCTTTACTAGCAGTGAACGCTAATATCACTTTCGCAAAATCCCGTATCGCGCATCTTAGCATCAAATGTTGATTAGGCCCAACATTCACTGAGACACGGTCTAGTTTTGAGGAAGAAACCGATGATACTGACTAACTGTTAAGCGGAGTCGTGTGTCCACGTTTGGCGTATGGGTGTCCGCTCGGGAAATATTTGCGTGTTGTAATCAGGAAGCGTAACGTAGTATATATGTTTTGTTGCGCCTCACGCCGTCTGAACATAACTATGTTGCAAAGAAAAAGATAGGTAAGAGCTCTTCTATGTGAGTTGCGTCCTGTATCTTTATATACAGCGCGCAACACAATTAAAGGATCATGTTTTCGAAACCCTGAAGTTCTCTCCGTCTGTAACATACAAGTTAGTAATTTGGCTCAGAGGCTCCCTCAACCTTCTTCCGTAACTGTGGAAAAGCGTGGCGCCCTGCGATGTCATCCTCGGGCCGGACGACGCTACAGACAGCAAGGTGTCGACCCATGTGGAAAGAAAGGCCACAGCTCATAGCTTACGAGACACGTTAGGTGGGTTAATGATGTCACGTTGGCACCACATATTACCACAATACTGCCTAATGCTACCGCAGACGTGTCACTCGATGGCAAGACCATCACACCCGCTTTTACCGTCATTTCACCCCGCGTTTTAACACCTGTGCTGTGGAAGTCAACCCCGTGAAGTCCTACGTTGAAATCATGTGGTATTCTTCTGGGTAGCAAAAACATTTCAGACACACCGCCGCTCAGAAATGACACGAAAAAGCCTAAGGTTCAAATGGCTCAGAGCACTACGGGACCCATCTGCTGTGGTCATCAGTCCCCTATAACTTGGAACTACTTAAACCTAACTAATCTAAGGACATCACACACATCCATGCCCGAGGCAGGATTCGAACCTGCGAGCGTAGCAGTCACGCGGTTCCAGACTGTAGCGCCAGCAACCGCTCGCCCCGTTGTTGTAGTCGGAAGAAAATTATTTGTTACAGTTACAGTTCGGACTGACGGCAGTGCTCTCTTTTCTGTGTATCGCGGAGCGGAAGATTTGAATGTGATACGATCTTCAAACTTGTCTTTAATCCAAACGGTACACTTCCGGACACGGCATCCTTGCCATAACGTTGTCTGCCAAGTCGCCTCTACCGTCCCTAGAAGCCTGTAATAGGGACACGCCCAATAGCGACGGGCCCAGTACACCTACATCCTCTTCCTTTTTACAATTTTATCCTTTTGTTTGATCTCAGTTGTATCCTTTTCCATATCAGAATAAAACCATATTTTCCACAAAAGGTGGTCCCGGTAATGTTCCTTGCGCAGTTCTCTTATAGTGGCATCGAAACATTACCTACGTCAAGCAGGTCGGGAAGATGTATCTAGACTGACGGCACACAATGCAGCCTGCAAACTTGCAGAGTGTATCTAGATGCACACTGTCCGGTGCAGTGCCCTCGTCTGGCATCGAACAGGGGCACGGGCGCCTTATCTGCGGGCTAGGCCGGGCCACGTGCCCGCCGGCCAGACGTCAACTGCCAGAGGGCAGCCATTACGGCTTTACGAGCCATAAAACGGCGGACAGCGGCCGGCCGCCGGTCTTCAGCGCCGCACATAAATTGGGGATTAAGGCGACCGCCCCCGCTTCCACCCCCGCTATTAGCCTACGCTCCCCGCTTCCAGGCTCCGGGCAACAACAACCAGCCGCCACATCTCAGGATCACCCTCAGCTTCAAACACCTCTGACAGACGGCGTGCATATTTGACCGCCCTTAAACGTTCCTCCTCACCCGTTGTCTCTGTAGCGTCTGGTGTAGTCCCCTCTAGGGCGTGGACGGAGCCTACGAACTCTTCGCGCCACGCCGTGCGACACTAACCTCGTGACGTATTGCTTTGTAGATTCCCTCTGAAATGTTTGTTGGCAGAACCGAGTAATTTCTGTGCTCATCAGGTTGCCCTCCGTGGGGTGGGTGCCCGCAACGACTGTGGTTGTATTGGGTTAGATAGAGCAACAATCAGTCGCGGAATTAAATTCCTTTAATATGACATTTATAGTGACAACGCAGATCTGATTTCGATCTGGGTCAGGTTATTATCAATACTAAAACAAATACAAAAGTATGTATTACAATGTGATCTACGAAAGTCATAAGTCCATCACATCTTTGTTTTTTAATGTTAACATCACATACCAGTGCGGAATTGTAGCAGTTGCTCGAGCTCAAGTGAATGCTCCACGAAATTCTTTTCACTGGCGGACCGTTCTATCAATCAACCTTCAGAGCAGAAAGCACACATTTCTATTGGCCATTTCCTGATAATGTTGTTAATACAACTGTAAAGCGCTGCTGCATGGCAGCACTGTAAGTAGTTTGTTCCCAAAGGATACTAGAGAACGGCGGCCTTTATGTGGGGAACACAAAAACTTACAAAGCCTCACAGTCGGGCCATGCCACCTGCATTAGATGCATTAAGCAAAGATCAGACAATTCGCTCCAGGCTTGAGCACAGTTCCGGTCCCTCGGAGGCCGGAAACAGAAGCATTAGGCCACAGTTGCGGCTGGCTTTCGCTGACGATTACTGCCCGGAATTGATCCAGTACAGTTCTTTTTCTCAATGGAATGTTTAATTTAGCTCTGGTTAGGTGCAACAGTAGCTTCTGTACCAATTGGTCACTTCGCTGGATCGGAAAAATAGGAGTTACGTCAAGGTATGCTAATATACAGTCACATGAAATCAGCCGGTTATCAGTACTGTTTATAGGCATCCTCATAACAGGAAAGGGTGAGGCAATAGAGGGCACTTGCCCATTCTGAAACCTGATGTGACCTCACATGCACTGTTCATGGAGAAATTATGCGTCTAATTTGACACAGCAGTGATTTTGACGCTGTGCAACATTTAAAATGGATGCAAAGATTTACATAACTTTTTCAAGATAAGGTTCTCATTTCACACTCTGTCTCTTCCTCATACTCAAGTTCTAGGAAGGAACTTGTCCAACAAGTCAGCTGTCGAACTGGATGAAAACAAATGTTTGAAAAATCATGGCCGAAAAACACTGCACTTACAGAAATTTGATCTTTCAAAACTCCATGAGGTACAACACAAAACATTTTCTCATATTTTTCAGTCCTAGGATGCAAAGAATCGATTCCACCTGGCAATTTGTGATTGTTTTCGGAGATGTCTGACGTTCATCTCATCGAATGCTCGCTTGCATTTCACATTAACAAAACAATACAAAAACGTAACTTGAGAAACATGTGCTCGTCACCTTTAAACAATACGGGGTGTGAAAATAACGCAATACATCCACCAACATGATCAGACGTGAAGTGTGGCTAACAAATAATTTTATACGTGGCCTAAGTTCAACAAGCGGTTGGAAAGCTTAGTTATTGTTTTTTCACTTTGAGGAGCATTAATCAGTGGCATTTTTCGTTGCTATTTTGTTAATAATCAACAGGAATTGATCAAATTTTCTAGTATTGAAAATTAAAATTTTAAACTGTTGCTCCCTCTTGCATAAACTTTTTCGGACGCCCTTGGTACTGATTTTGTTGCTCTTACTGTGGTCTCTAGTCACCAGGTTGGTCTGATGCAACTCTCAACGCTGATCTATCCTGTGCCAGTATCTCAGTCTCTGCAAAACTACCACATCCATTTCAACCTGCACCACTACAAATTTTGCCTCATACACTTCCTTCCATAACCTAACAGACGATTCCTCTAAGCCTCTGAATTTCCTCTATTAACCGACCACTAATTTTAGTCAAGCAGCCTCACCAATCTGGTCTGTCAATGAATTTTCAACATTTATCTGTAGCAGGACATTTCAAAAACTTCGATCCGTCTCTATTCTGGTGTGATTATCACCCACATTTCTCTTCCGCAGGCCGCGGTGGTCGTGCGGTTCTAGGCGCTTCAGTCCGGAGCCGCGCTGCTGCTACGGTCGCAGGTTCGAATCCTGCCTCGGGCATGGTTGTGTGTGATGCCCTTAGGTTAGTTAGATTTAAGTAGTTCTAAGTTCTAGGGGACTGATGAGCTCAGATGTTAAGTCCCACAGTGCTCCGAGCCATTTGAACCATTTCTCTTCCGCACAAAACCACACTGCTGACAAATATCTTTAGAAAACACTTTTTAAATTTAACTTTTTATTCGATGATAACGAAATTCTTTCTTTCGAAAACGATATTCTTATTATTGTCAATCTACATACTACACCCCCTTCTCTATGTCAAACATCGGTTACTTTGTAGCACAAGTTACAGAAATTGTTTACTAGTTTTAGTAATTATTTCCTAATGTAATTCCATCTGCATTACTCTGTTTTACTTTTGTTGATATTCACCTTATAATATTTTAATTTTTATTTGCTTTCCCTGAACGTTAAGTCCGACTCCCTCTCTCTTTCTGGATCGCCTCACTGCTTACTCAATGCACCATCCTTTTAAGAAACGATTAAATTATGATATTGTAAGGCTCGTTTTGTGTGATCATGTTTAGTGAATTAGCAAAAGTTGCTTTCCACTATCGGTAATGTTATTTCGTTTGTTATACCGAGACCCTTAAGATCTATATAATACAATATATACCGAAATCGGTTACTGAATAATAAATAAAAATTAATTGCAGCCGTTGGACATTCTGTTCACTGCACTTCCTCAAATACGTATGGTACATTAGTTTACGTTGCAGAAATAAACTGTAGTAATTGTTGACTTTCGTACCGCTTCAGCTGGCCATTACGGATGAAAATTTCAGCCCGGCGTACGGGAGGTGAGCATGTGAAATTGTGCGCAGAAGCGAGCACTTAGCTATGAAAACAGCGTCGTTTCTTTTAGTCAACAAGGGTGCTACCGCGCCACGCCACGCGATACGTAAAAGCCAAAAAAATTGAACGCGGTGTTTACACACGCACTTTGGCAAATGGCGGCGCCCACCCAAAACTCAGACACGCTAGCGAAGGCTTCACGTCCGTGAGGTAAAATCGCCCAGCGCAAAAGTTCGCAATTACACCGTAAAAATTTGCTGCACTGCTCTGCTTCACTTCCCTTGTCTATCTTCATCCAAGCTGTCTAGGCACGTCACTTCTTGCGATTTATTCTCTTACTTAATTTTAGATAGCTAAACCCTTGTAAAATTTACAGTTTCAGTATAGTATAAAACATTGATCGAACTGCTAAATTAATTACTAAAGATGGAAACATAAGGTTCCAAGACAAATCCACACAAAAGTCCAAACCCTTCATCTCGGAAGAAGAGAGGAAAAGAAGATCAGAAAGAATGGAGAAATACTGAGCCCTAAGAAAAGAACAACGCACAAAGAAATGATTGATCCAGCGTACCCCAAAGAGGGTGAAACGAAAGAAGAAATAAAACACGACTTTTTGTGGTTTTTTCGGCGTGTAACACTCCTTTGGGGATCTGCACTGAGGTTACAAAAGACACGGGATAGCGATATACATCGGTACAGATGGCGGGAGTATCACGTACACAAGGTGTAAAGGTGCAGTGCACTGGCGGAGCAATAATTTATTGGATGATTCATGCGAAACTGTTTCCGACGTGATTAGGGTCGCACGACCGAAACTAACAGACTTTGAACGCGGAATCGTAGTTCGAGCCAGATTCTTGGGACATTCCATTTCGGAAATCGTTAGGTAATTCAATATTCAGAGATCCACAGTGTCAAAACTATACCGGGAGTGCGAAAAATCAGGCATTGCCCCTCTCCACGGACAACGCAGTGGCCGATGACTACCGAGAACAGTGACGTTTTCTTAGAGTTGCCAGTGTTAACAGACAAGCAACACTGCTTGAAATAGCCACAGAAATCAATGTAGGACGAATGATGAACGTATCCGTTAGGATAAATCTGCGAAATTCAACGTTAATAGGCTATGGCAGCAGATGGACGACGCGAGGGCCTTTACCAACAGCGCGACATCGACTGCAGCGCGTCTCTTAGACTGTTGACCGTATCGATTGGATCCTAGACGGCTGGAAAGCGGTGGCGTGGTCAGAGAATCCCGGTAACACCATACTCCAGTCTTCCTTTCGCACTGAGGGGAAGGTAATGAGACTTACGCGTTAACTTAAGTATGTTCAGTGCTATTATTGGTTATGTAAATATAACTGCGCTCTCAGGAGATAGTATCTTCTATTGGCACTCTCTTGCACTGCTTGCGGTACATATTTCGCACTTTCGTGTCACAAGTCCTGTACTCTACATGTTCCAAAGATTCTGCAACAGAAGAGAAACAAGGATCAAGTAAGTATCATCTTTTGATCTTACCAAAAAAATGAGACTGTTGAAACAATTTTTATGTGATGTGGAAGAGTATTGTAAATTTGTTTCGCATTATCTACTGACTAGACATGGAACTTCCTTTAGCTTTATAACATGTTCAACGATACTGAAGTTCTTATTTATGTAAGCTACGGAGAGCACATCATAACTAGCATATGCGTTTTAATAGAGTTAACGTAGGAATTTTACGCCAGACCATTTTCTTAAACAAACTGTGTAGTTTGGGAGAGTGCTGCCGTCGCTTTTCCATGTTTTTTCCGTCTCGAGGACTCTCTGGCACTGCTTATTTCGCATGTGCCAGCTGTATCCGCGAATAATAACCTCTGACGCGCGCTTCAGTCGCACATACCATGTTATAAAACATGCACCGTATGCACAAGCGGGTTTGCTTCTGAGCTTTCAGGAGTATGGCGAAGATAAAGTCAGCGCCTGGAGCGTTGAATGCCGTGGTCCCTGCGAAGACGGCTTGAGAGACGGAGCAGTACAAAACTACGTGAGCCGTTGCATGCTTCAGTCCCACTCGTCGACAATGCGGATGTAATGTCATACCTTCGAGCTACACAACTCGATTAGAGTCGTTAATAGATAATGTGTTAGTAGAACTCCTACCGAGTCGTTGGTTGCAGACCAATATCCCTAACATCGTTTTTTCTGCAGAATTCTTGAATATGTTCTCAGTTCGAATATAATAAACTTTCTTCAGAAGGAGATGCTTATGCCCAGGAATGTTTTAGAAAGCATCGCTAGCCTGAAACTCCTTTTCACATGATATACTGCGAACTGCTAATGGAGGACTACAGCCTGATGTCCATATTTATACACTCCAGGAAATTTAAATAAGAACACCGTGAATTCATTGTCCCAGGAAGGGGAAACTATATTGACACATTCCTGGGGTCAGATACATCACATGATCACACTGACAGAACCACAGGCACATAGACACAGGCAACAGAGCATGCACAATGTCGGCACTAGTACAGTGTATATCCACCTTTCGCAGCAATGCAGGCTGCTATTCTCCCATGGAGACGATCGTACAGATGCTGGATGTAGTCCTGTGGAACGGCTTGCCATGCCATTTCCACCTGGTGCCTCAGTTGGACCAGCGTTCGTGCTGGACGTGCAGACCGCGTGAGACGACGCTTCATCCAGTCCCAAACTTGCTCAATGGGGGACAGATCCGGAGATCTTGCTGGCCAGGGTAGTTGACTTACACCTTCTAGAGCACGTTGGGTGACACGGGATACATGCGGACGTGCATTGTCCCGTTGGAACAGCAAGTTCCCTTGCCGGTCTAGGAATGAAAGAACGATGGGTTCAATGACGGCACCAAACACGCATACGACCATCATTGGCACCAAGGCAGAAGCGACTCTCATCGCTGAAGACGACACGTCTCCATTCGTCCCTCCATTCACGCCTTTCGCGACACCACTGGAGGCGGGCTGCACAATGTTGGGGCGAGAGCGGAAGACGGCCTAACGGTGTGCGGGACCGTAGCCCAGCTTCATGGAGACGGTTGCGAATGGTCCTCGCCGATACCCCAGGAGCAACAGTGTCCCTAATTTGCTGGGAAGTGGCGGTGCGGTCCCCTACAGCACTGCGTAGGATCCTACTGTCTTGGCGTGCATCCGTGCGTCGCTGCGGTCCGGTCCCAGGTCGACGGGCACGAGCACCTTCCGCCGACCACTGGCGACAACATCGATGTACTGTGGAGACCTCACGCCCCACGTGTTGAGCAATTCGGCGGTACGTCCACCCGGCCTCCCGCATGCCCACTATACGCCCTCGCTCAAAGTCCGTCAACTGCACATACGGTTCACGTAAACGCTGTCGCGGCATGCTACCAGTGTTAAAGACTGCGATGGAGCTCCGTATGCCACGGCAAACTGGCTGACACTGACGGCGGCGGTGCACAAATGCTGCGCAGCTAGCGCCATTCGACGGCCAACACCGCGGTTCCTGGTGTGTCCGCTGTGCCGTGCGTGTGATCATTGCTTGTACAGCCCTCTCGCAGTGTCCGGAGCAAGTATGGTGGGTCTGACACACCGGTGTCAATGTGTTCTTTTTTCCATTTCCAGGAGTGTAGATGTCCGAAAAACGTTTGACACGGTGCCCCAGTGCAGGCTGTTAACAGAGGTACGGGCATATGGAATAAGTTCACAGATGTGTGTGTGTGGCTGGAAGACTTCTTAAGTAGAAGAACCCAGTGCGGAATTCTCGACGGTGAATGCTCATCAGAGACAAGGGTATCGTCAGGAGCACCAGGTGATAGGACCGTTACTATTTTCTATATATATATATATATAAATGATTTGGAGTACAGGTTGGGCAGCAATCTTCCGTTGGTTGGTCAAGATTCTGCGGTGTACACTAAGGTTTCGAAGGTGAGTGTCGACAGGAACGTACAAGACGAGTTAGACAAATTTTCTGGTTCATGTGATGAATGGCTGCTAGCTCCAAGTGTGGAAAAATGTAAGTTAATGCGGATGAGTGGGAAGAAGAAACTTATAATGTTTGATTACAATATTACTACTGTCCTGCTTGACATAGTCAAGTTTATTAAATATCTCGACGAACGTTGCAAAGGGATATGAAATGAAACGAGCATATGAGAACTATGGTAGGGAAGGTCGACGTCGGTTTATTGGGTGACTTTTAGGAAAGAGTTGTTCACCAACTGCTGAAACTATCGACCACTGCTCGAGTGTTTGGGACCCGTACCAGGTCGGACTGAAGGAATGCATCAAAGCAATTCAGAGGCTGGCTGCTAGACTTATTACCGATAGTTTAGGAGAACACGCAAGTGCTATGGAAATGCTTCGGGAACTCAAATGAAAATCCCAAGAGGGAGTGAGACGTACTTTTCGAAAAACGATATTGAGAAACTATAGAGAACTGGCATTTGAAGCTGACCGCCCAACGATTCTACTGCCGCAATCCCATTGCGCATAAGGAACACGAAGGCAAGATTCGAGAAATTAGGGCTCATACAGAGGCATATAGACAGTCGTTTTTCCCTCCCTCCACAGGAAAGGAAATCACTAGGAGTGTTGGAGTGGTGCAGCGTACCCCCCGCCACACACCGTACAGGGCCTTGCGGAATATATGGGTTGATATAGAGGAAACCACGTCCATCTGGACATTGTCTGAAAAACGATGGAGGAAAATGTAACTGCTGTGAAGTGAAAAAAATAAGTGATAGTTGTCACAGTTATCTTTCTAGAAACAGCCTTAGAAATCTACTGAGAGAATGGTGCGACAGATATATCGCTGCTTACTGCACGATTTTCTACAAATGCTCAGAATCGTTTGTCTTTTATACAAACCAAATACATGCCTAAATATTGAACTACAACGTGCTCCTAATTCGTAATATGAGACACTGAAAATAAATAGCGTACTTCATGATGACTTTAGAGAGTATTCAGAGAGCGAGGAGCACAGTCGCTTCGATAGACAATCGTGTTTTGATAAAAGAGGTTTCCTTCCAGTAAACAGAGCTTTCGAAATCGCAGGATCAAATGATATAATTGCGGAAAAACAAAGCGGAAACGAGAAAAATGAGATGAAAAGCGTGTTTCAAAACATGGTGTGTTTATTAAATTACTGGATTCGCTTTCAGAGGGTTTAAACAGTTATATATGTTTGTTTGCACGGCCATCTTCTGCAGAAGCGGTTATAATCAAATACTGCCATTTTTTTCATCTTAATGTTGCTGCAATTAGAGTATTTTCACCGACGCCATTCGCTTTGTTTAGAAAATATTTTCTGCGCCCATTCTGGGAATTTAAAAACATAATATGCCTCTTCATTTTGGTATTTTTAAATTAAAAACATGTTTACACATTCTGCAAACCACTGTATCTCACTTCATTTCTAGCGGAGACTGACGTAGAAGGAGACTTAACTGCACATTCACTTTGGCTGTTTTTTGGTCTTTTTTTGACCCCCTTTTTCTTATGCTGTACTCACTTCTGACAGTGCCACACTCGTGCTGCGCTGTAGTCTTAGCGTAGGGTGACATATATAAATTACTTTTTGAAGTCTTCTCGCAGTTACAAATTACAGCGATGTTATCCTGCAAGGGCTTTCTGAGGAAAACCTGAAACTGTTTATGAACGCATGTGTTCGTTATACGTGTGATGTTCGACTCTTGAGTCAAGTTTCACCGTCATACACTCAGTTGTCTTGTATGCGTGCGGACAAGTGCAGAGATTTCTTTACCTTGTGTCTTCTCCAGTGTATTACCAATGAACACTAATCCTCGTATCTCTTTTCGACCTTAGCGCTACTGTCTGAACAACATGGCAGAAACACCAGCTCCCACCACAACATAATCCATTCTGTTCCAGCCCATCCTCTAACCACTTCCATGAGGTCCTTCTCAATAACAGGAACACGACTCCGGAATAACCTCCCGCATTATATAAGAGAACTGAATAACAAGTCCAACTTCAGAAGACAGTTAATGACATCTACTAAAGCAAACAGAAAGGATTGCCATTGTCCCCATATGCAGTTGTTACTCTTGTCATCCGTCCTTCCAGCCTTATCTTCCTCGTTTCTCAACATTCAAGCCAATGTAATCTCCTTAAATTTCCTTTCCCTAGAAATCACTATTTCAGAAAACATCTATTTTGCACACCTAAAAATTCTTCTTGTATCTACTACTATGATTATTGTTATTATGATCGTTGTTATTTTCATTATTATTATTATTATTATTATTATTATTGCTATTATCGCTATTAGCGAAGTTCAGAAGAACGCGAAATCCCGAAGATGGGCTAAAACTTACAGACGCGCGAAATTTGGCACGTGCTTCGATGCGAGATGCCTTTAATAGGTTCCACAACGAAACATTGTCTCGAAATTTGGTAGAAAATCCGAAGAAATCCTGGTCGTATGTAAAGTACACAAGCGGCAAGACGCAGTCAATACCTTCGCTGCGCAGTGCCGATGGTACTGTTATCGACGACTGTGCCGCTAAAGCGGAGTTATTGAACGCAGTTTTCCGAAATTCCTTCACCAGGGAAGACGAATGGAATATTCCAGAATTTGAAACACGAACATCTGATAGCATGAGTTTCTTAGAAGTAGATACCTTAGGGGTTGCAAAGCAACTCAAATCGCTTGATACGGGCAAGTCTTCAGGTCCAGATTGTATACCGATTAGGTTCCTTTCAGATTACGCTGATACTATAGCTCCCTACTTAGCACTCATATAATACCGCTCGCTCAGCGATAGATCTGTACCTACAGATTGGAAAATTGCGCAGGTCGCACCAGTGTTCAAGAAGGGTAGTAGGAGTAATCCATTTAACTTCAGACCTATATCATTGACGTCGGTTTGCAGTAGGGTTTTGGAGCATATACTGTACTTAAACATTATGAATCACCTCGAAGGGAACGATCTATTGACACGTAATCAGCATGGCTTCAGAAAACATCGCTCTTGTGCAACGCAGCTAGCTCTTTATTCGCACCAAGTAATGGCCGCTATCGACAGGGGATCTCAAGTTGATTCCGTATTTCTAGATTTCCGGAAAGCTTTTGACACCGTTCCTCACAAGCGACTTCTAATCAAGCTGCGGAGCTATGGGGTATCGTCTCAGTTGTGCGACTGGATTCGTGATTTCCTGTCAGGAAGGTCGCAGTTCGTAGTAATAGACGGCAAATCATCGGGTAAAACTGAAGTGATATCGGGTGTTCCCCAGGGAAGCGTCCAGGGACCTCTACTGTTCCTGATCTATATAAATGACCTGGGTGACCATCTGAGCAGTTCTCTTAGACTGTTCGCAGATGATGCTGAAATTTACCGTCTAGTAAGGTCATCCGAAGACCAGTATCAGTTGCAAAGCGATTTAGAAAAGATTGCTGTATGGTGTGTCAGGTGGCAGTTGACGCTAAATAACGAAAAGTGTGAGATGATCCACATGAGTTCCAAAAGAAATCCGTTGGAATTCGATTACTCGATAAATAGTACAATTCTCAAGGTTGTCAATTCAACTAAGTACCTGGGTGTTAAAATTACGAACAACTTCAGTTGGAAGGACCACATAAATAATATTGTCGGGAAGGCGAGCCAAAGGTTGCGTTTCATTGGCAGGACACTTAGAAGATGCAACAAGTCCACTAAAGAGACAGCTTACACTACACTCGTTCGTCCTCTGTTAGAATATTGCTGAGCGGTATGGGATCCTTACCAGGTGGGATTCACGGAGGACATCGAAAGGGTGCAAAAAAGGGCAGCTCGTTTTGTATTATCGCGTTATAGGGGAGAGAGTGTGGCAGATATGATACACGAGTTGGGATGGAAGTCATTACAGCATAGACGTTTTTCGTCGCGGCGAGACCTTTTTACGAAATTTCAGTCACCAACTTTCTCTTCCGAATGCGAAAATATTTTGTTGAGCCCAACCTACATAGGTAGGAATGATCATCAAAATAAAATAAGAGAAATCAGAGCTCGAACAGAAAGGTTTAGGTGTTCGTTTTTCCCGCTCGCTGTTCGGGAGTGGAATAGTAGAGAGATAGTATGATTATGGTTCGATGAACACTCTGCCAAGCACTTAAATGTGAATTGCAGAGTAGTCATGTAGATGTAGATGAATAGCTGCAGTAGTGAAAGTCCAACCAGTATTGACTTCATCACTCCGTAGTCAGTATAATTTACTCACACTCACAAGGGGAGGCCACGACGTTTGGAACACGGATATATTGTAAACTTCGTACACTCGTAGTACTCCATGAGGACAAAAGAATCTGTAAGCAGTAGCTCGTACTTCTAAACTGTTATTCAGAAAATCGCGAAATAATTTCGGTCGACAAATATATATGGCTGTGCGCGGCCATTTTTACCATGAAGCGGCGGCAGCCCAGTGGTTAACGTTCAAGCCCCGTAATCGCAGGATCGAGTCCCGTTCGTCCGTATTTTTTTCCTAACACAGTCATTTTCTTTACTATTTATATTACAATTGATATAATGGGAAAAATACGCGTAACCGGATGAACTTTAATTAAATTTACAATGTTATTTGGCAGTCTACAAATTTTTATTATCGCAAATAATATAATATTCTTAACTATCGACTAGGAAACCACCAAACGCATAAAGTGATACTGAAAACGTATGCTTGTCCGTTTCTTCAAAATCGTTCGTATTTAATCGAAAGACAACGAGAAATTGCTTCTGGTGAGGACGCTATTAAATGCACTCGATACTGCCTGACCAATTATCAGCGCCGATATGTAAGGAAATGCTGCGTTCTGCAAGGTTTGCTTCCAAATTATCGGCTGAAAGAGAGGTTTTTGAAAATGTTAACGAGGTTAGTTTTTCCACTGAAAATCTCAAAATACCTTGAGCGTGCGGAAACATAGCATTTAATCAATGCAGCTGGTGCCGCTTAACGTTATGTTTTCCATGATTTTACGAAAAATACCTTAGTCCAACTTGCACCCTTAATGACGAAATCGACGATTAATTGTACATCTTTCGAAAGCCGTCTATGCCGGTCAAAACTTGCCGGTAACAAGTAGTTTCAGGCTCCTTCCAGGTATAAGGGATTTCTCAAATCACGGACAAGCATACATTTTTAGTACCATTTTATGCGTTTAGTCGTTTACTAGTCTATAGTTAAGAATATTATATCATTTGTGATAATAAAAATTTCTAGACTGCCAAATAATATTGTAAATTTAATATAACTTCATCCGGTTACACGTGTTTTTCTCATTACATCAGCTGTAATGCAAACAGTAAAGAAAATGACTGTGTTAGAAATAAAAAAAAACCCTGACGAACGGGACTGGATCCAGCGTGGCAGCGATTACAGGGCTTGAACGCTAACCATTCGGCTGCCGCCGCTTCGTGGTAAAAATGGGCACGAACAGCCATATATATCTGACGACCGAAATTCTCTTGCGATTTTCTAAATAACGCTTGAGAAATACGCGCTACTGCTTACACGTTTTGTTGTCCTCATGGAGTACTACGAGTGTGCGAAATTTACAGTAAATCCGCGTTCCAAACGTCGTGGCCTACCCTTGTCAGACACTCAAGTCAATTTTAATGTCAGTTGTCATATTAAAATTATTATTTCCCACATAGCTATGGTTAGGATAGGTACTGTAAGTGTGAAAATCTGGTCGGATGTAAGAGAGGGTCCGATGAGCCTAATCATAACAGATTAAATAATCAAACAAATAAATATAAACAGGCGTATACTTAGTGTTTAACTGTCTTCACCAACCTTACTGACCAATGGTAATGGCTGCATTGTTTCGAGAAGACTTCCAAATATCTAAGCAAAGAAACTACAGGTGTGGGCTATATACGTATGTGGTAAGCTGACAAGAAATAGCAAAAGATATAGAAAGAATATTAGAAACGTAGAAGGCTCAGTACAGATATATACAACCACGTATGCAGCAACTGTGTGTGGCAAAAATATTAACCCGATGAGTGTGTGTTCTGGCATACCTACATTGCTTTGTGGAATGCGCGACACTTTAATGACGTTTTTCCTAACACACTCTCACTACCAGGTCAGTGCTTCACCTGAATTACAGAAACCTGGCATTCAGATTGCTAATTACTGTTCTGAGGGTACCACGCTTAAAATGGGAACCAGGATCAGAGCTATCTAAATTGCTCCACTGTCACAAAAAAAAAACAACACCAAACTCTGCTTTAATGTCGCGATGGTGCGCGACGTTGAATTCGATGGGCTAAATCCCATTCATCAATCGGCGTGACGAGAGCGACTCGAAAATGTGAGAGCGAATCGAGACAGCGTCAACAGTGACGACTCTATATGCAGAGGGCCCTCGACAGCCAGCGTCGGGCCGTTATTTAGACTTGGGTGAAAGCCGATACAGCAGCGCACGAGAGCCATCAGGCCCGCCTCGCTGGGAGCAGAGCAGAGGAAAGGACTGCTCCAATGTGGATAGCCGATCCAGGACCCTCCAGCAATTTTCTCTATGCCGGATGGTAGCAGTGTACTCACGCAGTGCGGCGGAAAAAGAGTGGCAACTTTGTCCTCAAGAAATTATTTAACCATACTGTGTCATACGACGCTCAGCAAAGTGTATTACCTGCCTCTTTTTGTATGGCTGTGAATGGGGCGCAGGCAGCAATGCTTAAAGCGTCGTCGAATCAGGGTCCGGTGTTTACATCCAAATTAACGATGTGTGCTACCACAGAGCGAGTAGTGTGTTTATATCTGATCTTCGTGAAGCACAGTTTAATCTCATGCATATGATAGTCGTATTCCCGTCACAGAGTATAAGAGACAAATGGAAAGTTATTCGACCTATCTCTCTTCATTGATACGTGAATAATAACACGACTGGATGGGAGTTGAGTTGGCGATCTGGTTTAGACGCTTTAATGAGATTACAGTAATTGATGTGCTGATTTGATTTCCTATTTTTAACATTGTTTGATCTAACATGCTGTGGGCTATGCCAGTCGCTTTTCTGGGTGAGCTTTGGAAGTGAGGAACTCTGCAGATACCAGCAACCTAGCACGTGGAGAGGCTCAGTGAAACCACGGCGTGAAAGTATTCATTCGGAATGAGGGAACCATGCCAGCAAGAGATAGGCACTCTGACCATGTTAAGAAAAATGTTTTCAGCAGGTAAACATCTCTTTGATTTCTAAAAAAACACATGCCAAATCAGTTCTGGCATACTACAGTTTCAGAAGATCCTGCAGAGTTGTCAGTTGGCCTCAAGCACTTTTTTTTTTCTTAGCATTTCCCATTACCAGTATTAAAAGGCTTGCTGGCTGCTGGTTGCCAACGGGAAATTTTTCTGTGAAAAGGGGGCATGAAATTGAGATGACTTTTTTTTTGTTTTAGTTTTATCCTCTTACATATGTAAGTAGACTGTTTAAGTTTTTTTATTGGGAACGCCACATTGCACTTTGTACGAAAAATCACTGGCTGTTCTGTGTGCACTCAGTGGCTGGTTGGCATTGTTGTAATACTCGCCATTGTAGTGTTGGGCAGCGGCAGCTGGATGTGAACAGCGCGTAGCGTTGCGCAGTTGGAGGTGAGCCGCCAGCAGTGGTGGATGTGGGTAGAGAGATGGCGGAGTTTTGAAATTTGTAAGACTGGATGTCATTAACTGCTATATATATTATGACTATTAATGTAAATACATTGTTTGTTCTGTATTAAAATCTTTCATTTGCTAACTATGCCTATAAGTAGTTAGTGCCTTCAGTAGTTTGAATCTCTTATTTAGCTGGCAGTAGTGGCACTCGCTGTATTGCAGTAGCTTGAGTAACGAAGATTTTTGTGAGGTAAGTGATTTGTGAAAGGTATAGGTTAATGTTAGTCAGGGCCATTCTTTCGTAGGGATTTTTGAAAGTCAGATTGCGTTGCGCTAAAAAATATTGTGTGTCAGTTTAAGCACAGTCTTGTATAATTGTTCTAAGAGGACGTTTCAAAGCAAGTTAGTTTGTCTAATTTAATCAGGAATTGAAGTCTACCTTTCACATCCGTAGAACAATAAGGGGACAGATATAGTATTGTTTAATTTGGCTAAAGTTTACTTTCGAACACTACTTTAATTTTTGTCGTACAGAAATCTACGAATCTGAAAACTTACCTCACTTTTATATGATTATAAAAGATGGGAACCACGATACTTGTTCGATTATTTACTCATATGTTACAGTTTTTGCAATCTTTCTACTAATTCTGCAAATGCCATTACTTTAGTTTTAACTGTGGAAATTGTTTTACTATATGTGGAAGCAACCTAGCTCAGGTGATGTGCTACTGTCATTATTTCATTTGGACATTGCCTTTTATGGTCTAGTCGTCAGCAAACATCATAATTTACATCGCCTCTAAGAACGTGCCGTTTACTGTTTTATATCTAATTTATATTATCACGTCAGTCATTAGAATGTGTGAGTGAAAGTGAACACTTACTTATGGCTGATGTTTATTCAAATTTCATAGAAGAATCTCTATCTAATCATTCAAGTACAGATTTCTAACAGCCGATTAAAGGCTCAGGGATTACAATATTTTCTCGGCATCTCATAAAAGTTTAGTTTACTCTCTCGTACACCTTCTCGTAGTTGATGAGCACGTAACAAATGGGTAAATGACACTCATTTCTTCTTTTGCTTGTGTATTTACGTGTGCAAATATTTCCTGATCATGATCTTCCCGTTCTGTAGCATCTGACATTAGTGCATCGACAATTGTAAGAGTATATATTATCACAGGTATTTGGGAGACTTGCTGTTCTGTAATTTGTACATCGTAACTTATTTCTTTATCTCACAGTCTACTGGTACTTATCCCGTCCACCAAGAGGTTTTCAGAAAGTTTTGAACCCTCTGTAACAGCCTGTATGATATGTAATTTCATTATTTCCATGTTGATGTCGAGAGTGCCTAGTGATTTTTATGTTTTCTAACTACAATACCGTCCTTTAGTCCGTTAATTCAGACGTGATTACTTACCCGTACTTTTATTTCTGTTTCTTCTTCGTTACTACCCATAAGAATGTAAAGTAATGCAATCATTTGGACTTTGGTGTTAAGTTTAGGAGTAGTAATCTCTCTCGTCATTGTTCAGTGTCCCTTTATTTTATATGTTGTATTATGGACCACATGTAACTCATACTTCACACCGATCCTAAAATGTGGGGACATAGTACCATTGTAATTGCTGGTATCTTCCTGGTTGCGTAATTAATGTTCATCAGATTCACTTGGCAGATTTAGCCCTCCAGTGGAGGAAAATTAGAGGCATGCAGTTGCCGCTACGATATTTCCAACAAAACTCTTGAATTACTTACTAAAGCAATCCTGCGTGATAGGGAACTAGTTCGTGTGGACGTAACTCCGAGTTTTCTTTTTGCGATGGTTCGAGAAGGGTCGGCTGTTTATCTACACGGATTCCACGGCCCAGGTTTTTACGCTGTCGGTTATTTGATCAAGAGAAATCACACTACAGCAGCCATAAGATTAGTGTCTCACGAAGCTGTTACTCGGGCCGTTGTGAATGTTTCTACGGTACAACACTGTTGTTTCAACATCAGCGGACCAGCGTCGTGCCAGCGCTAATTGTGTTCGAATTTCTGCTTAATTACGTAATTTAATTAACACTGCACGGCCAATTTCGGTGCTCATAAATTCTGTCCGCTTTTGTTTCGAAATCGCTTTTGTCAGCATTCACAACGCAGCTGGGCCTTATTCAGCGAAACCGATGACATCTATTCGGGAACAAACAGGTATTGCGGGAATGCTTTCATTTTTCATCAGCGAGTGAGGACTACTACATATATTTTCAGGGAATAAGTGATATTGTTACAAAGCACACCAACCGAATGATTCCGTTTAAATTTTTGTAATCATTTTCGTAGAAAACGGACGAAGCTGCGGAATTCTTAGAACGCCAACAGTTATTTAAGTGATATTACATGTTTCTTAGGTATTATCGCAAAACATGAAGAGTTGGATGTATTCGCTGTTGATCGGATATAATCTTCCCTCTCCATTTCCCGAACCTCATATAGCGACAGAAAAAAATCTCAACGCAAAAAGTAGTTATTCAGAGTAATTATGTTTTGGGAATTTTTTGAGCAGGTAACATACTGAAGTGATTCACATTGCAAGATCACAGATTACTGTAAGCGCGAGGTATGTCGTTGCAGTGTGAAATGTTGGTACTCTAATAATCGGTGTAACCCCCAGAATGTTGAATGCAAGCATGCAAACGTGCATGTTTGTGTTTTACAATTTCCGAATGTCAGTTTTTTTGTGGGATGGAGTACAATGGCTTATGCACTTGATTGGTCACTACAGGGACCGCTAATGCTGTCTGTGGACGACACTGGTCGTCCTATGAAGTCCCATACGTGCTTGGTTGGAGACAGATTTGATGATCGAGTAGGCCAAGGCAACATATCAACACTCTGTAGAGCATCTTGAGCTACAACAGTGGTATCTGGGCGAGCGTTATCCTATTGAAAAACTCCCACTCATGACACAGTGCGTCTGGCTCGGAGTTGTCCTTGACGTAACCCATTTGTGAGAGTTCGTTGTGTCACTGTGGCGCCAAATGCTGCTGAAATTGGTTCTGCAGATGCAGTACGATACACCAGAGCCACAAGCCGAACACGACGATCTCGGTAGTGCCACATGGTCATCTGGAGCTCGGTCTTCTTGCGATCGTACATTCTCCTGAAGACCGCTGCCAGCAGTGGCTACATTCCTGCAAAGTCTTTCTGCAATATCGCAGAAGATGGCAGAAAGAACGTCCAGCTTTTTGTAGCCCTATTACACGGCCCCATTCAAACACAGTGAGGTGTTGATAATGGCATCTTTGTCGCCTCAGAGGAATCCTTGTCCAACATCAGCTCACCACCTCTCATGTCAAACTAATTCTCACTAAAGCTGCAGCTTTTATTTGAAGCAAACCAGATTTGCATCCTCCTAGTGAACCTATTAAAGTCACTCTTATACGGCTGGTGATAAATTTGAATATATATCATCTTTCTGATGTATAAAAACACCTACGAACTTCTATTTATGTCACTCAATTACTTTTTTATGGGACAATTTTTTCCCGTCATCTGTAAATCTGCGTGCTGCGAAATCGAGCGTATGCACAAGTAATGCATTGCCACAATGTATAACTGTTGTATTCACAAGATGTTATAATTTGTCCTTTAATGACTTAAAAGAAGGAAAAAAGAGAAACGTGCTGGTAAAACGTTAACGTAGCCTTGGCACTGACTAACTTCGGATAATCTTATACTACGACAATCATGGTCGTCCCTAGCTCATTTTTTGGATGAGAATTAGCAATGTCATTAATTACTTGATGCTATGACATTTTTTGTCCGAAAGTCGAAACTAGTATCATGTGGAATCCTTTGTGTTGTGGCAATGGAGCTCGCTATTGTGTTAATAGAATCCGTGGCGTTTTGCTACGTTACCTTTATTCTTGGTCTCAGATATAAACACGTATTCGCTTAGATCGTGCACTTGTGGATTATAGTCTTCACGATGTGTGTATTAGAATTCTGAAGCCAAATTGACACATTGATTCACTAATAAATTTATAGTTCCAGACACACACAGCCGTTAGCTAGTTTAAAACGAATTATTATGTTCGTGGTAAGTTGTGTAAATATTTGTTACAGTTAGTAAGCTTGCTATTTCAAGAATCTGCATTTTATTAGTGATATGTATTTTCTTCATACCAGCTATGCCGGAATAATTTTGTTATTATTTTGTTTCAAGTGAATCTACGTGCTTGAGTGGTGTTATAAATTTCTACTTCTGTAATGACATTGTCATTCGGAAGAAGATCTGCGTTTGGTGGAAGGCTACGTCTACTTTACATCTACATCCACATACATATTCCGTACGACAAACGATTAATAGTTCGACGGAAAATCTACTATCTATATGCCTCCCTACGCACCATAATTTATCTTATGTCATCTTCGTGGTACTTACATGAAATATACTTTGGCGGCTGTGGTTCTGCAGCCAGCTTCAAATGGCAGTCCTCTAAATTTTCTCAATAGTTTTCCGTGAAATGAACGTCATATCCCCCCCCCCCTCCCCAGAGTTTTCCACTTGAGATCACGAAGCTTGTCTTTGCTTGTGGATCGAACCTACCGGTAACAAATCTAGCAAACCGTCTCTGAATTGCTTCGATGTCCTCCTTTAATCTGATCTTGTGAGGGATCCAAACGCGTGAGTTGTACTCATGTTCAGATCACGCTAGTGTTCTACATCCGATCTGTTTTACAGATGATCCCCAATTTCCTAAAATTCTCACAATAAACTTTAAATTTAAGTCGACCAACCGGCTTCCCTACTACTGTCCATATGTGCTTCTTCCATTTCGCATCGCTTTGCAACGTTACGCCTCGATATTTAATCGGCGTAACTGTGCCAGACCGTACGATGTTAATGCTGTACTCGGATATTACTGTATGGTTTTTCTTACTCATCTGCATTAACGTACATTTTCCTCAACTTGAACGAGCAGAGATAAAGCAAATCTTGCAGTTCCCAGAGTGACGAAGTACTGCACCCATCGGGAAATCTTGCAGTTAGCAGTGTACCCAAGTACTGCACCCAGCGGAAACAGAAAGATGAAGCATGATATAATGTGTGTTTGGTTGGTTAGTCGAAGGAAATCAGACGATGTTGTATTGGTATTCAGACCACACCTGCTCCTGGAAGTGTTTTGCAGTTAAAACATGGTTTCGAAAACTGTGTTTTGCCATTATGTAATCTACACGAAATCTTCAGGTGCCGCATGGTCTCTAGCACTTGTGCAACCTCAAAGGGAGTCTGAACAATGGTTAAATTATTTTCTGTACAAAATTCTATCAGGCGTCTACCCTTCTCCCCCAGGCAATAATCCCCCACTATCACTCTTTCTTATCCTTTTCTTACTATCGATTTTCCGTTCGCTGTGGCAGAGCGGCTCTAGGCGCTTCAGTCCGGAACCGCGTGACCGCTATGGTCGCAGGTTCGTATCCTGCCTCGGCCATGGATGTGTGTGATGTCCTTAGGTTAGTTAGGTTTCAATAATCAGTCTATTACTTTCATCTCTTGATACCCTGTTTCAATCTCTTCTTAATACTCGTATTTAAATATAGTCGCCAATTGCACTTTGCTGTCTGTGGACGACACTGGTCAGCCTATAAAGTCCCATATGTGCTCGGTTGGAGACAGATTTGATGATCGAGCAGGCCAAGGCAACATGTCAACACCCTGTAGAGCATCTTGGGCTACAACAGTGGTATCTGGGCGAGCTTATTGGCCTTGCGTCTTTTCAAAAACTGTTCAAATGGCTCTGAGCACTATGGGACTCAACTGCTGTGGTCATCAGTCCCCTAGAACTTAGAACTACCTAAACCTAAGTAACCTAAGGACATCACACACATCCATGCCCGAGGCAGGATTCGAACCTGCGACCGTAGCAGTCGCACGGTTCCGGACTGCGCGCCTAGAACCGCGAGACCACCGCGGCCGGCTTGCGTCTTTTCGGAAACTATGCTAGTCTGAACTCTCTACAAACACCCTATGATTTTTTAAAGGAAACGCGTTCACTTTATTTTTATAGTAGCTTAGCTGCATTCCTGTTTTCTTCTCCTTTATTAGAACCACTGCTGCATTACCCCTATATGAGTTTGTATTGAAACTCGTGTACTGACCCGAACAGAAGTTCGTGCAACGCACTTCACTAATCCTCACTATGTCCAATTTCAACCCACTAACTTCCATTTTTAAATTCCTTCACCCGATTAACGGGCCTAACACTCCACGTTCCGACAGGCTTAACGGTAGTTTTGTTTTTTCTGGTGACGATATCCTTCTGACTAGTTTCCACCCGGACATCCGTATGGCGTACAGTTTCACCTCTGGAATTTTTTGTCCAAGAGGATACCGTCATCGTCACGACGTTAAGTAAGGCTGTAATTTTCCCTGGCTCATAGCCTTTCTGGCAGAGGAATTACTTAATGCCTAACGTTACATGGTCCGAAAAACTGCAGAAAAGGCTGCTGCCCATTTCCAGGAAAAACATGTTAGTCTGACCTCTCCACAAATACCCTATGATTTTCTAAAGGAAGTTCAGAAGAACTGTGCAAGAAAGACATAGGAAATTGTCCGGATGTGGAGGAACAGGTGTCTATAGGAAAGAAATGTGTTACGTACAAAAAAGATCTCTGTGATCAATTACGGAATTAACCATTACTAGCAAATACTATCACGCTGTTCCAGGCCTCCGTCGTTCGGCATGCGTGAGAGCAATACGTTACATTACTTTCGAACTGTCTCTGAAAATGTAATTGGAATGCACTAACTCAGTATTACACGGATCCTATCAAGTAAATTCAAAGGTGTACGAGATTCGCACTTCCATCAGTCATTCGGAATAAGCTTATAGTACGCGTGGTCTGTGATTACATCGTCATATTAGCCACTGTCTGAGACTCTCCGCTAATGTGCATGTGTTCACAATGCGGTATTAACGTTTCAGGCATCTTCCAGATGAAAAATATATGACGATAGTGTGAAATTATTATAAATATTTAAGGGATCTGACATTCCACGCTCCGATCCGTAGAATACGAGTTTTCTTTCTCCTGATAACGACGTCCTCCTGAGTAGTCCCCGCCTGGAGATCCGGAATATTTTAACCAAGAGGACGCCATCATCATTTAATCATACAGTAAAGCTGCATGCCATAGGGAAAAATTACTGCTGTAGTTTTCCCTTGCTTTCAGCCGTTCGCAGTACCAGAACAGCAAGGCCATTTTGGTTAATTTTACAAGGCCAGATCAGTCAATCATCCAGACTGTTGACCCTGCAACTACTGAAAAGGTTTGTCTGGCCTCTCAACAGATACCCCTCCGTTGTGGTTGCACCTACGGCACGGCTATCTGTATCGTTGGGGCACGCAAGCCTCCCCACCAACGGCAAGGTCCATGGTTCATGAAAAAGGTGGGAATTTAAGGAGATGGGACCTGGATAAACTGAAAGAACCAGAGATTGTACAGAGTTTCAGGGAGAGCATAAGGAAACAATTGACAGGAATGGAGGAAAGAAAGACAGTAGAAGAAGAATGGGTAGTTTTGAGGGATGAAATAGTGAAGGCAGCAGAGGATCAAATAGGTAAAAAGACCAGGGCTAGTAGAAACCCTTGGGTAACACACTAAATATTGAATTTAATTGATAAAAAGAGAAAATATAAAAATGCAGTAAATGAAGAAGGCAAAAAGGAATACAAGCGTCTCAAAAATGATATCGACAGGAAGTGCAAAATGGCTAAGCAGGGATGGCTAGAGGACAAATGTAAGGCTGTAGAGGCTTATCTCACTAGCGGTAAGATAGATACTGCCTACAGGAAAATTAAAGAGACCTTTGGAGAAAAGAGAACCACTTGCATGAATATCAAGAGCTCAGATGGAAACCCAGTTCTAAGCAAAGAAGGGAAGGCAAAAAGGTGGAAGGAGTACATAGAGGGCCTATACAAGGGCGATGTACTTGAGGATAATATTATGGAAATGGAAGAGGACGTAGATGAAGATGAAATGGGAGATATGATATTGCGTGAAGAGTTTGACAGAGCACTGAAAGACCTGAGTCGAATCAAGGCCCCCGGAGTAGACAACATTCCATTAGAACTACTGACTACCTTGGGAGAGCCAGTCCTGACAAAACTCTACCATCTGGTGAGCAAGACGTATGAGACAGACGAAATACCCTCAGACTTCAAGAAGAATATAATAATTCCAATCCCAAAGAAAGCAGGTGTTGACAGATGTGAAAATTACCGAACTATCAGTTTAATAAGTCACAGCTGCAAAATACTAACGCGAAGTCTTTACAGACGAATGGAAAAACTAGTAGAAGCCGACCTCGGGGAAGATCAGTTTGGATTCCGTAGAAATGTTGGAACACGTGAGGCAGTACTGACCCTACGACTTATCTTAGAAGCTAGATTAAGGAAGGGCAAACATACGTTTCTAGCATTTGTAGACTTAGAGAGAGCTTTTGACAATGTTGACTGGAATACTCTCTTTCAAATTCTGAAGGTGGCAGGGGTAAAATACAGGGAGCGAAAGGCTATTTACAATTTGTACAGAAACCATATGGCAGTTATAAGAGTCGAGGGACATGAAAGGGAAGCAGTTGTTGGGAAAGGAGTGAGACAGGGTTGTAGTCTGTCCCCGAAGTTATTCAATCTGTATATTGAGCAAGCAGTGAAGGAAACAAAAGAAAAATTCGGAGTAGGCATTAAAATTCATGGAGAAGAAATAAAAACTTTGTGTTTCGCCGATGACATCGTAATTCTGTCAGCGATAGCAAAGGACTTGGAAGAGCAGTTGAATGGAATGGACAGTGTCTTGACAGGAGGCTATAAGATGAACATCAACAAAAGCAAAACGAGGATAATGGAATGTAGTCGAATTAAGTCGGGTGATGCTGAGGGAATTATATTAGGAAATAAGACTAAATGGCTCTGAGCACTATGCGACTTAACTTCTGAGGTCATCAGTCGTCTAGCACTTAGAACTAATTAAACCTAACTAACCTAAGGAAATCACACACATCCATGCCCGAGGCAGGATTCGAACCTGTGACCGTAGCAGTCGCACGGTTCCGGACTGTGCGCCTAGAGCCGCGAGACCACCGCGGCCGGCAAATGAGACACTTAAAGTAGTAAAAGAGTTTTGTTATTTGGGGAGCAAAATAACTGATGACGGTCGAAGTAGAGGGGATATAAAATGTAGACTGGCAATGGCAAGGAAAGCGTTTCTGGAGAAGAGAAATTTGTTGATATCGGGTATTGATTTAAGTGTCAGGAAGTCGTTTCTCAAAGTATTTGTATGGAGTGTAGCCATGTATGGAAGTGAAACATGGACGATAAATAGTTTGGACAAAAAGAGAATAGAAGCTTTCGCAATGTGGTGCTACAGAAGAATGCTGTAGATTAAATGGGTTGATCACATAACTAATGAGGAGGTATTGAGTAGAATTGGGGAGAAAAGGAGCTTGTAGCACAACTTGACTAGAAGGAGGGATTGGTTGGTAGGACATGTTCTGAGACATCGAGGGATCACCAATTTAGAATTGGAGGGCAGCGTGGAGGGTAAAAATCGTAGAGGGAGACCAAGAGATGAATACACTAAACAGATTCAGAAGGATGTAGGTTGCAGTAGGTACTGGGAGATGAAGAAGCTTGCACAGGATAGGGTAGCACGGAGAGCTGCATCAAACCAGTCTCAGGACTGAATACCACAACAACAACAGTGTGAAATTAGTCTTGCCTGTGAGATATTCCTGGCGACACAAAGGGTAATTGGTTTGCTTAATTCCGAACTCGTTTACTACATGTGAATGTATAGCGACCGCAAAACGTCGCACCTCTCCGACTCTGTGTATAAGACGGAGTGCTGTTGCTGCCAGCTCCCGTCAGTTTCCAGCTATCAACGCTTTTCTGTCGGATATGAACAAAAGTACTAAAAGTTTCGCGGACGTTACTGTTAACAGACAATATTCCTACTAAGATATCTGAATTAACTTTATCATTAAATGTGGATAAATGTGAGGACATGCTCATAACAACGATAAAGAATCCAGTAGTACCAGGTGATAAGACTGTTACCATCGTTTAAATATCTATAATCAATAATGCGAACCTGTATGAAATGAGACGAACAAATGAAATCCGCATTGAGGAAGTTGATTCTAGTACTAGGACCAGTCAAGAGGATTCTGGGAAAGAATGGAGAACATGTGAGGTAAATTACACATTTTAGGTAGTTCCAATAACCGGAGCAGCTATAAAATGGCATGATCCCACTCACTGAAGAAATACAGGTAACTGCTGCTAGGATCATATCAATTCGTAATACCTCATACGAAAACCTAACGTATTATGGAGAAAGAGGACGATCTTCTCAATTCATGAATGGTTGCTAACCTTCAGGCTGGGGATTTTACTTTGGGGCAAAGAGATATACCGTATTATCTTAGCCTAGATTGCTCAGAAACGTAACAAGATAAAAAAAAGCCCTCTGCAACCATTGACAGTTGGGTCAAACCATGCTAGTTTCCACTCAAACACCGACCGACTGAGACGACATACTGTTCTTAGGAACATGTTTCTCCTTCCTGTATACCCTAACAATAAATATACTTCCTTGCCCATAGAGCAGTTACCGCAACGTCGTAACACTGTACTTGTATGAAGATAATGTTTTTTTTTTTTTTTTCACATGAAAATTGTTGTCATTTCATCCTGTTGAACTAGGAGAGAGAGAGCTTGAAATGGCTAGGACACACTTGTTCACTTATATTACGGGGGCTACATACGCAGCGCCATAGGAGCCACATACTAGATGCAACTAAGAACACTATGGAAAAAGCAACTGTCACCTATTTCCGCTTCTATACTTCGCCTATTGTAAAAGAGAGAAGTGTTGAAAGTACAGCAGTTTCAGTTCCTTTTCAATTCTTTTAAACAGAATCAAAATTGAACTGAAAGCATGCAGTGAATGTAAGGTTACAGAGAGTTGAACGAATGTGTTTTCAAAACTGAAAGCACACTGAAGGAAGTGTGAAAGTATATGTTCCTTCCGCCAATGGCAAACAAGGACTTTAGTAAAACGTCGTGACTGATCGATCCTTAGTAAAAGACCAGTTACCGTTACTAACAATTCCAGTCAATTTCTAACTATCATCTGACGAAATTGAGGAATATAACTACAGTTAGATGCATCCAAATATCCGTTTTCTATTGTTTCTCTGAAGTACAGTAGGTAATAGGCTCAAAATACCTAAATCTAAAAATTAATGGATGGAAAAGAAGGAAAAAAGAAGATTCCTTCTCAGTCTGGTAAACATTAAAATCTCTCTCTCTCTCTTTCTCTCTCTCTCTTTTTCTCTCTCTCCTTCCCTCCCTCCCTCCCTCCCTCCCTCTCTTTCTCTCCCTCTTCCTCTCCCTCTCCCTCTCCCTCTTTCTCTCTCTCTCTGCGTGAGTGTGTGTGTGTGTGTGTGTGTGTGTGTGTGTGTGTGTGTATGAGTTTGTGTGTGTGTATGTATGTATGAGTTTGTGTGTGTGTGTGTGTGTGTGTGTGTGTGTGTGTGTGTGTGTGTATGCAAACAATCGTATACGTAGTTTAGGAATAGTAGGACTGCAGACGAGAAAGGGAATTACAACACAGAAAAACGAAAGTTGTGCTGAGTAGGAGTGGCAGTGGTAGGAGTAGAGACTCTGCAACGCAAAGTGCCGTCAGCAGCTTCCCAAATCTGTTGCATAGAGTATTACATACATAAGTATTCCATATACATGTGGAACTTCTTAACGCATGTATAGTTCTCAGTTTTTCAAACGAAATTAAATTTCAATGACATATTATGTAAGTAGACAAGCAATTATTGCTTTCACAAGTATATCATCCTTATTAAATTAGATTAATGTTAAGCACTTCCTTGGAAACGGAATGTGAAAAACATCTGAAGTTAAAGTAGGCCGTAAGTAACTCTCCGTCATTAAAATTTTGGCGCGTTGTTATCTGTGTTTGCTGAAGACGGAGTACCATTAGTTTCCGTGCTGAATTTCATGTGAAATCGTGTGCAGAATTTACGTGTGGAAGGTTCATAATTTTACAAAAACCGTAAAGAATATCGTTCAAAAAAGGGGAAAATATCCCTCGGCAGTGGCGTAATTTGCAGTCGTGATACATAAATTCCGGCCTAACTTAAGCTCTGATTTTACATGCAAACGTGTCCACAGAGAGCAGTGCAACCATCCCTTTAATGGCATTAATCCCGTGAGATCTTGCGTGACCTTTAAATTAAGTTTCATTCTGCCGCTCCCTCGTTTATACCGGTCCCTAAAATAAACAAGGGATTTGTGCTGTGGTTGCTTCCTGCGGTTGCCTGTAGAAACTGCCCCGGAAACAAAAGCGTTTAAAATGTGTTCCAGGAAACTACCGCGTTCAAACAACAGCGTATTAAGGATTTATCGAAATATGTCGTTTGCATGTTGCTTTGATTTTAGGAAAATAAAAACAACGTGGAATATTATTGAGTGAGTTAGATGCCTTACAGATTCAGCGATGCAGTTACACAGAGATACGTGTTCGTTTCTCATCTGAATAACTTCCGTGATACCCTGTTCCACTAATTACGGAAGAATTTCTTTAGGAAAAGGTTCTGTTACTGAGAATGACGACACGTGGATACTGCATCTGCTTCATCAAAACCCACTGAAATGATATTATTAATTGTGCACGATTAGAGAGACAACTATCACAGCGATTATTAGGTATTACACTTTCACACACACACACACACACACACACACACACACACACACACACACACACACATATATACACGCACGCAAACATATATGCACGCACGCACATACACACACTCACCCAGTCTTCGTCGTACATACGTCTGCTGTAGCTATGAAACGTTAAGGGACAGTGCTGAGCAGTAGCACTTATTCATCACTAAGTGTTTCAGATATTGTAATGAGTTTTTATTAATGGACACATGGACTGAAGCTACACAGAAACTATTTTTCAGCACTAGACCAAAAGCCCGACTGGTGCTAATACTGATAAATAATTAAAACAGTATTTTTTAATGCACTGATGAAAACTCACTTTCAAAGCAGGTTGTATGTAGTAATTTCCTTGAACTTTCTTTACAGTATGCAGTATAAAGCTCATGTCGCCGAATATACCTACTAGGACGGAGACGTCATTTAAAAGCATGATTTCAAAGCCAGTCCTACTGCCGCGTGAGCAGCATTTCTGTGTTCTAACTTCACTATGAAATGGTTTTCATCATTATTATTGCAGACTGCACATGAATAAGGAACTAATTTACTTCCCGCTTGGAATTCATCAAGTCATTTGTACTCGGTCCTTTTATAAGTGACAGCAAAAGAAGGAGCAATAACAGTACTGCGAAATGCTGAAAGGGCAGACCTGTCGGTTAGAGCTGCTATTGCTGCTACTCTTTCTCTCCTTCTCTCTCATTCTATTTTCCTTCTCTCTGTGTCTCATTGTTTACTCTGCCTCTTGTTCTCACCACTAGTACCCTTACTTTTTCTGTTTAGTTACTTTTTCAGTTCCTTCTCATCTCTTAGTCGCTCTTCACCAAATAGCCTCTATCCCGTTTCTCCAACTCACTCACTCTCTCACTCCTCTTGACTTTGTTTTCCGGTCTCTCCTTCTTACGTTAATTTCCTCACTCGCTAACTCGGAAAAGAAAGAATACACGTATTTAAACACACACACACATTCATCTACTCAGCCTTATTATTACCCATCCTCTTTCTTCCTTTCCAATTGCTCTTCATTTCCCAAAGTCTGTGTAGAAGACAATATGACTCAGAAACAACAGCTATTAATTTTGTTAAGTCACAATACAGTTTAGAAGACGCAACTGAGCTTCTCAGTTATACCTTTTCTACGAGAAATGAAATTTTAAGAGGAAACTGATAGTACTTGAGGAAAACGAAAGAGTTTAAGGAAACCATTGTACTGTTGTGTCAGTTGTATGCTGACGATTTTTACAGTTCCTCGAAGGATATAATTATCTATCAAACATTCCGGTGTTATTATGCGATTTGTAAATAGCCACTCATACCATTAATATCGATGTTCAAATCAGATTTTACAGTTTTTAAGGTTACAGTCAGCTTTCTACTAGACAGCAACGGTGCGAACATGGCACTACGGTTACCATTCATGACGGCATCATTTGGAAGATATGAGGCTAAATGTAGTTTTTTTGTAATCCCACTAGATCCTTACAGGTATAGAAAATTGTCTTAAACCACACAAGAAAAATTAACTATTGGTCACCAACAGAACTGCAACAAATTTACATATTACCCTCAGAAATTAGATAAAGTTCTTTCACCAGAATATATATGAAGTTCAAAATCGTATCTCATACACTTAAAAACCATTCTAATTTGCAAATAAGTAGTAGTGCTCTCTTAGGGGATTAAACAGGATAGCAAATTTTTAATTATACAGTATAGCACAGGATAAGACCTCATCAAAAAATGTACATATTAATTAAACCATGTAGTCGCAGGAAAATTGAATTTACTCACAGCAGACATTGGTCGTGGTATTTGTTGTGTGTATTTGCGTTTATCATTGAGCAAAAACACCATCTCAAAAGCTTAGAGTAAAAGCTATGTCGCCATTAGACAACATAAAGGCTGCATTCCATTCAACGACGGGGTACATTTTCAGTAAGTAATTATTCATGCCGCAAGCAAGAGAAAAGCAATTTCCTTTGTTAAGAAAGATTAATAAACCTGTTTAGTGCGTATTATTTCTAATTTGAATTTGCTGCTCCATATTGTGTTTTCAACTTTCTGATCTTCTAAGAACGATATCCAGAGATTTTTATCTTAGCGGCTATCGCAGATGAATGCGAAGAAAGAATGATACCAGGAAGTAAAAATTTCTCTTGTCATTATCTTTTGTAGGGATTCTTACCAGCTTCACAGATGGGATTAAAACACTACATGTAACATTACATGATCATATTGAAGGCAAGCTTCGTAACACAGTATTACAATAATAGACAAGACTTCGTTGTGACGGAATTTGCTTGTAACAATTCTATAACATGAAGACATCAGACGCGTCACTTTAACACGAGAGAAATCATCTATGTCAATAAAGAGACAAAATTCATGTGTACGAACTAGAAACACCCGGTTTATACGCACAGTCTTTTGTTCAAATTGGCCTAATTCTTATATGGATTGCAACGGATATCAAAGTCACCTGACGAATGAATATTTATGAAAATATGTGTTGTGTATTTTTTGGCTATTATTTTTATTTTCTGTCCGCCTGAAAAAAGAGGACCCTCTGCGCGGTCTTGTGACGTAGTTAGAAAAGGAAAAGAGTTTCGTTTAAGGTCACTACGTCGTGATCATTGGATATTAGCTTGACGCAAGGATATAGTTTACACGAATGAGCTGTTGAAAGGACACATTTCCAACCATTTGCCTTACAAGTAAAAGTGTCAACTTAGACAAGGGTTTGTTTCTATTATACGATGTGGAATGAAACGTGGAAGAAACGGACACATGCATAGCTGACGGCGAAGATGTGGTACAGTTAGAATAGGCACCAAGAAGTCACATTAACCCTGTGAGAGGCAAGGACACAGTTCCAATAATTCCAGTCAGATCGAAATTTTAGCGGAAATGAGCTTATTCAAACAAAAGTAAATGCAGAAATAATGTATTGGAATTAATGTAAGAAACTGATTTATTGTAAATAAGCGATTTTAATTAGTAGTGAAATGAATGTTATATACTTAAACTATAAGGAAAGAGAGATCTGTGTTAATTGTGGTTTGAGATTTTAAGCAAGGACGTGTAACTCAGTCCTTACCTTTTGTTCTGGTATCGTCTAGACACGGCTATACGAGTACAATCGAAGCGACACATCATGATTATTAATTTTTTTGTTGTTGCTGTATGTGAGCCAATTTTCTAAAAGTTTGACTCAGACTGGGAGTAAAATACAATAAGCCATGATAACTATGATACTGCTGTTGCCTAATTAGGAATTCATGTGATATATATATAGATAGATATATATAATGCTGAATCCACCACTTTCGCATTTTTCTACGCATCACGGTGGAGTTAGTTAGACAACAGGCCCCGTATTGTTACAGTGTACATTACAAACCAGTACCCTTGTAATTCATGTTTCTGAAGAGAAGAGGATGACACATTGGAATGGACCAGTAAATCACTCCCACCCCACCCTCCACCCTCACCTTCACCACAACCACCTCCAGTTCTTGAAAGATTCGTACATCCGTGTCTAAAACGTCAAATTTCTGATTACTTTATAAATGAGTCCATTATTTAAATGTTTGATTTTGTTTAGCATGTAAAACTCTTTCATGCATCTCATTGTCTACGACGTCATATATTCTGATATCCGTGTTTTATAATGATATAATTTTGCGTTTACATTTAGTGGTGTGGGGATCCTGTCAGCAAATGTGCTGCGAATAAAGTGAATAGTAAGGAAGTAAAAATTGTAACGGTATTCCCGATGGTGAAATTTTACTGCATAAACGGCGAAAATATAGTAAGCATTTTCTGGAGGCTGCCACAAAGAAAAAGTTTCGAAACTGCTTGAAATTATGTGTAAAAGTTTGTCGCGTCCGTAACGTTCTGCGAGCAGGTCAGGGTTATAGCTCACTGTTGCTAATTTGCAGTTGTGGAGTAGCACGTCCAACTTATAGTCCAGGTGCCTGAAATTACAAGCAGAAATATTTCGAAGTAGCAAACTCGGAGGAAAAGGACAAAGATCTCTGACAAATAAATGAGACCGAAGAGATACGCAGAGTGAGAAACTGCTACCGAATCTCACGAGTCACTAGCACACTGACTATGTACGTTATGTTTTGCAATCCTGTGTCTACCCTGTGCAGCTGAGTACCACGAGAAACGCAGTCACGTGCCGAAGGCAGAATAACAAAGGTCCTTTGTCTGAGACGAACTATTGTCGGGCTTCTCAGCAGCTCCGGCCGAGCCGCTTATATAGGTTCGCATGACGCAATACGGACGCGTAATGCACCGGGCGGGTGACCTGGCCTCCTACCACCCCAGCTTATATGTCACCGGTCACGTACAAGCACTTTCCTCACCAAAAAATGCAGTCTCTCTCGCTGCTTAAGGTTCCCTAGAAGGGCAATGTTATGACACAACAATGTATAATATTATTGAGATTTTCCATAGACTAGTCAATAATATTGTGGCTCGGAATGTGCTACTTCACTGCAAACTGAAAAAAGTGGATGAAAAATTGGTCAAAGAGGATCAAACTTATTAAGATAATTGAAGTCGAACAGGAAAACGGATTATTATTACTTTCTGTGTATTGATAGCCCAGCAACAGATATATTACTGAAAGTGGTTGTCCCCATACACCGTCATGAGGCACCCCCCACGCCTAACCCCTTCCCCCTGGAGCATGTGAAATACAAAGAGTTTATTCATTACAAAATTTTCATGCGCTTCTAGAAAAGCTGTCCCACCACTTTTAGCTATATGGCTCATCGTAGAGAGACAGTACTATGGCTTTTGCAATTACGGTTTTAAGTATCAAAGTAATCTACATATGACAACCACCGAGCAGATAACCATCAATTCACTGGGATATACGTTTCTCGCACCACCAATAAAATTTAGTTCTCTGGCATGACATCTCAAAACTAACGAACTCATTTATGTCATAATGGCAATTTTGCGATTTTGTCTCTGTCTCTGTATATGCATTTCCGCAGTCTCCCATATTCTCATTATCAAAATACGACGAGAGACGCAATTTCACCAAGTCGTCATTCCTTGTTACTGGCAGTTCTTTCGAAAACTTTAAATGCAGAAGTTCAATTCCACCTCAAAGTATTTGAGACATAGTTATGGAAACATTTCAAGCAGTAACATTCACACATGCATTACAAAGTTGTATATTATGTAATACATATAATATTTCCACATACATAAGTATCTAGCCTGTATACTATTTATACTATTTTATACATAACTTTGCATTAATTAATTTCTTTTAAGACGTCTTTCTTTGTTGCTGTACGATAATTTTCGATGTATTTTCTGAACAACAAATCATACAATCTATTATCGTCCGCCCTAACATCCCAAAATACCGGCAATGATTTATATGTGCATTTAGATGCACTATAATAAGAACGATTTTTCGTCTTGTCTTTTTTCAAAACATCTGTAATAATTAACACCATCCACAGAGATATGCAGAAACTGCTGCAAGCAAGATACTGGCTGGGATATTACAAATATTGCCACAGATGGAGCGGTATTTTCAGGCAGAACTACATATTTCAAAAAACTTCGTTATGCACAATATTACTGCGCAGCTTCTCAATCTCATCCATACTGCAAGGAGGCTTTGTTTTGTAACTGCAAAATAAGCCTAACAGGAGTCGCAATAATATGAAGGTGCCCTCTAAAGTAATGAATAGGGGGGTTTATGACTTAAATGAGACACAAATAGCAATTACTTTGATACATTCCGATATAATTAGCGACCAAACAAATGATAAACAATGGAAACGTTAATATAATAAGACCTTGGAATGTCTGACGTAGATGTTGCGGAGAAGAACGCTAGTAAATTTGCAAGTGAATTAATTGTAATCACAAAGTAACCATTAAGTTTTGTGATGTTATTTGAAAACAGATAGCACTACAGAAGGGAATACAGGAATACGGTCTCTATTGAATGTGAACTGTTTATTGGCATTAAAATAAATTTATTCAGAGTGAGCTTGAAGAAATGGAATTTAATGCACCTACATATCACCTCACATTTGCGGTTCGATCGCACCGTAGTATTGCAAATGGAGGCTGAAGTGGCTGGAGAACCAATAATTGATGGAATCAACGACTCTCGCCAGCAGCTAACTGCAGATCAGCAGAAATTTTTCTATAAACCAGTTCCGGTCGCGTGGCAGGATGGAGGAACCGATGGTGGATCTAAGAGCGGAAGCCTGGCGACATAGACTCACGAAGATAAAGTAGTGATTTCCGGTCGAATGTCAATTAAAAAGAAACCTTGCATAACCACGATACGCATCTCTTCTTAAATTAAGCCTTGCCTGATTCTGGATCTAGTGAGTGCCGACTAGTATAAATACTCCTTATAGAACTCCTGTCACCTTCATCTAGCTGCTTAACCAATAAAAAATTTCATCCTACCGTCTTCCGCATAAAACAATGAGGTGTTATTCATTGTTACTGTGTTGTTTGTCTCTCTAACTTCCAGCTTATTTACGTTAGATGATGCTGGCGGTGCTTACATTGTGTCAACATTTACATTTTGCAGAGCCATTACATTTAGCTGTGCCTTACGTTTTCAAAGGCCCAAAACAGCGGGACCCACTAATTCTTTGAGGTGTTTATCTCAGGTCCGGTGCTTTCTGGAGAAAAAATCAACCTTCTAAATTTGAGCACAACAGTCCCTTCTACTAAAATGTACAGTAGACTCCCAGGTTGTAAAACGTTTTTTCCAGGAGTCTGTGTCATGGCAGATCATGTCTATGTTAGATCAGTGCAAAGATGGCCCTGGCGTGGCATTACAAAAACATAGCTGATGGCCAGTTGGCTATTGACCTTCATCTCCCCCTTGGTAGGCTTTCTGCGAATTGACTCCAGAGGTGGCAGCCAACTCTATTGTCCTTCCGAGTAATTTCCGGGAATTCGGCCAGGTAACACTTTCGGCGACCGCTGAATTCCCGCAGTTTGCCTTGAAAATGGCGGGGTGTTCTCCCGCCGAAATATCGGCGGTCGCTGAAAGTGTTACCTGGCTGAATTCCCGGAAGTTATTTGAAAGTTGTATACGTTAGGAGAAACTCCGATCTCTATTGTCCTTGGCAATTCACGTGCTCTACCTATGGCTCAGAACGCTTTCAACGCTCTGGCACTTCTACAAGACACTCATATCCGACTTAAGAGAATAGAAGAGAAAGATTGCATTCAGCAGTTACTAACACTAGCACTGCTGCTTATCATATTCCTAGGGGTCAAACAAATATTTACATTAAATGAGTCTTTCAGTATGAACCCGCGTATGTTACAATCGCCTAACACTACATGTTAAGTATTAATGCCCATGTAGAAATGCTATACAATAATATTGACCGTCTAGGTATCACTTTAGTGTCCCAACTGAATTTAAGTTACATTTCTACACACTGTTACAGTTCTAGCACAGTACTCTTGAATACCTCATGCAGCTCGTTCACAGCAGTTCAGTGAAAGACACCAGCTGCTTTCTTCTCAAACATTGGATGAATATAGCCTGACTAATTTCCGTGCCATGAATTACACTATCACAGGAGATATACAACGTTTCTAATTCTAGTACTTGGCGTATTGTGTTAAACCTTTTGTATAAGATTATACCTTTTAACGAATAGAATATAATGGCTTTTTAAAAGTGACGATTTTAGCTGTTTAATGCGAAGGTTATTATGGTTGTAAGTGTGTTACAGCGAGGGCTCTGTGGGACTGTGAGGCTCACAAAAATTTACCCTCTTGATGTCACAGCAACTACTGTGAGACACAGTGACGTGTCCTTGTTCTACTCTTTGATGGTCAGAAAACTTAAGCAGCAGCGGAGTTCTCATAGAAAACAGTGATAGATAAAAGGTACGTCTTTTGTATTTGCTGTTAGTGAACGTAGCATATCTCCTTGTTGCTGTGGGACTGGCAGCAAAATGAAGTGAATGATGTTCTCTATGAGTTCTAGACTGTTCACTGCCTCTCAAACAATTCAGACTGGCCTTTGTAAACAGTGGGGCTAAAGTAGGTGATTGAGGGACGTGGTTCTGCATAGGGGTCCGGCATAATCTACGTCTACATCTACATCCATACTCCGCAAGCCACCTGACGGTGTGTAGCGGAGGGTACCTTGAGTACCTCTATTGTTCTCCCTTCTGTTCCAATCTCTTATTGTACGTGTAAATAAATACTGTCGGTATGCCTCTGTGTAGACTCTAATCTCTCTGATTTTAGCCTCATGGTCTCTTCGCGAGATATACGTAGGAGGGAGCAATATACTGCTTGACTCCTCGGTGAAGGTACGTTCTCGGAACTTCAACGGAAGCCCGTACCGAGCCACTGGGGGTCTCTCTTGAAGAGTCTTCCACTGGAGTTTATCTATCATCTCTGTAAAGCTTTCGCGATTACTACATGATCCTGTAACGAAGTGCGCTGTTCTCGGTTGGATACTTCATGGAATTAACTGCTTCCATTTGCTGAATTGTAGCTAAACGATAAAGGATCTTTCTTTCTATGTATTCGCAGCACATTAAACTTTTCTACATTGAGATTCAATTGTCATTCCCTGCACTTTGCGTCAGTATGTTGCAGAACCTCCTGCATTTCAGTGCAATTTTCCATCGTCACAACCTCTCGATATACTACAGCATCATCCGCAAAAAGCGTCAGTGAACTTCCGATGTTATTTATATATAGGTCATTTATATATATTGTAAATAGCAACGTCCTACAACACTCCCCTGGGGCACACCTGAAATCACTCTCACTTCGGAAGACTTCTCTCCATTGAGAATGACATGCTGCGTTGTATTATCTAGGAACTCTTCAATCCAATCACACAATTGGTCTGATAGTCCATATGCTCTTACTTTGTTCATTAAAAGACTGTGGGGAACTGTATCAACCGCCTCTCCAGTGGTTATAGCTGTACAATACGACGATCTGCGCTCTTCAAGATTGTAAGTTGCTCAAAACTAGAGTACACCCCTTTAAACGTTATGTAGCAGATATGGGCTCACCATTATCGTGAGATGTGTGAGCTTTTGACTCAGTGAACTCCTACAGTACCTTTACCATCTTCTATCGTCGTTTTATGTAGCTGTTAATTCTTTATGTCACTTCCTCAGGGATTATCACATTTGTTATCACTAATGGAAGATAAATCAGTTATTTTTTCTTATCAAGGAGCGTAGGTTGAAAAGACTAATCTGCTTGAAATACGTTATAAGCACCTTACATGTGCTGACGAAAAGATCACTACGACGAACTAAAGAACTATGTACACTCCTGGAAATTGAAATAAGAACACCGTGAATTCATTGTCCCAGGAAGGGGAAACTTTATTGACACATTCCTGGGGTCAGATACATCACATGATCACACTGACAGAACCACAGGCACATAGACACAGGCAACAGAGCATGCACAATGTCGGCACTAGTACAGTGTATATCCACCTTTAGCAGCAATGCAGGCTGCTATTCTCCCATGGAGACGATCGTAGAGATGCTGGATGTAGTCCTGTGGAACGGCTTGCCATGCCATTTCCACCTGGCGCCTCAGTTGGACCAGCGTTCGTGCTGGACGTACAGACCGCGTGAGACGACGCTTCATCCAGTCCCAAACATGCTCAATGGGGGACAGATCCGGAGATCTTGCTGGCCAGGGCAGTTGACTTAAACCTTCTAGAGCACGATCGGTGGCACGGGATACATGCGGACGTGCATTGTCCTGTTGGAACAGCAAGTTCCCTTGCCGGTCTAGGAATGGTAGAACGATGGGTTCGATGACGGTTTGGATTTACCGTGCACTATTCAGTGTCCCCTCGACGATCACCAGAGGTGTACGGCCAGTGTAGGAGATCGCTCCCCACACCATGATGCTGGGTGTTGGCCCTGTGTGCCTCGGTCGTATGCAGTCCTGACTGTGGCGCTCACCTGCACGGCGCCAAACACGCATACGACCATCATTGGCACCAAGGCAGAAGCGACTCTCATCGCTGAAGACGACACGTCTCCATTCGTCCCTCCATTCACACCTGTCGCGACACCACTGGAGGCTGGCCGCACGATATTGGGGCGTGAGCGGAAGACGGCCTGACACTGTGCGGGACCGTAGCCCAGCTTCATGGAGACGTTTGCGAATGGTCCTCGCCGATACCCCAGGATCAACAGTGTCCCTAATTTGCTGGGAAGTGGCGGTGCGGTCCCCTACGGCACTGCGTAGGATCCTACGGTCTTGGCGTGCATCCGTGCGTCGCTGCGGTCCGGTCCCAGGTCGACGGGCACGTGCACATTCCGCCGACCACTGGTGACAACATCGATGTACTGTGGAGACCTCACGCCCCACGTGTTGAGCAATTCGGCGGTACGTCCACCCGGCCTCCCGCATGCCCACTATACGCCCTCGCTCAAAGTCCGTCAACTGCACATACGGTTCACGTCCACGCTGTCGCGGCATGCTACCAGTGTTAAAGACTTGCGATGGAGCTCCGTATGCCACGGCAAACTGGCTGACACAGACGGCGGCGGTGCACAAATGCTGCGCAGCTAGCGCAATTCGACGGCTAACACCGCGGTTCCTGGTGTGTCCGCTGTGCCGTGCGTGTGATCATTGCTTGTACAGCCCTCTCGCAGTGTCCGGAGCAAGTATGGTGGGTCTGACACACCGATGTCAATGTATTCTTTTTTCCATTTCCAGGAGTGTATATTCATCTGTATCAGTGCAAAAATCAAACAATAATCGTCCAAGAATCTGAAGCATTAACCATCAGTATGATATGTGATCGTAAATTGACAGATTTTGAACAGAAGATTCCAAGAAAAAGTAGATCTGTGCGAGAGTCTGAAACACATGTGTGGAGAAAATAGGGAAAAAATGTTGGGTTAAGACTCACATCCAAACAAGGGGAATAAAGAAACAGAGCACACTTAATTACACGCGACGTGTAATGACGATACCGGAAGGGAAAATGTTTCTGTAGACATATGGTGAATAGCTTTAGGGCAGTGGGAAGCGAAGATAGCCTCGAGCGAGATATACAAATGACATTTACTGAAAGGGGGAACTTGGGAAAAGTGGTCTACAGTAACTGCGCTGTAGATATCATGGGGGACATGTAAAAGCAAATATCATACTTAATGCCAAACCTGATAATGAATACTCCTTTATTACAACCGGTTTCAGTCTTTTCGCCAAGTGCCCTGTTTACCAAAGAGGAGAATACATGAGACGTATTTGATATTTAACTATCAATATAATGCTGTCTGTTGTGCGTGCTCTTGAGAACCGTATAAAAAGATGTCACACACTGACTTAAGATATTTGAAACGGATTACATGGCGATATAAAACCTATCGTCAAATAGCAAGAAACCCAACGCAAGTCACTGAAAGTAAAAAAAGGGCACGTAAAAGGATGGCAGTGCAGTAAAGATATAATGAAAGAAAAACAGTGCATTTGTACAGTATTACATGTTGTTGGCTGCGAGGGGTTAGCCGAGCGGCCTCAGGCGCTGCAGTCATGGACTGCGTGGCTGGTCCCGGCGGAGGTTCGAGTCCTCCCTCGGGCATGGGTGTGTGTGTTTGTCCTTAGGATAAATTAGGTTAAGTAGTGTGTAAGCTTAGGGACTGATGACCTTAGCAGTTAAGTCCTATAAGATTTCACACACATTTGAACATTTGAACATGTTGTTGAGTACGGTACAAGATATACTGCATTGTCAACAATAAAATGTAACAAGCATTGTTTTATACGTAGCCTGCTTACAACATCAAGTGTGGAGGCACTCTACATACCGCTAACTACACAGATGTTTACGTTTACAATACAAACGAAAGATGATATAAACGTCCTGCATACATACATATTTACACTATGGCTGTAGTGACCAATTTTTGTACGATTATGAGTTTTTATGAGATTCGTATTTAAAAGCTTTAGGATCTATACGTTTTATGCAGTAGCTTAAGACGTGTATTACTACAGCATTAATACTGGTAGTAATTGTGAAAAAATGAGTAGTGACATTCACTTACGCACTGTCATCTATGTGAAATGATTGTTACTGATGTTTTGGGTGCAGATTGCTTATAGTTCACACTGGCATTTGAACGATACAACACATTCCAGTTTTAATGTAAGTGGAGTGCACCAAAGTACATTTAAATGCATGTAAATGTAAGAGTGAGTTTCAAATTCAGTAATTGATGTATTAGTCATACTGAAGCTGTAATAGGTGGACTCACAAAATGTGGGAATGTAGCAATATATATAGTGTTAGCCGTCCGCAGCTCGTGGTCTTGCGGTAGTGTTCTAGCTTCCCGCGCACGGGGTTCCGGGTTCGATTCCCGGTGGGGTGAGAGATTTTCGCTGCCTCGAGATGACTGGTTGTTGTTGTATCATCATCATCATTCATCCCCATTACGGTCGGAGGAAGGTAATGGCAAACCACCTTCGCTAGGACCTTGCCTAGTACGGCGGTGCGGGTCTCCCGCTTCGTCCCCTACGCTCCTCGGACTATGAGACATCATCATCGTCATAGTATTAGCCACAATGTGTGAGAATTATTACACTAAACTATGGCTCAATCAACAAAAACTGCTAGCTCGTAATACCATAAATATAAAAACCACTTTACGTTTTCTCTCCCATAGTACACAGGATACCTGATGAGGATGATACGAGGACTGGAAACAGTTGCAATAAAGGACTATTCAGAAGCAGATATTCATGCTAAAATAAAATATTTTTTTAATTTTTTTACATTTTCTCAAAGTATGGAAATGTGCCGTGTAACAAGATGACCAGTTTCGCCTAAAGGCGCGCAAGTAGGTAAGCATGTTCAAGAAGAAATCTAATGGAGGACAATTTGATTAATGTTTTTTAGTTTGCCAGTCTCAGTTGCAAGTATGTACAATTTATTGCAGCAATGGTTACCGGGTTCGTGCTGACTCGCCCATTCTGAAACCCCTCAAACCACACGCCTTCTTATTCAAAAGGCACGAATAGCTTTCTACAAGAAAGTCAAACTGTAAACAATAAATACTGTCACCGATTAGAAACTTTACGTTACCGCTGAGTCAGGTGTTTTGTCTTGCCTGCATCGTTCAGGTGTAGCAATAGACACACAGGCTGTCTTATCAGTGAGAGTATTATTTGCTTTCAGTTTTGATTTTATTGTACAAAGCTATTCGTATCTTTTGGCACTATGTTGTACAGCTACTTACAGTTAATAACGATATGTGTGGTTTGAGAATGGATGAGTAAGCCCGAACGCGGTTACCACTGTAGCAATAAATTGTATATTATAAAACTGAGACGGAAAAATAATTTTAAAAAAATTCCTCAATATTATAAGATTTGGACGTATCACGCCGAAACAGCCTGCCTTGCAACAGCATGAAAATTAATTCGCCAGCAAAAGCTTTTTTCTACACTACATCAATAAACTTAATATTCATGCAACTAATATGTACAAATAAAAAAATAATCAAATTTTCCTCAGTAGGCTATTATACAAGTCAAGAACGAAGTGCTCGAATTAAAAATGGTGCAACCCAAGGATGTAGTCTTTCGCACTTATTGTTCAATCCATACATCGAAGAAGTGGGTAGAGGAAATAAAAGTTCAAGAGTGGAATTCAAATCATGGTGGAGGATATCTATTGTAAGATATGCTGACGATATTGCTATCTTCAATAAAACTGAAGAACTGAATAACATGAACTGTCCAGTGAGTAGAGAATATCGATTGAGAGTTAATCCAAGGAAGATGAAAGTGATGAGAGGTAGCGGAACTGAGAACACCGAGAAACTTAAGATCTGGAATGCTGAGTCAAATGGTTGAAATGGCTCTAAGCACTTTAGGACTTAACATCTGAGGTCATCAGTCCCCTAGGCTTAGAACTAGTTAAACCTAACTAACCTAAGGACATCACACACATCCATGCCCGAGGCAGGATTCGAACCTGCGAACGTCGCAGCAGCACGGTTCCGGACTGAAGCGCCTGGAACCGCACGACCACAACTGGAATGCTGATCACGAAGTAGATGAGGTTAAGGAATTCCAATACATTGACTGGAAAAAAACATAACAAACCGAGCAAGGGGGACAAAAACAAAGCAGACAAGCTCTGGTAAATACTGCAATCCTGGCCAAGAGGATGCCACAAGTATCAAACATAGGCCTTAATTCGAGGAGGACATTTCTGAGCATGTACATTTGGCGAACAGCATTTTATAGCAGTGGACCAATGAACTACGGAAAATTCAGCAAGGAAGAGAATCGAAGCATCTGAGATGTGGTGCAACAGTAGAATATTGAAAATTAGGTGGCCTGATAAGGCAAGGAATGAGGAAGATCCCCAGAGAATCGGAGAGGAAAGGAATATATAGGCAACTCTGACAAGATGGAGGAACAGGTTGTTAGGACATCTGTTAAGATATCACGAAATACTTTTGATGGTACTAGAGGGAGCGGGAGAGAGTAAAAGCTGTAGGGGAAGAGAGAGACTGGAATACATCAAGAAAATAATTGAAGAGGTAGGTTGCAGGTGCTTTTCTGAGATGAAGAGTTTGGTATAGGAGAGGGATTCGTCGCGGGCCATATCAAAACAGCCGGAAGGCTGATGACTAAAGAAAAATCATACAGTTGCGGACTTGCCATGCCAAAGCAGAAAGCCTTGAATTAGCAAGAAAAGTAACTGGAAAGGAAACGATGATTTTCTACACGACGGTTGACTTGAACATCTCATTGGTTCAGTTTGGATTTGATGTTGTTTAAAAAAGTCTTCTTGGATATGGCATACCCTTGCCTTCCTCCGATCTTCGAAGTGCTTTACCTAGGCAGCTCCAGAGGAGCCTATAGTGCGCTTTCGAATTGCGATGGAACATTAACCATACATTGCCGGATTTGAAAGATGCTGTAGCCCGCATCTCGTGGTCGTGCGGTAGCGTTCTCGCTTCCCACGACCGTGTTCCCGGGTTCGATTCCCGGCGGGTTCAGGGATTTTCTCCGCCTCGTGATGGCTGGGTGTTGTGTGATGTCCTTAGGTTAGTTAGGTTTAAGTAGTTCTAAGTTCTAGGGGACTGATGACCATAGATGTTAAGTCCCATAGTGCTCAGAGCCATTTTTTTAAAAGATGCTGTAAGTTATAAATAAAATTCTAATAGCGACTGGGGTATCAACACTAGATCACTGCATTCGTTGTCTGTTACTAATCCACACTGTCAGACCAAATAATAACCAACAAAAAGTCTGCATCTGAAAATTCGCTCAATTCATTAAATCCTGCAGACCGAAAAGTTTAGAGAGACTCAAAGGAAATTAGTATATTGTAGAGAAAACACGAAGTTCGTTCCATATAATTATAGAAAATGAGAGGAGCATAAAACTGTGTACATGCAGAAGTTGAAAGTTGAGCCTGTTGTCATTTTATCCATACAAGGAATGCAGCTCGTTAACGTTCTACGGCGCTCAAAAACGCAAAGGCAACTGCCAGTGGAACTCTTGGACCAAAGAACAGGGGACAAAGTGACGTCAAGGAAATGGCACGGCCTACCGAGGGAACTCGCGTATCCCTCCTGGGGAAGTAAAACTCCCGGCTGGAAGTACTTAACACTTCCGCTGGGAACCTTGGCATCCACTCTGCCTCTACAATTACGCGGAAAAGACGCCGAACCGCAAGTGTGTGCTCATGTCACAGGCGACATACAGGTTGGCGGCTGCTCTCGCATGTTCTAATGTGTATGAAATCTTATGGGACTTAACTGCTAAGGTCATCAGTTACTAAGCTTACACACTATTTAACCAAAATTATCCTAAGGACAGACACACACAAATCCATACCCGAGGCCTCCCTCCGCCGGGACCAGCCGCACAGTCCACTGCAGCGCGTCTGACCGCTCGGCTAATACCGCAAGGTGGCTCTTCTCGTCTGCCTGTGATTGTCGACGTATCGAACTAAGACGTGTCGGCAAGGCAGTGTGAAGCGCAATACCACTAGCCCATTAGGGGAGCAGTGGGAGAGGCGAGAAGGGGGTGGGGCTGCCCATTACCACACCTCATGCGATACCGAGTGCTGAAAGCCGGTCTACGTTTCAAGGCAATCAATTCGTCAATCATACAGACTCTACTGAATAACTAGAGGTTAGACACTGGTTGCAGGTTCTCAGTTGACCTCCATCTAACCAACACACGGTCACCATTGGCACCGAGGCAGAACCAGAATTCAACAGAAAACACAACAGCACTACACCCTGTCCCCAATGCGTTTTCGCTTGACACAAATGTTGGTGGTTTGAGGTCAATGGATACCACGTTACTGAGCGTCTGGCTCGGAGCTTTCCTTGGAGTAATCGATTTCTAACAGTTTCTTATATCACTATGGTGCCAAATGCTGCTCAAATTGCTGCTGCAGATGCAGTACCATGCGCCACTGCCACATGCCCAGCATGATGGTTATCCCTGTCGGTTGTGAAACGTGGCCATCTCGAGCTTGGTCTTTGCACGACCTCGCGTTCTCGTGCCCGCCACTGCAAGCAGTAATGTATAGTGGCTACGTTCCTGCCAAGTATTTGTGCAGTATCGCAGAATGAACATCCAGATTGTCGTAGCCCTCTTACATCTAAATCTACATACATACTGCGCAATCCACCATACGGCGCGTGGCGGAGGGTACCTCGTACCACAACTAGCATCTTCTCTCCCTGTTCCATTCCCAAACAGAACGAGGGAAAAATGATTGCCTATATGCTTCTGTACGAGTCCTAATCTCTCTTATCTTTGTGGTCTTTCTGCGAAATGTAAGTAGGCGGCAGTAAAATTGTACTGCAGTCAACCTCAAATGCTGGTTCTCTAAATTTCCTCAGTATCGATTCACAAAAAGAACGCCTCTTTTCTTCTAGAGACTGCCACCCGAGTTCCTGAAGCATTTCCGTAACACTTGCGTGATGGTCGAACCTTCCAGTAACAAATCTAGTAGCCTGCCTCTGAATTGCTTCTATGTCCTCCCTCAATCCGACCTGATAGGGATCCCAAACGCTCGAGCAGTACTCAAGAATAGGTCTTATTAGTGTTTTATGAGCGGTCTCCTTCACAGATGAATCACATCTTCCCAAAATTCTACCCATGAATCGAAGACGCCTTCCCCACAACTGCCATTACATGCTTGTCCCACGTCATATCGCTCTGCAATATTACTCCCAAATATTTAATCGATGTGACTGTGTCAAGCGCTACACTACTAATGGAGTATTCAAACATTACAGAATTCTTTTTGCTATTCATATGCAGTAATTTACATTTATCTATATTTAGAGTTAGCTGCTATTCTTTACGCCAATCACAAACCCTGTCCAAGTCATCTGGTATCCTCCTACAGTCACTCAACGACGACACCCTCCCGTACACCACAGCATCATCAGCAAACAGACGCACATTGCTATCCACCCTATCCAAAAGATCATTTATATAGATAGAAAACAACAGAGGACTTACCACACTTCCCTGGGGTACTCCAGATGATACCCTCACCTCCGATGAACACTCACCATCGTGGACAACGTACTGGGTTCTATTACTGAAGAAGTCTTTGAGCCAGTCACATACTTGGGAACCAATCCCATATGCTTGTACCTTAGTTAGGAGTCTGCAGTGGGACACCGAGTCAAACGCTTTCCGGAAGTCAAGGAATATGGCATCCGTCTCATACCCTTCATCCATGGTTCGCTAGATATCATGTGAAAAAAGGCCGAGTTGCGTTTCGCAGGAGCGATGCTTTCTAAAGCCGTGCTAATGCACGAACAGCAACTTCTCTGTCTCAAGGAAACTACCTCGTTCAAACTCTGCGAGTTGTTAATAATGGAATCTTTGTCAGCTTCTCGAGCCACTCTTATGCGACTGTTGCGGGATTTGAATATGCATCACACCTTGGATGTAGAAACAGGCCCACTAACTTTCGTTTATGTCGCAGCACTTCTTCTTTCGAAAGAGCCTTGGAACGCAACGTTCTGTGTTGGCCAGTGCACGGCAGCTGCCTATTCGGTGTCTGTAATGTGGACAAAGGATGAAACAGTGTGGACATGATAAATGGAATTGTGCAGAGGTGGAAGTTTAAATTTTGTTCCGATTGAGAGCATACAAAATTAATGACTCCTATTTCGCTAGGTGTTTCACCTGCAAGACACGGGCATCTCGACACTCGGGTTTGCCTCTGGCGGGCCAGATGTGTGATTCGCAGCTGGCGGTGTTACAAATCTGTCCGGGGAGCTCTGTCTGTGCCCGAACATAAATTTCGTTAGTCGGGCGCAGTAAATTGATTAACGTCAATGCTGGCTGGCTGCACGCCACGGCGGAGCGGCGGACTGACGCGATGATTCACGGCGTGCTCGCCTGCCGGCGCCACCGTCGCTCTAAATAACGCCGCGCTCCGCTTTCCGCACCGCGCGGTCCTCCCAGAAAAACAAATGACGGCGTCGGTACGGAACCATGTTTTTCCTGAAATTACATATTCCGCGACTGCGTTTCCGTCGCCGGCTCCGCGGCGCAAGTGGAGATTTGTACGCGCGCCACACCTGTCCGTCTGTTCGGCAGCAGCGGCGACGTGCCGCGCACTCAATATTTCAGCGTGCCGTTGTAAACTGCTCCCTGGCTTTTGCGTTTGTATCTGATTTTATTTTTCCTGACTCTCCGTGCAAAGAGCTTCGCGCTCCCGGCGGAATACATATTAATGCGGTCCCACGTTAGATTGAAAATAATACTGCAGTTGGTTTCAGAAATTTACACTGTCGTTCGCAGTCAGTATATTTCGAAGCAAATGAAATGTAGCTAACGGTGGTGGTAGTTTCTTTCTGTTACAGTGAAGTTTTAGATCCCTGTTTTCCGACGACCTATCCAGTTGTCTACTTGCCATTTTGCTCTCGCTCTTGGTTTCTACAAAACTTTGTGGCGTTGTTAGTCTCACTTAAGAATTTATATATGGTATTAAGGGGAAAACTGAGCAGTGGTTCGCTTCATATCTCGAAAACAGTTAACAATAATGCTTTGGATTACCGCTTCCGTTCAGTGTCTACACATTTGACGATGGTACACCAGCAGCAGCCTGAAAGATTTTAACCCACAGCCTGTAATTGTACTTGAATTACGTAACCATTACGGCACCTCACCTGAACCTTTCGATACCAGTATTATTCTATTGTGTTTCTGTTAACTACTTAAGATATTTCTGAGGCAACATTCAGATTTGATTTCATTTGTGATACATCGATATTCTTGTATTGCAATGATATTATTCTTATATGTATTCTTTCTATTGTCACTTTGATCTTTGATGTACTTGTAACTCTGATTTTTGGGCGCGTAAGCGAATATTAGTTAGTTTGTTAGAGAGTCGGACCCTGAGAAAGTCATATCTTGGACGTCATGTTGAAAAGACGCATATTGTAGTCAGCTTATAAAATATGAACTTTAACAGTGACTTTGAGGAAGATGTTTTCAAGTATGTTTCGAATTCTGAAGTGATGTTTTGTGTGTTACGTGCTATCGCAACAAAAGCAATAAAAAAGAAGTGTAACTTAAATTAGGAGTGCTGATTATTTTTTTATATCACTATTGTGCTAACTTTGAAAGGTTTAATCTCGATGAATGGTTTGTGAAGGGCATCTACAAAATTTTTGAATATAGCAGAATAAAACCTAGGCCTTTTTGCATTCGAGTTTGGAATCATCACCACCTATATTTTCGACGATTGAGACCAGAGTGGGAAACACGAAAAGATGAGTGCCTAGTTTTTTCATTATTACATGAAATGACTTTATTAACTGTGCTCCAATGACACCTGCCACGTAATAATTTTGTTGTTGCCCGGAAATGCAGTATTTAGCAACGTGACCAACACCATAATCAATATTAATTTTTGGCCTTTTGTTGTGGTAGCGTTGTTAGAAGCCCTACTTTTTCAAAAAAGGCGCGGGAAAACTCCTTTACTAAGTGAACGTCACATTGTCTTTCGACAGCTTTCAGCCATCGAGGAACACCTCTCAAAGCCCGAAGACCATGAAGACAGAGGGGCCGAAACGTCGAGCACTGCAGAAAAGTATATCGCGACCTAACGACTCAGGAGGTTTTACCATCAAAATTATTTACACCTGAATGCCGTACTAGAGTCCCCGTTAACCTCAACCATTTTTCCCTCGTCCTATCGTATTTTAACTACATGTTTAAACTTCGGCGTTTATCAATGCCTCTGTATTTTAAATACTTCCAATTATCCTGGCCCTGATATCCTTCGGCTCACCAGCTAATAATTCTTGGCTTTTTATGATTGGTTCAAAACAAGTGTCTCAAAATATCCAACGTCTTCAAGTTTCAGGCTGCATCCACAAGCTACCGTGAGCTATGAACACGTACCAGTATAAGAGGCATAGCGCGTACATCTTCTACAGCTGACTCTTGGGACGACACATTATGGTTAACAGTAAGCATCCGCAAATTGTCGGCTTAGCACAACTCTACAGACATCACTGAGGGGTGTGTGGAAGCCAAGGGAGTGCTCCAGCTCTACGACTTGCTGACAAAGGCACCCAGCTTGCGGTATGCTATGGCAGAAATACTGGACTGTTTAGGAGTGTTTTTGTGTTGAGTATCTGCTTTGATAGGTTGCTAGTGGTATCTCATCCAAGAAAGTAATCAGTATGTTTCGGAGGATTTTCGAAAAATAATTGTATTTGGATATCGAGATACCACGGTTGTTTGTAGTCGTCTCAGTGGAAAGGAAACAATCTCCAAGTATGAGAGTTCTGTCTTAAGTGTGTTTCTGAAATTTGGCATTTTGACGAAGTATTTGCGGCAATCGTGCGTGGTCCCTGGGACGCGTAGCAGACATGTTAGCTGTTCCATCGTGGTATGTTGTGCGATTTGGTGTAGTCATCAGCCGGCCTCTTCAAGGCTCCCCCATACGGTGACGTAGCAAGGTACAGACTGGATTAAGTAATGAGTGAACAGAAGACCCCTTCCAAAATGACGTCATCTATTGGCCACCAGACTAACCCATCATCATGCGTTAAGTTCTACGTGTTGCCTCCTAAAACGCTATTTCAGTTATTTTATTATTTCAAAGACTCTTCTTATTAGCATCCACTTATGCTCTTACATTAATAATGCCTTTCTTCATGTATATCGTTCTGTTTAGCATGTACTGCAATTGTACGTAACATCATTTTTACTAGCCACACATTTCCTGTGCTAAGAACAATATGCTTTGGATTGTAGTTTATGATTTATGACTTTTGTATTATGATATCTACTGTCATTTCATTTTTCACACATCTGTTTTCTCCATAATGTGCACACTTCTATTTTATATTTTACGGTAACAGTTGGCTCGTGTATTTTCTGTTCTTCTGTTCTGATTATGACTGTTCGGTAATTCCAATCCGTCAGCCTTATTGCTAATTCCTGAGACCAAGAAAACTGCCATAACAACACTTTTCCTATCAGTTACTGGTGACGGCGATGAGAGAATATGAAGTTTCCTCTCAAGCGTCTATTTTTGATAACTACTTCGAACACGCCCCTTTCCTACAGTATATATGTCGCTCTCGGACGTTCAAGTAGTCAGTAGGCAAGAATCAGCGGAGGAGTGCCTTTGAAGATGTCCAGTGTCGTCCTTTACGAAACGTCAGGAACAGAAGAGTTTCTTGGACCACGATCTCACATCCTGGAAGATTTACCAGCAGTATAGGGACTGAATGATTTGCAACTAATGTGACATAAGGGAGAAACGTACATTCAGAGTCAGCATATACCACCGTATGCTGCAGCAGTGGAATGTTTGAAGTTAAAATGATCCTTTGCCATATTTTACGGCCTCGCAAGGCCACTTCTACCAACAATAAAGATGCTCGCTCTTCATTTTATAGACAAACTATATTCGCCTTTTATTTCGATACACTCTCCACGAAACAACTTCCAATTTGGGCATTCTCAGTCATCAAGCGAAGAATAGAACATAAATTCTAGAGTAGGCATCCAGCGCTGAGAAGTTCAGACTTTGCAAGAAACGATGGCTTTTATCAATTCATACTGGGAGAAGTAGAAAGACGCACAATGCATCCTACAGCTTGCAGATGCAGACGTCACCCGAGCCAAGGGACGTCCAGTAGTTACTCTTGGCGCTAATGATTGAAGCACAGTAAGTATTGAAACTTCACGGTAGATTAACAGTGTCTGATGGTTCAAGAATCCAACATTTACTGGCAAATTCTTTATCGACTGAGCTGTCGTCCCAGCTATTTGCTCCAGCAAAAGTCCTGAATCAGTCCCCTTCCTGAATGTAGATATAATCTTTCGGAAAGACCACACACTGCGCTGCAGAATGAAAACTAATTCTGGAAAAAATACCTTTGCTATGTAATAGGAACATCTGCCCCTATCGCTCACGACGCCGCGGCACGATGAGAAACGTGGTGCGTGGGCATGACATGCTTTGCCGGGGCAGCATGTACGTACTGCTGCTGTGGAGGTAGCTGCTGAAAGAATGCCAGGTTCGCAGCGGTACTATAAAAATTACTGGCGCCAGTTTTATCCACCCTGCCCGGGGATGAGCGGTGAGTTGCGTTGCATACTCGTACCTGCAAACCGCTACCACTCGCTTTTAAGCCGCCGAGCGTCTGCAGGATCAGTCTACCCATAAGCGCCGATCCCCTATCTGCTAGGCTCCACTGCAGCAAACTGCGCAGCACAGCACGAAATGCAAATTCTTTAGCGAGAGCAAGTAGGTAGCAGTTGTATATTTCATAATGTTGAAACTTCAATAACAATATAATCTCGGGATCTTATCTAACTTGAGAGCGTTTATGCTGCACCTCGAGAACTGCAGTTCAAACATTTCCGTTCAATGTTTGTTATGTCACTATGTTTGTCATGGCTGGCAAATCTAGGATGCACCTTCGGAATTTGCACTCTAATAATGCCATATCCAGCTTACTTTGTCTTCAAATTTCCAGTGTTTTTTTGGAAGTTCTCAAGTAATGTTTTGTCCACCTCTATTGGATGACGTACCTCAAACAATCTGTCGAGTCACACACTTAATGAAAATAACAGTAGCATATTTTTCAGTGTGATACAACGTAACAAAATACACATTACCTTGGTCAGAAATTATGTAAGGTGCATGATGTGTCCACCTGAAGTAGCGGTACGAAATCATGCATACAAAGAGACGCAGTTGTGGTCAGGTGCCGTAGAGGGCGTACACAACACGGACTACACTGTACTTCTGCCTAACGTCATAGAAAGTGTTCCCAAGAAACGATCCCTCTACCAGTCGCTAATAAAAGCTGACGCACGCCTCCATTCAGAGTGTTTCAACCGTTAGTTGGACAGTCATCACTCACTTAGGCCTCAACTATTTGGCCCTGTGACGAGACAGTAGAGTTGCTTCGTGCAAGGACACCACCCCAATAATACCAAATACTACCGGCGATAAGGAGTTTCCGACCTTCCACATTTATGTTTGACGTCAGTAGTAGTTGGTGAATACTTCCAATCTTGGGATCTCATTGTAGAATAAAAAGCGTCTCACGAGATGAATTGTCCCCTGACTTGTACTGCTGCTTTAGTTATAATGTGTTTGCTGCATTGTTTGTAGGTACCAAAACGTTAATGTAGGCCTCCTATTGATACATGAATTGTGGCTGGCAGTTCATGAAAAAATGTGCGGTTTACCAAACGTATCCACTATTGAATTTCTGTACCTTCTATATTACTACGTCATCAACACCCTGTAGGATCACACAGTGGGACAAGCAAAAGGTGGTGTACATGCTCACGATAAGTAAGCACGGAAATAGCTACCCGATATTCTGCATGGTTACCACACATCGTTAATTCAGGACCTCTACTTTCGTTTCGTTAGCTCGAAGTTAGAGTTTAGAAGAAAACCAAAGCCTGAGCAGTATACTGCATTCGGTAATAAACCCAAGATAGCAGTTGGACCATTGAAGGGCCAAATATTCTCCGTTTTGTTTTGAGATACATGTCTCCTGATCTAACAGATGACAGGAATGTTAAAAATAAACGGAGGAGCAAAATGTTCTTATGTTACAACACATATAACAGGTAATCGCGGTTGCGACAATCAAGCTACCCTCAGAAAAAAATATTTGGAAAGAAATCTTTGGAAAAAAGCTTCCTGGAATATGAAAGCTGTAAGCTGATCTGGGAATCGAAGAATGAGCTTAATGACTGAGCTATCCAGACGTGCCCCCTCACAGCCGTATGTCCACCTGTACCTAGGTATTACTTCTACGCTCTGGGTTCAAGTCTTCGGACCTCCACTCAGTCTTAGACTTCCCAAAAAATCTAGAATAGAGCAGACTTTGCTACGGAGTATAAGAATAATTCTAGAACTATTTTACGTTTTGATTTTTTCCGACCTTACCATTTTTACATCGATATGTATTTTACTTAACTAAAGTATTCTTTCTTATGTTATATGTATAATTTTTAATGTGTTAACTGGCTTTTTAAACTTGTTTATCTCAGTCATCGCTATCATTTAGTATAGAATTTTTTCGTGCATGTCGAATTCAACATGCTGCTGATAGTAAAACATCAGACATCTGAGACATTAATGATTTGCCAAGGAGTGGGACATGGCTGTACTTGTCGCCACTGATATTTAGTGTTTATTTGGAATATATATATATAAAAGACTCGCACAAAAATATCTAAGAAAAAAATCGTGTTGAAGTGAAAGGATCTGAATAATATCCACAGTCCTCTTGACAAGGCAATATGTGATGATAGTTCAACTAGTCTTCAAAACCTTTTATCGCGGAGTCGTGACCATTATGGCCCAGAAATTAACATAAGTAAAACGAAAATAATGGGCATCTGCCAGAAGCAACACTAAACTCTCAACCCATATTAATGGTAAACTTACTGAACTATGAACAATAAACGACACCGGGAACTAACATTAACAAGCAATGGGATAACTCGTAAGGATATAAGTCACTGCTGAAGAAGCCGAAGCCACGATCTGTAAAATTTCTAATGTGTTCAAGAGCCATCACCTCTCAATCTAAACAAACATAAAGACTTCTAATTTGCTAAACACTTCCCACCCTTTCATATGGAGCTGACTCCTGAACTCTGACCGAGACGAAGAAGCCGGCCGGTGTGGCCGTGCGGTTCTAGGCACTACAGTCTGGAACCGAGCGACCACTACGTTCGCAGGTTCAAATCCTGCCTCAGGCATGGATGTGTGTGATGTCCTTAGGTTAGTTAGGTTTAATTAGTTCTAAGTTCTAGGCGACTGATGACCTCAGAAGTTAAGTCACATAGTGCTCAGAGCCATTTGAACCATTTTTTTTCCAGACGAAGAGCAACGGCTGCTAGAATATGAGGTGTGCCTGTACAGGAGAGTGGTAAGAGTGCCATAGACAGCTAAAATCACCAGCAACGACATTGGACACGGAACGAAGAAAGGAAAATAAGACCAATATACCCTACAATGCACAAAAACCAAAATGTCTTGGACATGGAATAAGGAATGGAAACTCGTATAAATTGCTGCATAACATTTTTCAAGGAAAGATACCCGGTAAAAGAAGACGAGGAAGAAGGTCTCTTTGCCTAAAACACTTGAGTGAATGGACATCGCACATGGGCGACGAACTTTTCCGAATAAGCAAAATTTATCTCGTTTCGATGATTATTAACAAACGAATAGGCCCTAGAACGTGAAGAAATCCTTTACAAATCAAAATACAAGAATTGCCTTCCAAACTGGATTCGATCGTCTGAACCATCACCAGCGTGAACAGGCTTTCGTTATTAAACGGTGTGAGACGTGAGTCTGCAACTTCATCGGCCGTCAGACAGCTCGTGGTAAGCCCTCCCGCAGAGGTTTCGGGACGTGGTGGGATCAAGCGGGCAGAAGCCAGCAGGCCGGGAATTAGACGCGAAAAGTTACGACCGTCGGCGAGCTGTGGGGTCAATAAGTAGGGGGCCAGCCGATAAGCCACGCCTGGCGCTGCCTCCCCCGCCCCTCCGAACCGTCCCCACAGGCCGGCCTCTCCTGGCCGCCGCCGAATATGAGCGCCGCTAGGCCGGCCCGGACCGCAAGGAGCTCGTAATTAAAGCGCGTCCCGGGAATTCTGATTACCGCGGCCAGCTCCGTGGCTAGGGGTGGGGCGGAATCTGCGCACACTTCCACGCCCACGCCCGGCCCCAGGAACGGCGATCGGTATTACCGGTGTCCGACCAGACAGCGCCGGGGGAGGTCGGCCGGGCGAGTCTCCAAGCTCTTCTTTTTGCTCGCCGAGCTCACTTTGCCAGCTGCCACCACTTACTGCATTCCGACGGGCTCGACGGAAGAACAGGTATGGCGGTTATCGCTGGAGTTTTCGGTTACACCGGTTCTTTTCGTCTCCAGTCTGTTCTGACTGTTACCACTCAAAATAACCAGTCTTGAAATATTTTAGGTTTATTATTGCCATAGACTGATGAGCCGAAACTCTGCTGGCGTAAGCTGCCGCCAGTACGCAGCCTGGCAAAGATGTAGCACGAAGATGGATAGTAGGTGCTGGATCAAACACGCCTGAGTGGCCAGAGACACACCTGCAAGCAACAAGCCGCCAGTGCCCTCTCGAACGCTTCTATTTAGGACGCCGCCGCTGGCAGGGGGCCGCACTGACTCTCTTCTAGTCTGACAGCTGTCAGCTATTCGCAGAGTGGGTCACAGGCTATGACATTACATAGCGACCGGATTAGTGACTATAGCATGATTACCAATATTGTCTGCAAGAGGACTATTACTGATGAGTTTGTACCACAGCACAAGGACTCTATTAAAGTTAAGTATCAAGTTCGTGTACGCAAAGAACCGTATTAACTCACGTGGGCATTTGCGTTATAGAAAGAGCATACTGGCCAGCTATAACAACATCCTCTCCCTTGTTTCCTTGTGGTACAAGACTCTACAAAAACATTACGCATAATTGGTTAATAGCTTGTATATCCCTGTTCAAAACGAAATACATCACATTCTGCGTATAAGAGTTGTGGGAATTTGCGGTATTACACTAATGGCCATTAAAATTGCTACACCAAGAAGAAATACAGATGGTAAACAGGTATTCATAGGACAAATATATTGTACTAGAACTGACATGTGATTACATTTTCACGCAATTTGGGTGTATAGATCCTGAGAAATCAGTACCCAGAACAACCACCTCTGGCCGAAATAAAGGCCTTCATAGGCCTGGGCTTTGAGTCACACAGAGCTTGGATGGCGTGTACATATTCAGCTGCCCACGCAGTTAATCCAGAGTAGTGACTGACGTATGGTGAGAAGACACTTGCTCGGCCACCATTGACCAGACATTTTCAATTGGTGAGAAATCTGGATAATGTGCTGCCCAGAGCAGCAGTCAAACATTTTCTGTATCCAGAAAGGCCTGTACAGGACCTGCAACATGCGGTCGTGCATTATCCTTCTGAGATGAAGGGTTTCGCAGGGACTGAATGAAGAGAAGAACCACGGGTCGTAACACATCTGAAATGTAATGCCCACTGTTCAAAGTGCTTTCAATGTGAACAAGAGGTGACCGAGACGTGTAACCAATGGCACATCATACCATCAAGCCGGGTGATACGCCAGTATGGCGATGACGAATACACGCTTCCAATGTACGTTCACTGCGATGACGCCAAACGCAGATGCGACCTTCATTATGCTGTACACAGAAACTGGATTCAGCCGAAAAAACGACGTTTTGCCATTCATGCACCCAGGTTCGTCGCTGAGTACACCATCGCAGGGGCTGCTGTCTGTGACGCAGCGTCAAGGGTTACCGCAGCCATGGTCTCCGAGCTGATACTCCATGCTGCTACAAACGTCGTCGAACTGTTCGTGCAGATGGTTGTTGTCTTGCAAACGTCCCTATCTGTTGATTCAGGGATCGAAACGTTACAGCCATGCGTTTAAGATGCCTGTCATCTCGACTGCTAGTGACAAGAGGCCGTTGGGATCGAGCACGGCGTTCCGTATTACCCTGCTGAACCCACCGATTCCATATTCTGCTAACAGTCATTCGATCTCGACTAACACGAGCAGCAATGTCGCGATACGATAAACCGCAATCGCGATAGGCTACAATCCGACCTTTATCAAAGTCGGAAACGTGATGGTACGCATTTCTACGCCTTACACGAGGCCTCACAACAACGTTTCACCAGACAACGCCGGTCAACTGCTGTTTGTGTATGAGAAATCGGTTGGAAACTTTGCCCTTGTCAGCATGTTGTAGGTGTTGCCACCGGCGCCAACATTGGGTGAATGCTCTGAAAAGATAATCATCTGCATATCACAGCATCTTCTTCCTGTCGATTAAATTTCACGTCTGTAGCACGTCGTCTTCGTGGTGTAGCAATTTTAATAGCCAGTATTGTCTTCACACAGATCGTGCAGTTCGCGGAAACCACGTGTCGCTGATTTGCGTACGCTGTTAGCGACTGTTAGCGATCGAGAATAGATCCCTAGGATCTACATCACACGAATTTGGTCGCAGAGACATCAACGTAGGTGTGCTATAATGCTCATCAAACCACTGTAGCACGGTTCTGGCTTCGAGACACGGACAATTATACTACTGAAGGATGACATCGCTGTCGAGGAAGACATCAAGGTGGTCCCAGCCGTCAGTGTGTCTTCGATTGTTATCACAGGTTCCATGCAAGCAAAGGTGGCCGTCCCCCACAGCATAATACCGCTCCCATCAGTCTGCGTCCGTGGTTCGCTTCACGTTTAGAGCCACCGTTCACCTCGATGACGGCGTTTGTGGAGAAGACTATCGGCCTAAAGTAGCATAAATATGATTTATCGGCCGTCGTGATCCAATGGTCCCGTTTCCACTGCAGTTTTAATCTGAGATATCGTTGTGTCAACATGTGCACACGTAGGGGTGCGTGCTGCAGAACTACATGTTCAACAATGTATGATGAACGGTGCGCTCCAAAACACTTGTGCGTGAACAAGCATTGTGCTCTGTCGGTAGAGATGCCACAGATCATCATCTAACATACATTACAGAACAGTCAGGCCACTGAACCCGACGTTACGCAAAAGTTCATGGACGTCCCACCATTTAGCACCCAGTTGTAGCTTCAATGTCATTCTGTCTCTATCCGTAGATGCTCACGACAGTAGCACGTGAATATTCGACCAGATTCGCCTGTTTCGAGATACCCTTTCACAGGCTTTGTGCGACAATAATCTGCCCTTTGTCTAAGTCGCTTGCTTACATGAATTTCCCCATTTGCCTCGTATATCTTCGCTAGTGTGATCCCCCGTCAGCGTCTGCTCAGTTTACATACTTTTGTTACTAAGTCACGTACCCGCAACCCCACAACTCGGAATCCGACGTCGCCGTGGGCAGTGGTTATACCATTTTGGCTTATAGGTGCATCTCCCAGTAAGAAACGCTGACTTGGAACAACGATGGAAGAACTCTAATGAAGTTGAAGGAGTACGAGATCATGCTCGTTCTGGAGTTGAGGCTGTAGCAGAAATTGATCTCACTGACTCCAGGAAACATTGAAAAGGTGAAGGTGATATGGAGGGCGACAGAGAGAGTGAATGGTCACAACCTGATAACCTCCATCACCGTCGCTTTTGTATCGTATCAGCTATTCATCTTGAAGAAACTAAAAATAAGGTTTCAGTTAGCATCCCAAGATTATGGTATTTCAACAAAATTGTAGGTATATCAGCCGGCCGCTGTGGCTGACCTGTTCTAGACACTTCAGTCCAGAACCACGCTGCTGCTACGGTCGCAGGTTCAAATCCTCCCTCGGGCATGGATACCTGTGATGTCCTTAAGTTAGTTAGGTTTCAGTTGTTCTAAGTCTAGGGACTGATGGTCTCATATGTTAAGTACCATAGTGCTTAGAGCCATTTGAACCATTTTCTGTAGGTGTCTCAACCGAATTTACCTTCTTTACCAAGTGACAACGTGGATGTTTAATCTCCTTATATAATGTTGCAAGTTTGTTGTCTGTCCTTCCATTTTTAATATTTTACAGCAAATGGAAGTGTGCATTTTACTGGTATCGCACTTTGCAAAATACTTTTAAAGGAAGCATGGCGCGTTTCTGCAATACAGCCAAATTCCGAGAGCGGCGGCGAAAAACTACTACCGCATAGACCAGGCTAGGGCAAGTCTTGGACACTACATATGCACGCACATTGTCTGACTGGCTACGCCACACGACTAGGACATTTTTGATTCTGCAATGCTGCACTGATTCCCGTGTCATATCATTGTTATTTGGAACTAAAGTGCCGGTATCGGTTTTACACGGTCGGTTTTTCCAATCCTTGGAGAATAATACTTCGATGTGAACTAAATTCCAGTAGGAGTTGTTATTGAAACATTATTGATCGCTTTTCCAAATTTCTGTATTTACTCAATATTTCAAGGCAATAGCAGTTTTACTCGTTCATGAAGAAAGTTACTGAAAAATTGAAAATATTTGCACTGCTACAAGGGAAAATTGTTTGCCTGCCTTTTTATTTTTTTAATCAAGTTATAAGTAAAAAATTAAAAACCTGTGTAACAGAGACCAAACAAATAACGAAAAATACCGTTTATTTAGAACTAAAATGCCGGTATCGGTTTTAGCTGGTCGGTTTTCCCCATCCTCGCACAATCATAAGTTCGATGTGAACTAAATTCCAGTATGTAAGTGATGTTCTGGTCTTTTACAAGTTCACTGGACATAATACTAGTCACCACCTTGAGGATGCACGGTTGTCGTACTGGGCGCTGTGTTGATAGGGATTTGGCACGAGATTCAAAGATGTCTGTCACAATCACAACTTCTAGTACTGCTTGTATTTCGTGTATGCTAAATCGTACATTCTCTCCAAATTTTTTTTCAGTACCGTGTGATAATTCTCTGACAGCATGTCTGTCTTAAACACATTCACGAGGTGAACACGGCAAGTGGCATCATCCGATTACTCAGAAACTTTTCTCAGTGGAAGAGGAGTCAAAATAAGCTAGCACGTGTCTCGGCTTATTCGTGGATACTCGACCCTTTCTGAGAAAACGCGGGAGAAGGTTTATTTACTAATTTAGGTGCTTCTTAGCACGTACTGATATCAGCCGAAGTGGTGGCACGGTGGCTAGCGTTGCGTCTCTCCCTTTCGTGCCTCGTATTCGAGACTAGGTTAAAGTTTTTCTTTGTTTATTTACTTCATTTATCGCCCCTTGTCCGTAGAAGGTTACTAAACGAATGCTTCTTATCAAGTTTGAGGAGACAAGGGCATTATATTAATTCCAAATTACAACTGGGTTTCACAATGAGGATACTTTGAGGGTACAGTGTTTCTGAATCCTCACATTCTTAAATTTCATTTATGTACCAGTTCTTAATTTTTCTATTTTACTCTTAAGTTTACTCTTCACGATGATTTGGTGCTTTTCCTTAGTTTAATTCGAAACACAAAATTCCCTAACACTACGAGCATCGCACGAAGTCAAGTTTGCCACAGTGGTATTTCTTCCTATGAGTATCACTCGAGAAAGAAACATCGTTAACACTGTAGAAGTGCCGACTCGTTGGCAATAATTTTGTGACAAACGCGCATAAGGAATCAGTTCACCTAAAGCTAGCTCTAGCTATTGATTATGAGTCAAGATACACTACTGCAATTTTACCGAATTTCACACCAGAAATATAATTACTAAACGAATAATGACAACATTATTTCAATATCCAGTGGTAAACATTCGTGTATAAATCTACGTACATGAGAAGATAAATGAAAAACTAAAGTAAAAGTGATAATTAGTTTTCGAAAACGAAAGTGTAACGCTTGCCAATGTGCATCACATTTATTCGCTGATATTCACATCAGGTACCTCCAAAGCTCAGACAGTCGTTTTCTCATAAACGGCTGACTATATATAAATATGTCGAGACACGTACTCACTGATTTTGACCCCTCTTCAATTGAGCGAAGTTCTTTGAAAATCGGCTTACAGCACTTGTTCTGTTCTCCTCGTCGTTATGAATTTACGAGGAAGCACATCGGCCGAACGACAACTTAAGCCAAAGAGTAGTGGAAGCGCTACGTGGTTTTCGCGGCACGTCTAACATGAGTGATATCTAGTTACGTGCTTATGATCGACAAGGGCTGGTGGGTTAAGAGGCTGATATGGTTGAGTAAAATTTACGTGGAACTGAAGTCCGAGCCTGTTGTCCTTTCTCAGACTTCATGTTTTAAATGTATGCCTATTTTCTGGTTCGCATTTGAAGACTTGGCATAGTAATATTTACAGGATTTTCAGAACCTTGATTACTGCTCTGTGTTGAGTCGGTATGTTCGTTGTTTAGTGAAGTGGCCAACATTCGAAGCACGGTACAGAATCTTGTGTACGTTAGTCCATACGAGTATCAGGGCATTTGAATTCATCACATTACCGTTTAGTGAAATTCTTTCAGTACCTACTGGCGCATATATAATTCTCTTCCTTTAATTATTTCACTTAGAACGACCCATTGGTACATATGTCATATGTACGGAGGCTGTGTGCGTCGTGGTGGCCATAATCATTGTTTAAATACAGCTTCACATTTTATTTTCAAAGATTCTAAAGTTTATTTCTGATCTCTTCCCATTACTTTAGAATGAAATGTTTGCGACTGAATGTGCACTTCGCAATGTGCATCGAGCTACCTTACACAATGTACTCTTTCTGCCTTCAGCAGAGATGCCAGTTGTCATGGCCTTATACAGGGTGTTACAAAAAGGTACGGCCAAACTTTCAGGAAACATTCCTCACACACAAAGAAAGAAAATATGTTATGTGGACATGTGTCCGGAAACGCTTACTTTCCATGTTATAGCTCATTTTATTACTTCTCTTCAAATCGCATTAATCATGGAATGGAAACACACACCAACAGAACGTGCCAGCATCACTTCAAACACTTTATTACAGGAAATGTTCCAAATGTCCTCCGTTAGCGAGGATACATGCATCCACCCTCCGTGGCATGGAATTCCTGATGCGCTCATGAAGCCCTGGAGAATGGCGTATTGTATCACAGCCGACCACAATACGAGTACGAAGAGTCTCTACTTTTGGTGCCGGTGTTACGTAGACAAGAGCTTTCAAATGTCCCCATAAATGAAAGTCAAGAGGGTTGAGGTCAGGAGAGCATGGAGGCCATGGAATTGGTCCACCTCTACCAATCCATCGGTCACCGAATCTCTTGTTGAGAAGCGTACGAACACTTCGTCTGAAATGTGCAGGAGGACCATCGCGCATGAACCACATGTTGTGTCGTACGTGTAAAGGCACATGTTCTAGCAGCACAGGTAGAGTATCCCGTATGAAATCATGATAACGTGCTCTATTGAGCGTAGGTGGACGAAACTAAAATGAGCTCTAACATGGAAATTAAGCGTTTCCGGGGCCATGTCCACATAACATCTTTTCATTATTTGTGTGTGAGGAATGTTTCCTGAAAGTTTGGCCGTACCTTTTTGTAACACCCTGTATACGTTGTGATTCACTTGTGGTTTTGAATTTAAGGTTTGTAAATAATGTAAATAATGTTAGACTAATAACACACTGGGCCAAGGCATAGTCACGGTATGTAGCTAAACTAAAAGCAGGGCGACGTTATTAAGTTTAGTTGTATTTATGCCTATTATTATTAAACTTCGCAAAGTGCCTATTCCTTTTCTTCCCTTGTTCTGTTCCTTTTAAAAAGCGAAGTGCGTTACCTTTATATATGAGGGCCGTTTTTTATTATGGTCCGAATGTTCGCTAAGTGGAAACCACAATTGAAATAAAAAAAGTTATTTGTTACATAATTCCACCTGTTTCTCTGCATAGTGTCTAAATTACCTTAGCTTTTGCGGTAGCTTTGTATCAACTTCACAGTATCCTATGTTTTACGACAATTCCCTACATTTTTCTGCAGCTCGTTCTCTGAACCAAAGAGTTGTCTTCAAAGCCAGCGGTCCATATGAGCAGAGATGACCCAGAGCAAGCCAAGTCCAGGTTGTACAGTGGGTGATCATGCACTTCTCATCCAAAACGCTGCAGGAGCTTCTCAATTGCCCCTGTAGTTCATGGCCTAGAATTTTATTAGGAAGAGGGAAAGCATAACAGTTACGTTATGTGGGCTGCCTGAAATCAGGAGAAAACTCTCAGCAGGCACTCATACTTAGTGGAAGATGCTGTTTTCTAGGCATCATTATGTGCTAGTTGTGCACTCAGAACTGAAAAGAGTAACGCGACACGATCAATGGGCGCACTATAGAAACCTGTGTAAATCTTAGTAGAATTTTCACTGTGGTTTCCATTTCGTGCACGATCAGAGCGTTCAAACGTATCTGCGTTCCGTATTTTCATTTAAGATCCTAACTGTTACCAACTGTTCGTCTGACACTATGAGCCATATGTTTGTGACTATTACAGCGCCATCTATCACAAAGCGAAAAAAATGGTCCAACTAAGACATTCATATTTCTTTACGTACTACATCAATATCTAATAAAAAATGGGGGTTCCTATTTAAAAAAACCCAGTTAATATCCGTTTGACGTATGACAGCGCCATCTAGCAAGCCAACCATAGCGCCATCTGTTTTTCCCCTTCAAGCTAGACAAGTTTCGTTCATTGTAGTTTTTTCGCTTGACGCTTATTTCGTGAGATATTTGGCCCGGTCACAATCAATGGACCACCCTGTATAAAATTGATTTTCACAAACACTTATTTTTCTCAGAACTTTATTTCAGTTATTTGGGTGCTTATGGTTCTCAGAGCATCAGATCTATTAGAAGTGAACTTACCAACGATTTGTGAATCATTCTAGTCTCCTCTACCTCCTGTACACGACAGGTATTCCCCAACCCCCCCTCCAGTGCACCTCTTGCAATATTCCGATGACACCGCATTCCCCGCCCTCGCTCCTACCCTCCAACGGTCCCAACGCCTTCTCCAAAATCACCTTGACCTTTTTGGCACGTGGTGTAACCAGTGGCACCTTAAAGTCAATCCTTCCAACACCCAGGCAATCATCGTAGGTCGTACCACTCGCTCCTTCCAGCTACTGGATTTCTCCACTACCATCCTCACCCATCCTGTCCACCTCACCCTCACCTACATTGGCCTCACCATTGACCATCACCTCACCTGGATCCCTCATCTCCGCTTTATCCAATCCAAAGCCCACAACAGCCTCTGGCTCCTCAAGCTCCTCTCTGGCCAGACATGGGGGTTGCACCCCTCTACCATCCTCCACACTTACAAATCCTTAATCCGTCCCATCCTCTGTTATGCCAGTCCCGCATGGATATCTGCCTCCCCCCCCAAATTCTATAAGTCCCTCCAGATCCTTGAGCGTCATGCATTCTGCCTCACCTTCCGTATACACCTCCCATCCCCCACACGGTTCTTCTTTGACCTCATTCCTTTCCCCCATCTGCTCCTATTCCTCGAACATATCTGCATACTCTACACCTCCCGCCGCCTTGATCCCGCCACCCCCTGGTTGCTCCTCTCCCATCCCCACCCGCTGCCACTTCTTCACTGCTGTCCCCCCCCCCCCCCCTACCCTCCATCTCTACACCCTTCACCTCCTTTCCCAAGGTGGCTTCCATCAACTGCCCCTCCTGTATGATTCCCTCTCTCCCTCCATTTATTCCTCCTATCAACTCTGATTCTCACCCCTCCCCCCTCCTTTCCTCTGTCCTTTCCCTGGACTCCATCTTCCTCCCTTCCATCCTGTGTTTCTCCCAATCTAACCTCTCCCTACATCCCATCTCCCCTTCCCCCCCCCCCCTGAGTCCCTTTGTATTTTCCGTCCTTTCCCACTCCCTGTCGAGTCTGCCCAGCACCCCCCTCCCCTCTTACTGGTCCTCGTCCTCCATTGGCTCCTTCCCCCCTTCATTTTTCCTCACCTTCCCCGCTTTTTTACCTTCCCCTCATCTGTCTAGTTTCCCCCCACGTGCTCTCGGCTGTGGTTTGTCATATTTTAGCGAAATGTTTCAGTGAATGTTCAGTGTTGTATCATCTTTTCCCGGGTTGCGAACAGAAACCATGCTGTCGCTGAGTGTGAATTTTATGTCCTTTGCGAACAGAAACCAGACTGTCGCCGTGTTTTTTTAATTGTCTGTCTATTATTTTACCTGTCTGCTTCATATGTATTTTTATTACCATTATTATCCCTTTATTCTAAGTTCCACGATTTTTTCGCCACACTACCCTTTAAGTCTTCGATTTTATCGCCTGTTTTTTATTATATATTATCTTCACCTTTTTAAAACAAAGTCTGTAGACTAGAGAGCGGCATACTAAGCTGCTGCCAGCTTGCCCCCTTCGGGGAGAATCGAAATTCAATAAAGAGGAAAAAAGTATTTTAAGTGTCGTCGTCTGGGTGTGACCCATCATTAGACATCAAATTTGGTAACACGAAGAAGTGACATACAAAGCAATATTACGAAAATTGGCTTGCAACTCGTACTTCCTTGAAGTCCACTGTTTTGCTAGAGTGCCTTCTTTGTATTACGGGCTTGATTCTCCTTCGTGACCAGGAGGAGTCACGACAAGTGGGCTTGTTCTTGGCGAACACTTTCCCAGGATGCGATAGGCGGCTGAAGGCGATTATCAGCGACGTGCACACAATCTTTCGTTCCTTGGCGGCTGGCTTTTATGTCTCGTTAATTAAGCAGAGGCAAGGCAAGGCAAGGAGAGGCAGGAGGAACTTCCTTTACTACAGAGGGGGCGCCAGTGCACGCGCGGCCTGTGTACAGCGAACCCCGACAACCGGCGGGAAATTGCCGCTCATTAACTGCTCTAATGAACAAAGTTATTTAATAACTAACCGTTCTCAGCGACTCTGCTCGCAAATTATGTCGCACAGATTCGAATGTGTTCTCCGCCGCGATTTATTAGATGCTCTCATCGTATTCCACGACAAACTCGCGTTTAGTAATACATTTCCATTTAAATCAGTGAGGCGCACAGGTAATTTCTTCGGATTACTGTACGGTATTGCCAGATCTCGAATGGAAACTGCGTTCATAGGAGTATTTTCGCTGATGTACTGCAGAACGTTTGAGAACGTAGATGGTACCAAACAGTTTGAACGTTGCTTTAACTAATGTAACCCACTCGGGAGGAAGCAGGAACCTGTGGAGAACTGCAGGTCCATTATTAGTCTTCTCTCAGTCGTATACAGTTTTCTCTTTTTACAAAATTCTATTATTACAGAGGAAAGATTTTAGAATATATATATATACGAGGGTTGGTCAAAAAGTAATGCCTCCCATTTTTTTTTCTACTTAAAAAAATTAAGTTAAGTGAAAAATTTGAATTTGGCGCCATTCCTCAAACCTTCTTCTGCAATCCACTGCAGTAGTAACTTTCTGTGTCAACAGGTGGCAGCACAGCAGAAGTTTGTAAGATGGCCGACATCGATGTTCGTTTGAGACAGCGTTGTGTGATTGAATTCTTGAATGCAGAAGGTGAAACGCCCATACGCATTCATGAAACACTGAAGAAGGTGTATGGTGTTGTGACAGTGGATGTCAGCACCGTTAGACGATGGGTTCGTCGTTGTAAGGAAGCTGAAGGGCAAACACCGTTGACTGACGAAAAGCGGAGCGGCAGGCCGGTGAGTGCAGTGACTCCACACAACATTCAGCAAGTTGATGACATGATTCGTGGTGACCGTCGGGTGACTGCAGATGAAGTGTGTCGCATTATTTCTCTTAGTAAAGGCAGTGTGATCACGATTATTAAACAATTGGGGTACTCAAAAGTTTGTGCACGGTGGGTTCCAAGAATGTTAACCGATCAGAATAAAGAGGCAAGGAAAACAATAGCCTCCCAACACTTGCAGCGCTTCCGTTTGGAGGGAGATGAGTTTCTGAAAAAAATTGTGACCGGGGACGAAACATGGGTGCATTTTTTTGAACCCGAATCAAAGAGGCAGTCAATGGAGTGGCGTCACACAAGCTCGCCGAGGAAGAAAAAATTCAAAACTGTGCGATCGGCAGGGAAAGTTATGGCAACAGTTTTCTGGGATACAGAGGGTGTGATTCTGGTTGATTTTTTGGAGCAGGGATGCACAATAAATTCTGTTCAATACGTCACAACCCTCAAAAAACTTAAAGCACTTCTTCAGCGAGTTCGCCCAACAAAATCAATGGCAGATGTTCTTCTTTTGCATGACAATGCAAGACCACACACCAGTCGTCACACCTCTGACGAGATTGTCAAAATTGGATGGGAAGTTTTGCCTCATCCCCATTCAGCCCTGACCTGGCACCATCAGATTTCCATCTGTTGGGGCCACTAAAAGAAGCTCATCGTGGGATTCATTTTGAAGATGAGGAGGCCGTCAAAACATCCGTGCGTCAATGGCTTAGGAAGCAGAGCTGTGATTTTTACCGTGCTGGGATACATGCCCTTGTTCAAGGATGGACCAAAACTGTAGAGATTACATTGAAAAATGACAAAATGATCCTCAATGTTGTGGTTTTCAACCTATGTAATTGCATTTAAATTTCCTGACAATTAAACGTAGAAAAAAATAAATAGGAGGCATTACTTTTTGACTGACCCTCGTATATATATATATATATATATATATATATATATATATATATATATATAAAGTTCCCAAATATAGACCGTCAACGATCTACAATTTGTAGGAACAACTGCTGTCTATAAGCCAGTTATGTGGTATTTACTTTATTTATTTATTTATTCTGCTTGGATAGGAGCCATCAGTCGCTCTAGTGTCATGCATTTGATACAACTTGTCACGGACACCTTGCGTCCACATGTGTCATCTCTCCTGCGACAATATCGTAGTGCCAGTTTCAACAGGATAATGCTCATTGTCCCATTCTCCCAGCTCGTGTTCCTGTGAAATGTGTGCCTGATATCGAGGTACGCCAAACCCTCTCAAGTTTCATTTTGTTTCCTCCTCTTGTCCTGACCGCTTTATTTTTGTCAGGCAGTGCATTGCATGCGCATTAAGATAGGAAGCCCGGCTTACACCACCCGCCCCAATTGCGGATAATCTAAGTTGTGTTCCCTGTGCGCGAAATATTTTCTAGGCCACTTCCGTTTAATCCGCCTTTTATTAGCCCATGAAAAGTAGAACTACAAAGATTACAGTCAGATATACTGCAGTAGAGAATACTGCCAGCAGTGGACATCAGAGAAGCAATCGGAGAGGGAGGGAAATGGGAAAGTGGTAGAAAATACAGGTAATGAAGAGAGGGAGAAAGAAACTGGTGTGAATCATTGAGAAACGGAAAGAATGCGAAGCATAGCTGACGACGGAAGATGGAGACACGTACTTTCGTTTTTGAAAGAGAGGAACGCGCCATGTTTGTTCATTTTCTAGGAAAGTCGGTATGACATTGACACAAGGAAGAACTTCAGCTTTTTCTTAAATCCGACATGGCACCACTGTATTGTGTCCAAGTGAGACCTTGAGTCCCGAATATGAAGAGATTAGGTTATAGTTCTAGAAACTGAGACACAGGGGAGTATGCACACTGAGGACTGCTGAAGTAGACATAGCGTACTATAGTTCTGTAATGTAACTGGCCACAGTCCTTCTAATTGCAAGTATGACCCATTAACATATCCAAATAGACTAATTTTTCAGACATACGACATACAAGCATCAGGGTTAGTTTCAACCATATAGCATGACGTGTTGGATTACATCACAGTTTATTGACTAACAGATGTTTGCTCCTATCACAGGACAGTCAATACTGGCAGCACTTGAGTAATAAGAAATAGGAACTACCCAAACCTGTTCCTCGAAGAATACATACAACAAAGCAACAGCTTCCACCTCATTACAACAAGAGAATGAAGAAGTTGAGAAACGTGAAAGCAGTCAGGTAAAATGGATTCCAATCCACTAAAATATTTTCAGCATCCTTAGATGACGTCTTGAAATCAGTGAGCTTTGAGCAGTAAGGAACGTGGATAAACGGATCTTAACCATCTAATATCTGAGCCTAAAATATCTTTCATTGCTTTTTACTCAGAATAATTTCAGTAAATAATGAGGGATTTCAACAGAGCAAGTATGGTAGTAGCTGTAAAGGTCAACTTCACTGAGACAAAAACAATGTGCAATTAATAGGGGAGCCGTAAATATTGAAGATAAATGGAAAAGCCATGTGGCTTGGGCCTCCCGTCGGGTAGACCGTTCGCCTGGTGCGAGTTGACACCACTTCGGCGACTTGTGTGTCGATGGGGATGAAATAATGATGACAAGGACAATACGACACCCAGACCCTGAGTGGAGAAATCTCCGGCCCAGCCGCGAATCGAACCCGGGCCGTTAAGTACGACATTCCGTCGCGCTGACCACTCAGCTACCGGGAGCGGACAATATTAATGACGAAGTTATGAAAAACACTGACCAGCTTGTATACTTGGGTAAACTGAAAAATAGGCGTAGATAGATATTTAAAGAATAAAAGATCAGGATAAAAATAGTTTGCAGTTGACCTGTCAAACTCAATAAATTTCGAAGTAAAACATGGACTTTTAAAGGCTCAAACACTTCACAACTGGAAATTTGCGCAGTGAACGTTGGAAATTTTCACTTCGGCCATTTCAAGAAGGATCACAAAAACAAATAACAGGAAAAAGACGAGAGCTGATGATGTTCTAATGACTAAAAATAGATATATCGGTCTATAATCAAACGAAATGATTCGACGTCTGTGATGAAAACATCCACAACTGTTTTATAGTTGTTTACTCACTAAATATAAATAACTGTGCAACTGCAAAGGATTTTCAATCAGGAACATTAGATACAAAAGTTGTGATGGTCTCAGCAGCAAAAATGTGTGAAATGAAGGGATACTGACACAGGAGATTCTGCGCTGGATTACTTTTAGTAACAAAAGCCCAAGATAAAGACGTAATGGTAGGTGATTGACGACATGAAGAAACAAGCACCACGAACATGGAGGGGAGAATCTAAAAATTACTATGTAAAGAGAAAATGGAAGTGCTTTAGATGTCGTAGTGCATGATAAATCGATAATGATTATGATGATGATGATGATGATGACACACACTTCAGACGATGCCAGTGAAAGGCAGGGTTCCGGATTCCAGTTCCGGACCAACATAGAGTTTTAATAGGCCAGACATTTTCGAAACAACGACCACTCCACTGCAAAGTTTAAGATTCTTTCTCGAAAAACTGACTAAGTTGAAGCCAAGTCCTTTACGCGCGTTTTTCGATCAAACAGTGATGAGTTCAGATACGTTTAACACCAGTGGAACACAATGTCGAGGTGTGGTCTCCTTGCACCAACCTACGTATGGCATCTGACATCTCCTAACTACCTAGATAAAGTAATTCTCCTGATATGTTGCCAGTTTTGATGTTAAGGAAATACCTATTCATACCTCTACTTGCTAGATTACGAAAGAGTAAGACGAGACTAGAACCGCATAGAGTACGTTGAACATCACCAGACAGAGTATGGATCTTGTGCAGTTCCTCACATTAGGCAAAAGAGTAGACAATCCCGTCATTTATACCAGATAAAAATATAAAACATTTAAAATATGAGACCGCTACGGTCGCAGGTTCGAATCCTGCTTCAGGCATGGATGTGTGTGATGTTCTTAGGTTAGTTAGGTTTAAGTAGTTCTACGTTCTAGGGGACTGATGACCTCAGAAGTTAAGTCCCATAGTGTTCAGAGCCATTTGAACCATTAAAAATATGAATTCCCTCACAGAAAATGTCATAACCAGGCGGCACAGACAACTCTCCTACATTGGATTACTCGATTTGCGGCAACAGGGAAAGAAACCGGCTTGAGAATAAACTTGAAGCAACCACATAATCGTCGACAGATATCTGTTCATAATTGATACTGTGGAAAAATTGTTTTTGTTAGATGAGTTATTTCTATATGTTAAAAAATGACGAAATTTCTCCAGCTATATTAAGGTGCTGGTTTTATTGGCGACTAGTTTCGATGTTGTTACAACACCATCTTCAGTCCCATACTTGTTGACAGCAACCCGTCTGTGTCTAACACTAGCAGTCAGTGGTGATATAGGCGTGTTCCATGCGGAAGGCAGTCAACAAGTATGGGACTGAAGATGGTGTTGAAACAACATCGAAACTAGTCGCCAATAAAAGCAGCACTTTAATACACCTGGAGAATTTTCATCATTTTTTAAACATATATTATACTGGCTGACGTCCAAAATCGTCGATTTGAATTATGGATATACGAAGAAAAAGTTATTTTTATAGCGGAACAGATGCTACGTTTGGGTCACATTTTATGTTTATTCTAATTATTGAATTAGACTTTTGCCAGAGGTCACCTTCACGTGCAAACTACTTTAAATAGCAGTTCATCACCAGAGCGAGGACATAGCCGAATAAAAATAGATGTGACCCAGGCAGTGGTGGTCTTTTTCAGTACTTTAGAAGTAGTCACTGTGTCATAAATAATGATGTTACTTCTCTCTTACATACACCGAAACATTAGACACACTTCTATGTAATCTACAGCCAAACATGACCCAAACCATACTGTCTCACAACCAGTGGTCGTAGACTCACCGAAGCTTTTCGTTACGAATTCTGGTAATTATGATTGAGGAGGAACGCAGAGACGTATTCATCACATGATAATCTTGGTGGGACCTCCGCTGTCGTCTGTTGCCGTCACTTTCTCGGCAGCTGCGAGGTCTCAAAAGAGCTTGCACTGCAAGGAGGAGGATTAAGCAGCAGCGAAGTCGTTGCCAGCTTTTCATCACTGTAGTAGTCCTCTCATTCTGCTCTCTGCGGCTTTTACCCCCTCAACTTTGAGCTAGAACTATAGACTCCTCTGAGAGAGTAAGACTTGTCCCGCTTTAGTCCGCGCTTGTTAATCCGGGCCAGTTTCCACTCTCATTGGGACTGTAATTATTATTTCCATTCAGTTCTAAGAGAGCATATACATCTGTCCTCTCCGTGCTCTATTTGCTCTTTGCTCTAACAAGTCCCATTCAGTTGCCAGGCGCTGTAGTGGTGGAAGGCAATAGTAGATGAAAGGACGAAGAGTGTGTGAGTGAGAGGGGGAGATGAGAAGGGGCGGAAAGAAGTGAGGAGACGGAGAGGGAGAGAGAGAGCAGTATATTCCGAGAACGGCTCGCGACGTGTGGCGACGGCGCTAGCAGACCGGTCAACTGGCTGAGGCGGCAAGCAGCACGAGTGCAGAAATTTAATTTGCCGGGCCAGACCATTAGGTGTAACAAATTGGCCTGCACGAAATCCCGGAGCGGCAGCAGGCGACAAGCGCTCGTTAGCCGGCGAACTCGCGAGGAGCACCGCCGGCTCAGTTAACAGCGGTGGCGAAACGCTGACGCAGACATCAGACACGGCAAGGTCGCAGAGGGCAGTCGCTCTCACTCAACGACACAGGCACTGTAGCTCTCACCACTCGAAAAATACGAGGGTAGCGTCTGAAAGGTTGTCCAACCAACCACTTTGTACCGTGCCGTTACCGGCGTTACTGGAGCAAGAGAGGCTATGCAAACAGAGAGTGGCCAATCGGCAGATGGCCACCATGTTTTTTTCAACGAGCGGTGGACGTAGCGTGGAAAGTGGAATATAGTCGCCTATCGTCTATAATAAGACATCGATCTGATTACTGAGACCACTTCCAGCGTGTTGGGTACGCGGCTGGAGCGAATACCAGTCCTTCATGACTATACCTTTAGTGCGGAATTAAGCTAATAATCTAGTGATAAACACAGAATATTTCGGGTGAACGTCAAAATCACTAAAATATTAGCCACTTATTATAGTATTCTCAACCATCTGGAAATAATGGGGATCGATCAGATAAAATTTCTTTTCAGAATTAGATTTTCACTCTGCAGCGGTGAGTGCACTGATAAGAAACTTCCTGGCAGATTAAAACCGTGTGCCGGACCGAGACTCGAACTCCGGATCTTAGCCTTTGGCACGCAAGTGGTAAAGCACTTGCCCACGAAAGGCAAAGGTCCGGAGTTCGAGTCTCGGTCCGCACACAGGTTGCCAGGAAATTTTATATCAGAGCACGCTCCACTGCAGAGTGAAAATCTCACTCTGGAAACAACCCCCAGGCTGTGGCTAAGTCATGTCTGCGCAATGTCCTTTCTTTCAGGAGAGCGGAGATTAAAAGAGGACTGAAAAAGGAAAGAGTAGTTGATGGGCAGAGACAAGAGACAGAGGAAGGAAGAGACAGGCGGAAAGATTGGGAGAAGGAGATGAAGGAATAGAGGAGGTGGACAAAATGAATAGAGAAAGGGAAGTGGAGAAAATGGAGAGAGAGATGAGTGAGGAGAATACACACAGAAAGGAAATGGGAGGAGATGAACAGGGGAAGGAGTTCTGCAAGTTTCGCAAGAGAGCTGCTGTTAAGTTTGGAAGTTAGGAGACGAGGTACTGGCAGAAGTACAGCTATTAGGACGGGGCGTAAGTCGTGCTTGGGTAGCTCAGTTGGTAGAACACTTGCCCGCGAAAGGCAAAGGTCCTGAGTTCGAGTCTCGGTCTGGTACACAGTTTTAATCTGCCAGGAACTTTCAACGTTTCTTTTGTTTTGTCTCATTCTAAATGAGAAACCCGGCGTTGTCCAGGTATTTATTTTCGTTTTGCAATCTTCTATTAATTTGTCTCCTCTTCCCTCCTTTTCTTACACATCTCCTCCTCCCCACCTTCTCTACCCATTCCCTCTCTCTTTATCCACTTATCATCCCTCCTGTCTCTCTTCATTCCCCCCCTCTCCTGTTCTTGTCCATTACTTCCATCCCTCCCTCTCTCTCTCCTTCTCCTCCTCCTCCACACCCCTTCTCTCTCCATCTCGTGCTGCACCTCTCTTGGTCTATCTCCTCCTCTTTTCCCTCACTGTCCATCTGCTCCTTCCTCCTCTGTCCATCAGCATAATTCCAACTATCTTTATCAATCTCCTTCTCCTCATGTCTCCCTATCTCCTTCTCATCCCCTCTCTGTCCATCACCTCCTTCCCTGTCTCTGTTCATCTCCTCCCATTTCCTTTCTGTGTGTACCTCCTCATCCATTTCTCTCTCCATTTTCTCCACTTCCCTTTCTCTATTCATTTCGTCCTCCTCCTTCATCTCCTTCTCCCCATCTTTCCGCCTGTCTCTTCCTTCCGCTGTCTCTGCCATCAACTACTCTTTCCTTTTTCAGTTCATCTTTTAATCTCCCCTCTCTCTGTCTATTTCCCTCGCTCCCATCTGTGTTCATATCCTCCTCCTCCTATCTGTGCATGTCTCCTTTGTCCCCCTCGCTGTCTGTCTCTCTCCTCATCCTCCCTACTCTCCCCACATTATCACACTCATCACAGTAAGACACGAATGGTTCTTATCCCTACAGTATTTCATTCCAGATTAATGTATACGAATCGTTCCAGGGTTCAGGGTGACCTTTCTACCTATGGGTTTGCTCACAGATGCACATGTCAGACATATTTCACTCGTATTTAACATATTTCACGTGTACTTGTTCGGGTACTTAGTCTCTATGTCTAAGGAATTACCTAATGCAGTTTCATTCTCACATGTCTTAATGTTTGTGATGCCGTATCTCCTGAGCTATTTGCTATACAGTGATATAATTTTGCCATTAGTATGTGTACCTACTGCCTACAAAATGTGTTGTGTATAGAGGTTGTAGTAAAGAGGTAATAAATTAAATCGTCATGCATGATACGGCAGTTTCTCACAGATCTCAGTGTTCCTAGCGTCACAGCTCCAGAACTATGTACCGTAAAATGATATATTTTTCTAGGTACATTGAGCGGTATGTGTGGACGCTGTCTGCAAAATGTATTACGAACATGGTCAGCAGCAAAGTATTAGTAAGTTAAAACATCATGCAAGACTTGGCAGTTTTTAACGCATCTCAGTATTTGATATGTGACTATGTGTCACACGATAATGTGTATTTATAAGTACATTTAGCAGCATATGTGGATACTGTCTGCGAAATTTATTGCAAACAGAATTATTAGCAAACAAATAATAAATTAAAACGTCATACTCGCATTGTTGGCTACACTGCTTCTTCATCTCCATCGCTTTGATAATTGGGCGATTATTACCTCTATATTGATTCTTTCTAGACAGTAAATAGAGGACATCGGTCAAGTTGGAGATGTATATACAGGGTGTCCCATTTATATTGCTCCCCAAAAATAACATTCATCTGATACTCTAAAATAAAAAATTGTTCCAACCTATGTTTTTTAATATCATCTTGTAATTATTGATGAGGGTATACATATTATGTATCCCAATTGATGTAGGAGATACGGTGTAGAGATTAAATTTTTTAAATGGAACCATGTATATTTTATTTAAGAAAACACTTACCCTCTCTAAAAGCTGTTAAAAATGTATCACACCGTGCCACTTTTGTCAATAAAACGTAGATTGGCAAACGATAAAGAGTTGTAATGTCGCGGAATAGTAAAGAGTTGGAAACGTGGAATATTGTCAAAGTTTCGTTGCCTATGCCGAGAGCCAGAGGCAGTAGGTTAGCCAAGAGGTAAGAGGGTTGAGCATGCATCGGACTGTGTCGTCATGCATGGGCAATGGGCTGGTTATCCACGACAGGCGAGAGAGAATTTCTTAGCACCCGGGTTTGTGTTAGACGGAGACTTTCGTAGAGTGTAAGACAGAGGTATAGCGTCAGCTGTACTGCATTTCACAACATCGCCTAAGTCTGAATTGCCTCTCTCGTGCCTTTACTTTTCCTAAAGCCAAACTGATCGTCACCTAGCGTATTCCCAATTTTCTTTTCCATTCTTCTGTATATTATTCTTGTAAGCAGCTTCGATGCATGAGCTCTTAAGCTGATTGTGCGATAATTCTCGCACTTGTCAGCCCTTGCCGTCTTCGGAATTGTGTGGATGATGCTTTTCCGAAAGTCAGATGGTATGTCGCCAGACTCATATATTCTACACGCCGACGTGAATAGTGGTTTTGTTGCCACTTCCCCTAATGATTTTAGAAATTCTGATGGAATGTTATCTATCCCTTCTGCCTTATTTGACCGTAAGCCCTCCAAAGCTCTTTTAAATTCCGATTCCAATACTGGATCCCCTATCTCTTCTAAATCGACTCCTGTTTCTTCTTCTATCACATCAGACAAATCTTCACCCTCGTAGAGGCTTTCAATGTATTCTTTCCACCTATCTGCTCTCTCCTCTGCATTTAACAGTGAAATTCACGTTGTACTCTTAATGTTATCACCGTTACTTTTAATGTCACCAAAGGTTGTTTTGACTTTCCTGTATGCTGAGTCTGTCCTTTCGACAATCACATCTTTCTCGATGTCTTCACATTTCTCTTGCAGCCATTTCGTATTAGCTTCCCTGCATTCCTATTTCATTCCTCAGCGACTTCTATTTCTGTATTCCTGGTTTTCCCGGAACATGTTTGTCCTTCGTCCTTTCATCAATCAACTGAAGTATTTCTTCTGTTACCCATGGTTTCTTCGCAGCTACCTTCTTTGTACCAATATTTTCCTTCCCAACTTCTGTGATGGCCCTTTTTAGAGATGTCCATTCCTCTTCAACTGTGCTGCCTACTGCGCTATTCCTTATTGCTGTATCTATAGCGTTAGAGAACTTCAAACGTATCTCGTCATTCCTTAGAACTTCCGTATCCCACTTCTTTGCGTATTGATTCTTCCTGACTAATGTCTTGAACTTCAGCCTACTCTTCATCACTACTATATTGTGATCTGAGTCTATATCTGCTCCTGGGTACGCCTTACAATCCAGTATCTGATTTCGGAATCTCAGTCTGATCATGATGCAATCTAATTGAAATCTTCCCGTATCTCCCGGCCTTTTCCAAGTATACCTCCTCCTCTTGTGATTCTTGAACAGGGTATTCGCTATGACTAGCTGAAACTTGTTACAGAACTCAATTAGTCTTTCTTCTCTTTCATTCCTTGTCCCAAGCCCATACTCTCCTGTAACCTTTTCTTCTACTCCTTCCCCTACAACTGCATTCCAGTCGCCCATGACTATTAGATTTTCGTCCCCCTTTACATACTGCATTACCCTTTCAATATCCTCATGCATTTTCTCTATATGTTCATCTCCAGCTTGCGACGTCTGCATGTATACCTGAACCATCGTTGTCGGTGTTGGTTTGCTGTCGATTCTGATTAGAACAACCCGGTCACTGAACTGTTCACAGTAAGACACCCGCTGCCCTACCTTCCTATTCATAACGAATCCTACACCTGTTATACCATTTTCTGCTGCTGTTGATATTACCCGATACTCATCTGACCAGAAATCCTTGTCTTCCTTCCACTTCACTTCACTGACCCCTACTAAATGTAGACTGAGCCTTTGCATTACCCTTTTCAGATTTTCTAGTTTTCCTACTACGTTCAATCTTCTAACATTCCACGCCCCGACTCGTTGAACATTATCCTTTCGTTGATAATTCAATCTTTTTCTCATGGTAATCTCCCCCTTGGCAGTCCCCTCCCGGAGATCCGAATGGGGGACTATTCCGGAATCTTTTGCCAATGGAGAGATCATCATGACACTTCTTCAACTACAGGCCACATTTCCTGTGGATACACGTTAAGTGTCTTTAATGCAATGGTTTCCCTTGCCTTCTGCATCCTCATGTCGTTGATCATTGCTGATTCTTCCACCTTTAGGGGCAATTTCCTACCCCTAGGACAAGAGAGTGCCCTGAACCTCTCTATCCACTCCTCCGCCCTCTTTGACAAGGCCGTTGGCAGAATGAGGCTGACTTCTTATGCCGGAAGTCTTCGGCTGCCAATGCTGATTATTTATCAAAATTTAGGCAGTGGCCCGGGACCGAAAGCGTTTTGATTATGAATCAAAGACGCAACCCCTAGACCACGGTGTTATAAACTAATAATGTTTATTTGGAGTTTCTGACGTGTCCATATTCATTTCCTAGCATCCTAACAACTGGAGAGGTCACCGCCCGTCCTCCAGTCCACTGTAGGCAACCGGGGCACCTACAGAGTACCCAGTACCCAGGTTGTGAAGAAACAGATATGTTTACTATCCTGCTTGTACACATTAATTATCCAGTGTAGTGTCATTTGTTGTTGCTGTAGCGTTCAGTACGCTATATACTGGTGTATTCGTGCATCAGAGTAACTTATTAACTGCATGGCGATGATACACATTGTGATCACAGTTTTTGTTTTGTAAAGATTTATGATGTATAAGCATGACGATAAGGTAGAAATGCCGCTGATCTTCATTTGTTGACTTGAAATAATTTAGTAACTTGCATTCTTATATTCAGTATTGTTACGGAACATTATGATTATTATGCTTTTATCTCTGTCTTTTACTCAACTGTACATTCTGTTCAGACACACACTGTAAAGCAGACGATTTCCTGACAAGCCATCGTCTTCTCACTGGATGTTTCTTCGTCTTATTTTTTGTCTACGTGAAATGGTAAATTTAAATGCAAGACCTCGAAATCGTCGTAAAAGTCGAAAAGACGTAGCTAATTAGGTCGCTGTGCTCGTTGCCGCAGCCGCGAATCCTCGAGTCAGCACTCGACGAATTCAACATGAAGTTGGAGTCACGAAAACATGTACACATCGCATTCTGCAACGTTTTAAATCCCATCCTTATGACGTTCATTTACGCAAAGAATTTCATGGAAACGACATCAGAAATAAGGTTCAATTTTGTCAGTGGGCTCAGTAACAACTTCTGACCAATCCTAATTTGTTCTCAGGTGTTCGCTTCACCGACGAGGCGTTATTCTTCAACAAAGGAACTGTCAATGTGAGAAATATGTATTACTGGTCCATCAACAATCCGCGACCGCTCTGACAGGTAGACCATCAGCGTCTATGGAACGTTACAGTTTGGTGCGGAATTACTGCAGTACCAGTATCGGACCTTTGTTTGTAAATGGCAAGCAAAATGGCTGACAATATACGCGATTTTTAGGACACCCTCTTTGTGTTCTCTTGAACGCCGTATCTCTGAAACCGAGGATGGTCCTGTGGTATCAGCATGATGGATGCCCTACACACTAAGCGTTGCGTGCACGTCGAATCCTGGAACGAAAACCCTGGTGGTGCACTGGACGTGATGGGCCAGTTAGTTGGCCTGCCCGGTCTCTGGACCCTGTAGCATTGGACTCCTTTTCTGTGTGGAACAGTCAAGGATGGTGTCCATCAAAATGCTGCAAAAACACGAGACGACATTCAGCAACGCATTTTTGATTCCTGTACAGCCGTCACAGACGAAGTAGTAGCACGATGTAGGGCTTCCTTCATCCGTAGAGTTAACCTATGCATGAATGGCTATAGTCACCATTTTGAGCATGTGATGGAAACCCTCCGTTTATCACGCAGTAGTATCACGGTGAAGCTTACTGCATACTACGCACCCACAGTGTAACACTGCCTCTGGGTTTGATAATGGCGTAAATTCGCGAGGAAGATAGCCCGTAAGACCACAAGGCTCTTCAGGTACCATGAAGGCTGTCTAACATCTGAGATGTTGACAGCTATGTTTCACTCGCTGGGAAGATAACTAACTACATTGTGTGCTTGAAGGGGTGTGTTTCACCTAGTACCCACTTTTTTATTTGAAACCAAATGCCACTGATGAGATACTGAATCTGAAGATGGCCAGTGTATGGTAAAACCCGTAGGGATTGTCATATTATAAACGGGATTGTGTATTAGGTAAAAAGAGAGGGACAGAACCATAAGCTGCTTGCATACCCACTATAGCTTCGGCGAAAAATCCTTCGGTATTCAGTAATTTAAACACAGGCCATTATTTAATGTGCATACTTCTACGTTGGTCACATTCTCAACAAACTGTTCACAGAACACTCCAACATTTCTGACAGTGTACATGAACATTAGTGTCGGTATATTTGTATAATGCCTCCCGGAAAAAAGGGACAGTAACGCCTTACTTACTCTCCTGCTCACTCATGCCTATATAGCACGTTCGAAAGATAGTATCATGATTTAATCAAATTTTTCTCAGTTTTATGCTGCGCAGGATTGTAACCGTTCCAGTCCCGGTCGGAAATGGCCTTCATCAGGGTAGATAAAACTTAATAGATTCTGATTTAACTGAAAGGTTACATTATTAGCAGAAAGGATAATTGACCAATTAACAATATGTGCATTCTACAGTTCAGAAAAAAAATTCAATATAACTGATTCTGGACTACCGAGGCACAATATTCTGATATTTTATAGCATACCTCTCATCATAATGAACAGTTTGCAGGATATTTCAACTGCGATTTATAAAATAAAGTTTGAAATTCATCGCACATACAGAATAGTAGTTTCTACTGGTTAAATCGAATCTTTCGAGATATTTAACTACAGTACAGGTTTAGAATGAGGGAAAATCTACAGACGAGCTGAAACATTACGGAAAAAACTGCTGCACTTGCGTATGAAACGAAAATTTACGATTAGTAACGTTTCAGAGTACAGGAAAGAATCCTGTAGCGGTTTTTCACAATCGAAGGTTATTCAAATTTTCGTTGCCGAAAATGAAATTCACTTACCTATTAAAAGTAGAAACGAACGTCTTAAATGCAGCCCGATTAAATGAATATGTGAGAGTCCTGTGACTGTCTTCTGAATTTTACAACGAATATTGTTAGCTTCGTCTCGTTTGGTTGCAATTCGTTTATAAAATGAACAAAGGTTATCAAATGGCGCAGATTATGGAAGCAAGTTGCTGCATCACAAGCTAGAAAGTAATAACACGAGTCTTTTCAAAACCTTTACTGCAGCTGAATGCCCTTTTCAGTACAACCATAATCATCTGTATAATTCCTGTACATTTCCTGAACAAACTTAAATGTGAATGAATACAGGTATACCGGTATGCAATACGTTCGGTGACTACTGTAAGAGAAATGATGCACCTGTGGTGATGGATCTTGCAGACTGGTCCTCTTCGAGTCTCTTCACACTTCCAGCACTTGAAAGTCATCGCTTAGACATCAGTTTTATGGAGGTGTGTTACACAGTTACCAAGAAACTCGAAAACAGTGACTCTCAAAATTAGATTTCGTAAATCTGCTAACTATAAGACATTTCGAGAGTTTTAAGATAGCTGCCAGTAAAATGAATGCACAGAGAAGAAGTCGGGTAGTGATAAAGTCGTTGGTTCGTACCTCATGGATAACCACTTTTTGTTTTAAATTTATTAAAATTCCATATTTAGTGAGATTTGGAAATAATGATGCAAAAATATTCTTATTTTAAAAAGCAGAGCCCCACAATTCTGCGCAATCGGCACCGACCGACTGCTGCATCCTCAAGCAATGGCGTCATTCACATGAGCTGTGGAGGAGCGTCGGGTCGCCACACCGTTCTCCTGATCTGAGAGCCGCTACTTCTCACTGAAGCAGCCCCTCAGCTGACATGACGAGGCCGATAGGAATTTCGTTTAGTCGTTCTACCAAGGAAAAATTCCTGGCAACGCCGACAATCGGATCCGGGTTCTCATGATTGCAGGCAGCCTTGCTGACCACTCAGCAACAAATTCGGACAACAAATACTGAATCATAATTTTTAGTAAACATTACACCTTTCAATTTTTAATTACTCACAGCACGAAAATAAATTAAAATCTGATAGATATATGAAACAGTTCATTGTGAAATGGAAACGTTATGGTCGTCTACATCATGTTAAATCTCTAGAAATAATAAAATATTTCATTTTCTATTCGTCATTTCGCAGTTTTGAACCAAATTTTAATTCATTATTAATTCACGCATTGTCATGCAATTAGTAATTAAAACGAGGAAGATGTCATTTTTAATTAAAAACTAACGACTCTGCCGGCTTCACATGGGTGGCATTAAGTAGCTGCGGCCAGACTATTTGCATGGTATAGTGTATTTTGTTTGCGGGCCACTGTGCAAAGTTATTAACAAGTTACAGAGAATCACCTTCAGTAACTGAGTAGTGACATATACAGCATATGGCAGGAAAGTTGTGTAGAGGCACGAATGTTTCATGTAGAATTGGCGATTGGAGAGACATCTCATGGCAATGATGGGAGCACATCGTGATGCAAGAAATACGTTTACAACAAATGTAATTGTTCCATCTGAATCATGGGTCCATGTGCGAGTGAGTGATTCAGTATGTATCTGAGCCTGGTCGACGCGTCACAAACAAATGAGAAAATAATACAATTCATATATGACGTAGGTGTTTAGCTCGTGTTACAGCACTCTTCTTGTAACGGATTTGCAGTGAAGGAAGAGGTGGGAATTGTTTTTGGCAGTCTGAAGACAGCAGAAATTGTCAGTCTGCACTGTGGTGTTGTTGAGACTCATTACCGCCATTCTTTGTCGTGGACTCTTTATCGCACACTTCTTCGCCGTACCACATGAAGAATTGCGGCCACATCTAGATCTGATTAAAGATAGGCAGAGGCTGGAAGCTGTGCTATCTGCTGAAAGAACGCACTGCACGTAAAACGAAGCACAGTTGCTGAAGCCGTTTTTCAGAAAATATTTTTCTTGTAGGATAAAAATTGAACACCACACATTTCCGAATTGCGTGTTTCCTCGCTGTGTAGCTGTTCTCAAACGATTGCAGAGAAAATTTTGGTTAAAAATATTTAACCATTTCAAAATGTATGTCTCACATTACAGGCTGATCACGAGGTGGTTCCCTTGACATTACTGATCATATTTATAACGATACTTAAAAGCAGAATAACTCATTGAATTAAGAGTACGAATTTTTAATGCTGTTCTGATGGAATCAGAAATACGCATTCTTAAACGATCGTCATGTTTTGAGTGAGAAAAAGCGATCCGGCCGGTCATTTCTGAAGAACTGCATAGATGTGCGTCTGGAGTCACTTACTGAGTTTTACAATTTACTGCTGCGCTCTCAAGTTATGGCGGATCAAATTTTCTAAAGCACTACCTGAGATAATGGTCCAATTTTTCCTAATTAATTTTTCATTTGTTAATAGAAATGTAGTTTCAGTAAATATAAAAGGAAAACGTGGTGGTCGCAGAGATACAAACTTGATACGCAAGTTGTGCAATCAGCTTTCAGTATCTATGTAAACACGCTGACTGCTACGAGTCAGCCGGCTCTGCTATGTTTGCCGGCGACCACGTGGCAGCCAACGTGATAACAAACCAGCTAATTTTTTTTTCTACCGATTCAATATTGTCGCGAGTGCTGCCATGGATGTGGACGCCCCACTCTCTACGCCCAGACGTCGTAGTAGCTGAACGCCTGGTACCACTTTGGGACTTACTCGTCTTTCCTTTCGCTGATTTCATGCGTATTCTTCAACTGTCCTCCAATACGCTCGACAGTCCACGGCCGTCAGTAGATGATGTCTGCCTGATTTTCACCTAGCGGCGTATGTTTGTTTGCGTTTCCACTTCAGAATCACGTGACCAACAGTCAACTTGGTCAGCATTACACTGAGGCGCAAAACAGTGATGGGAGATCGATATGAACTAATACAGATGGCTGCAGCATCGCTCACAGGAGGTATAAAAGCGCAATGCGTTGGCAGATCTGTCGTTTCTACTTAGGTGATTCATGTGAGAAGGTTTCCAATGTGGTTAGGACCACACGACGGGAATTAATAGACTTTGAACGCGGAATGATAGTTGTAACTAGACGAGTGGGACACACCATTTCTGAAATCGTTAGGTAATTGAATATTCTGAGATCCACTGTGTCAAGAGTGTACCGAGAATGCCACATTTAAAGCATTACATCTCACCACAGACAGCGCACTGGCTGGCGTCCGTCGCTTCACGACAGAGGGCTTCGGTATTCGCATAGAGTTGTCAGTGCTAACACACAAACAACATCACGTGAAATAACCGCAGAAATCACTGTGGGACGCAATACAAACGTATCCGTTAGGACAGTGGTGTCAATGGGCTGCGGCAGCAGATGACTGACGCGAGTGACTTTGGTAGCAGCTAGACATGGCCTGCAAAGGCTCTCCTCGACTCGCGACCATTTCGGTTGGATCGTAGGCGACTAGAAAACCGTCTCCTTGTCAGCTGAGTTCCGATTTCAGTTGGTAAGAGCTGATGATACGATCTGAGTGTGGCGCAGACCCTACGAAGCCATGGACCCAAATTATCAACAAGACACTGTGCATGCCGCTGGTGGCTTCATGAAGACTTGGGCTGTGTTTACATGGAATGAACCGATCACTGACTGGAAGTGGTTATGTTTGGCTACTTCGAGACCATTTGCACCCATCCATGGACTTTATGTTCCTAGACAACGAGGGAATTTTTATGGGTGACATTAGGGCCATGTCGCTGGAAACTCGTTTGAAGAAAATTCTGGAGAATCCGAGCGAGTGATTTGGTCACCCAGATCGCCCGACATGAATTCCGTCGAACATTTGTGGGATGTAATGGAGAGGTCAGTTTGTGCACATAATCTTGGACCGGCTACACATTTGCAATTATGGAGGGCTATAGAGGCACCATGACTGTAGGGGACTTCGAAACACATGTTCAGTCCCTGTCACGTCAAGTTGCCGCACTACACCAGTCGAAAGGAGGTCCACCACGATGTTAGGAGGTGCTTCATGACTTCTTGCACCTCAGCGTAAATTTATTTTGTAAAGTTTAATTTGAGAGGTGTGAAGATTATCAGGTAATGTTATTGCTGCATTGCTTGCTCACACGTAATTAACGGAGGGTTTGTAGAAGGCAAATTTGTTTATGATTTCTCTTTATGGGCGGGGGTTGGTTAGTTTGACAGATTTTCCCTGACAAGTTTGCTGCTCAGATAACACCAACTGACTAGTCCACGTTCTAAGTTACTGAGCTCTCCCGACCGACACTATATGCTATGACTGCTTCTCCACTGACAACACAATTCTCACTGTCTCCTTTTACATTGGTAGGTCTGTTTCCCGTGACATCTAGTGATCAGTTGTCCATTACATGGGGTGTCCGGGTATTTTTGTCAGCTAGTGTCTACGGTCTCCCTGTTTTCAAACGCCAAGTATTAGAGTTTCTCAATGACTGCCTCGTACTGTTTTAGGAAACTGATGTCCCTGTAGTGACCATCATCCTGTAAGTATGGTGAAATTCTAGTAGGAGAGGCAGCTTGTAAGGTCCCCTGCGTAGTGCAATTCATATGTAAAAATATCTGTGTCCAGTATATTACCAGGAAAGTCATCTTTGACTAAGGTTTACACATAGCTATGTCAAACTGCAAGCGATCATAATGCTTTTGCTGAGTTTTGTATGTACCACGAACTGGAATGTATGTTCGTAACTAACATGTTATTTCTGTAAAAAGTGCGCCATGTTGAAATAAAATATTGTTGGATCCTAATGCACCTAAACATCTCGATAGAACTTCGCTACCTAGCCTTCCTGGTACTTCGTATCTATGGCCTGTATATTCATACAAAACAGTCTTTTACTGATAAATGTACATCTGACGATGGCATTATGCTACCAAAATCCATTATGTTGAAGTAAATGGAATGATCATATAAAGTTGATCGTCGGTAAAGCAGATACCAGACTGAGATTCATTGGAAGAATCCTAAGGAAATGCAATCCGACAACAAAGGAAGTAGGTTACAGTACGCTTGTTCGCCCACTGCTTGAATACTGCTCAGCAGTGTGGGATCCGCACCAGATAGGGTTGATAGAAGAGATACAGAAGATCCAACGGAGAGCAGCGCGCTTCGTTACAGGATCATTTAGTAACTGCGAAAGCGTTACGGAGATGATAGATAAACTCCAGTGGAAGACTCTGCAGGAGAGACGCTCAGTACCACGGTACGGGCTTTTGTTAAAGTTTCGAGAACATACCTTCACCGAAGAGTCAAGCAGTATATTGCTCCCTCCTACGTATATCTCGCGAAGAGACCATGAGGATAAAATCAGAGAGATTAGAGCCCACACAGAAGCATACCGACAATCCTTCTTTCCACGTACAATACGAGAGGTACTCAGGGTACCCTCCGCCACACACCCTCAGGTGGCTTGCGGAGTATGGATGTAGATGTAGATGTAGATGTTTTGAAACGTGACAGAAGCACCAAATTGAGTTCTTTATAAAAATATGGTCTCTCATATGCGTGTTTGTACTGACAAAAAGATACAGTGTACATGTGCCACACCAAGCGACGCGCGTATAGCAGTCTCGGATTTTCGCCGCAGACGGCTATGGAGGGATGAGTGTTTTGTCGCGGTTTCTCCACTCCACTTCTGAGGCGATTACGCGCTTCATTTCTCGGCTCGTCTTTCCTGTCTGAACCTCATTAAAACTTTCAAAGAAGTTGGGCGTGACCCGCGGCTTCCGAAAATCCCACCCCTCTGTTTCTGAAGCGTTACCGCCTTGGCCGATTGAGTCCTCCTCAATGCAGCAGCGAGCGTCTAAAAGGGCGCTTCAGAAATCTCTACTCCTCCTCCTACCAAGCACCCTCGGGAAAAGTGCCCTGGGCCTTTACGGTGGTCTCGAGACGATTGTGGTTTGGAATAATACGGTTACTATTCATTATCGCTTGCACATCTTTCTTTATGACGTGACTTTCTTCGTACAGCCATAAATATACATTTACGTTCAGTCATTTACTTCTCATCCTTCTGGCTCCTGTGAGGTTAGGTACGGGTTATTCCTTTTTTTTAAGTTGAAAATATAATTTTGCGTTTTCGTCCATCTTCTTTCATGTATTTTCCCAAAAGTGAAAGCAGAATTTCCTCCCTCTTTTGCATAGTACTAATCATATTTCTCAAAAACCTAAGTACTGCGTTAATCGCTTGCTATATCTACATCTATATGTCAACTCCAATTCACACTCAAATCAATAGCAAAGGGTTCACAGAACCACTTTCAGGCTATTCTCTCCCGTTCAAGTTCCCAACAGCAAACGTGGAAAATGAATATCAAAAGATGTCATTGCGAGGTCTGATAGGTACTATTTTCTAACGATGCTCCTTTCTGTCCACTTAATTTTCAACGCTCTCCAGTAACATCACATTTCAAATGTTATCGTTTCAAGTTATCCAGATTTGTGATGATTCGCATTTCACTTCCACCTAATGCACTTGAAACGTCCCACACAATATTTTTAGCGGCACTTAATCGGACTTTCAAAAATCTCTACAACAGAATGGCCCTGACTAACAGTAACCTATACCTTTCATGAATCACTTACCTCACAAAAATCATCGTTACTCAAACCACTGCAATACAGTGTGCACCAATACTGCCAGCTGAATAAAAGATTCTAACTACTGACTACTGATAGGCATAGTTATCAAATGACAGATTTTGATAGAGAACAAACAATGTATTTACCTTAATAGTGTTCAAAAGTCATAATCTATATCAGTTCATGACATGCAGTCTTACAAATTTACTGTCTCTGATGGACACACGTCCAGATCATCCGCTCTCAAAACTTCGCCATCTCTCTCCCCACAGCCACCACCGCTGGCGGCTCACCTCCAACAGCGCAACGCTACGCGCTGTTAACATCCAACTGCCCAACAATACAATAGCAAATATTGCAACAATGCGAAGCAGCCTCAGACCTCGCACAGCACAGCCAGTGATTTTCATATAGAGCGCTACCAATATAAAAACCTAAACAGCCTACCTACACTGTGCTCCAGACATACATTCTCAACACTTATTTCTAAGTTCTATATCAATACGTGATATCAATAGAAGTGCTTCACTCCAGAAAGCTGTGACAATTTATGTCCAATATCTTTCTTGCTTTGATCATCCATTGTAATACTGCTTCCTAGATAGGAGAATTCTTTCGCCTCCACAACCGCATGCTTCCCAATTGCAATGTCAAGTGAGCTGTTGTTCTTCTTCTCCATCATCTTAGCCTTGAGCTACATTCATCTCCTTTCAAGAGGTCTTCTTTATATCTAATGCGCTATATTGCATGGGAATTTTAGCACTGATATCTGTTCCTCATGAACTTTTTTCTTGTTCTGAAATTTTCCTGCACTTCCCTTATTGCTTGTCTAACACACAAACATAACAACAATGATGGTAAGCTGCAACTTTGCCCTACTCCATTTTTTGAGCTTCCAAATTTGAGTATGTAGAACATTCATCTATCTCTTTATTTTCATTCCAATACCATAAGTTCCAGGAGATGACCTGGGGGAGTCTCTGCGAATACTTTGAGACTCAAGCAAAACAATGGGGTTAATACGCGATTACAAGAACTCAGCAAGAGAGTTCTCTTAGCCTCTGTCACCTCAGTTCCCCAACTTCCTATATACACGTGGTACCCTTGTTAAGCCGAGAAACTCAGAGGAAGGTTGGGTAGCTAACCCCAGCGGGAAACTGAGCCGGTGAGCAGATACTTGAGGGGGGTGGGGGGCAGGAGTGAGAGAAGTCACTAGACCAACATCACAGTGCAACAACATTCTGCATTCAGAGAAGAAAACGAAAGACAAAGCATCTGAATTTATTACTGTCACTGCTACTTTTACAGCTATGTTCATCTAGACATCTACGCTCTGCGAACCACAAATGGTGTGCACAGCAGAGGATTTTTCTCCGTTCCATTCACTTATGGAGCGAGGGAAAAATGATCGTTTAAATACCTCGGTGCGTAGTGTAATTAATCTCACCCTCACCGTTGCTATGGGAGCGATATGTAGAGGGTTGCAGTGTACTCCTAGAATCATCATTTAAAATCGATTCCTGAAAGTTTTCTTAGTACACTTTCTAGTAGTTGTTTCCGTCTGTCTACAATAGTCTGCCAATTCTTTCAACATCTCTGTGACATTGTCCGTAGGGGCAAAAAAAAACCTGTGACCATTCCTGCCCCCCTATTCCGTAGACGTATAATATCCCTGTTTGTCCTATTTGTTACGGTCCCCACGCACTTTAACAATATTGTAGAAAGGGTCGCATGAGTGTAAGGAACCACCTTTGCACTCTTATATTTTCCCCCAGTATTCTAACTGCTGCGTGCTTTATCCATGCTGTGTGTATCATATCCGTGAGACTACTTCCCCATATTCGCAATAACACAGAACGAATTTACTCCAAATGAGGACTCGCAGTTTTAAAGTACGCAGTACCATTGGATTTGCTGAATCTGTGTTCCGTCAAAATAACGCTTAGCTTGCTGCAAGTTCATACGTTAGACTGACGTCGATATTCAATCCACATGAAATATTGAAACCAGTACGACTTCAGTTTTTATTTTTAAATTGCCGTTAACACGGTACGCCACGCAGAAACGTTACAAGCAGTCTACAACTCTCAAAAACCTTCCGGCAAGTAAGCTTTTACTCCTGACTGTTCCAGTGTAACACTGCATATTCCTAATAATCTTCAAGAACACTGGCACACGTAATCCTATTCCTGCAGGTGAACATAGTAACGGTATATTTAAAACCAATACTTACGCCATATTGGGGAATCGAACCAGTTGGTGAAAACGTGGCGATAGAGGCCAGTAATAACCCTCCGTTCCTACTTCTTGGTTCTCGCTCATGAGCCTCGGCTTTGAAGGTCGTTCAAGCCCATCTCGAAACACTCAGTGTCGCCTCCGCACGTAAGTGCAGTTTCCCTCCCCCTTTCCTCGGATTTCTGGCAAAGACTCTCGCTGGCATCCCTTCAGAACTGGGGAAGACCGTAGAAGTTTAGCAGACTGCAACATCTGTTCAGCATTGATCAGCCACTTGAACTACACTGAATGCTAAGTCGAAGACTCAAATATTATATCGACGACGTCAAAATACGCTGCAAAACAGCTCAGAATTTGAAACCGGGAAATTTAAGTTTCACACTCCATTCACAATAAGATTCACGATGCTGTGACAAATGCTCTACCTAAAGTGTATTATTTAAGAGTATTCTTAGCTTTCACAACGGCTGCAAGTTACAGGTTACAGTAATTTTTAATTAATTAAGAACTATCAGTTGTTTCAGTTACAACTACAAGGTGCTTTGTGCAATCGTTACTGCTTTTGGTTGTTATAATTCACACTGACCTTTGTCATCTGAAGTGAAGTGTGCCGCCTTTGTCACAGACAATAGTAGCTTCGACGTGAAATACAATATTTCAGTGGCGATAGATAGGGCACAATACGCTAAAGCCAAAGCGTCGAGACTGCGATATTTACACTTGTCATATTATCAGTTCTTTCCCATTATATGCACGACATGCATGCTGATCAACTCCTTAACAGCTGCGTACAAAACTATCAATCTGAGGATAGCAATCGAGAGTATCAGTGGTAACCTGTGTGCACTTTCAATATGAACACTTTCCGTTGTGTTAAAGCTTAATAGGTCGGAAACCTAAGCGGCGCTGGCTTGTCAATCTACGCCTATTAGACCGAAATTTCGGGAATCCGTGCCATCTTTAATGTGAGACAAATTTAAATTTCTCTCCTTCAGCAGAGAGAGTAGATGAAAATAGTGTTCAGCATATGGCTACAGTTCTCGAGAACGAATTTTCATCTCTCTATACTATCCAATCTTTCCATGTTCGTATTTACAACTGTTGATTACAGCGATTTTATCGTGGAAAGGGTCTCTCATGAAAGCTAATACCACCTGTAGCTGGTGATGAACGCCAGTGTAGGATATATCTATGACGTTCGGCTTTTCGAAAATACTTCACCATATCGTGCACAGCTATTGCGGCAACGTGCGACCAAGAGCACGTAGTTTCACACTCTTGTCTCGTTCACCGTCTTGTCAACGTATACTGTCCTTCACGTCTCTCCTAGATCCACGCTTATCAGAACAACACAGTAGAAACTCTTGTTCCCATCAGATGGAATCCTTCCTGTGTCACTATGTCATTCAGCTGCCTTCTCTAAGTTCTTTTCACTAGCAGGAATTCCCTTTTGAAATGATCTGTCTTACTATATCAAACAACTGAATGACACCTCCATTATCAAAAGACCGCTAATGGAACTTACATGAAATCAACATTAACATCTTGCTTTGTCCAGTGCGCACACCCAGTACCATTAAAGCTCAGTACCTTTCCTACTCAACAGACAGTCTTGATTTGCCAGACACCCTAGTCGATGCAGTCTGTCCCTCCCTCGTATCTTCATGTTTCATAAAATCTCACCAATAACTTCGGTGTTCTATTTTGTATTATTATTATTATTATTATTAATATTATTACATTAGTATTACGGTTAACATTCAAGAAATTAATGTTATCGATAGTGGTATTACTAACAGTACCTACTCAGTACTAATATGGTAAATGACATAACATACATCCAAATCTCGCTTCAAATAATTTTTAATGCAATTACTGTCACTAAGTTATTATTTAGCATATTAAAATTATTAATAAAATTTAATTACCTGAGATGCCGGACTTCTTCGGTTTTAAAACTTTGATTAAATGTAAGAGAGGGTCTACAGACACTAATCACGTTAAATGATGAGATATATCATTTCACATTAGCGACAGAAATAACCAAGAAATTGATAGGACCCTAAGTTCCTGGAAGTAAGTTTCTAATCCGATGTTCCTACTGAAATTCATTCCAGTCTCATTAAACTCAGTCTCCCTATCTCTACAAAAGATTGAGAAGTTCAGGTGGAAACCTGCTTAATGTGTAACTCTCTGCCTAAAGGTAGAATTAGCAACAGTCGACAGTTGGATGGTGTAGAATGCAATGGAGAAACTCTGATTAAAAGAGTAAATACTCATGATGATGATTTGTTGAGAAGATTTTCTGAAAATCGTTCGAATGAATATGGTGAAAAAGGATTAGGGGATTCCATGAAATATTGCCTAGAGTATTACAGAAACTTGAATGTATTGAAGAAATCAATGTAAAAAAAGATGCGATACACTTAAAGTCATTAGTGGAGTAAAATGCAAAAAGAGTGATTCAAGGTTACATGATTGTAGGGACGTAATAACAGCATTAGCGAACAGTGTAACAGATCCAGGCGTTTTTATACATAGAGGGCGACACAACAGAGTAAGTCATTTTTGGCAAAGCGTGACTGTTTTCTCTTGCTCCAAACAACATTAGCTCTTGTGGTAAGCTCCTCTGGTCTTCCACTATTTTGTGTGTTATTAGCTTTATATAGATTTTAAAGTAACCTGCCTTCGTATTACTGTCATATCATCAGGAAGCTACATCAGGTGTGCATCGCGATTGTGAAGCCAAACTACCAATGGCATCTAGTTCGCTCAGTGACGAGCGACATGAATACCTCGGCTGCCGTGACGGTTAATGATATCGCAGACGCGTGTTCCGACAGTGTTCAGTCAGGATGGCCAACTGTTGCATGTCGAAGTCCCCCGCCCCTTGCCGCTGGCCGCGTCCCGTGTCGGCGATTGTCCCGTGTGACAAGCCGTGCGTTACACGGCCGGCCGGCCACAGCGACGACTTCGCTTTATCATACGCCAGCCACCGGCCGCTCGGCGGATAATTAATATTTGCTGCCAACTGTTGCACGTGAAGCCTCGTCCGCCACAACTCAGCGCTCTGCGGTTATTGACCGGCCTCCAAACAAGAGTCGTGGATGAAAGGCGGCCGGACGTCTCGGTCCCCAGCTGTTGCGCACACGGGATGACTGGCGTCGGACATATTCCCTTTGACGGCAGAGCACTGGCGAAACGGTTGGCTACACTTTGTTTGCAACCCTAATTACATTCGCCTTTCCCTATATTATCGAACACCGTTATGGTGTTCTGATTTACACGGGGTGTAACACAAATAACAGCCGAAGCTAACACGGGTGAAAATATACGATATTACATCTACATCTACATCTACATTTGTACTTCGCAAGCCACCCAACGGTGTGTGGCGGAGGGCACTTTACGTGCCAGTGTCATTACCTCCCTTTCCTGTTCCAGTCGCGTATGGTTCGCGGGAAGAACGACTGCCGGAATGCCTCCGTGAGCGCTCGAATCTCTCTAATTTTACATTCGTGATCTCCTCGGGAGATATAAATAGGGGGAAACGCACCCTCTTGAAACCTGGACAGCAAGCTACACAGCGATGCAGAGCGTCTCTCTTGCAGAGACTGACACTTGAGTTTGCTAAAAATCTCCGTAACGCTATCACGCTTACCAAGTAACCCTGTGACGAAACGCGCCGCTCTTCTTTGGATCTTCTCTATCTCGTCCGTCAACCGGATCTGGTACGGATCCCACACTGATGAGCAATACTCAAGTATACGTCGAACGGGTGTTTTATAAGCTACTTCCTTTGTTGATGGACTACATTTTCTAAGGACTCTCCCAATGAATCTCAACCTGGTACCCGCCTTACCAACAATTAATTTTATATTATCATTCCACTTCAAATCGTTCCGCACGCATACTCACAGATATTTTACAGAAGTAACTGCTACCAGTGTTTGTTCCGCCATCATATAATCATACAATAAAAGATCCTTCTTTCTATGTATTCGCAATACAGTACATTTGCCTATGTTAAGGGTCAGTTGCCACTCTCTGCACCAAGTGCCTATCCGCTGCAGATCTTCCTGCATTTAGCTACAATTTTCTAATGCTGCAACTTCTCTGTATACTACAGCATCATCAGCGAAAAGCCGCATTGAACTTCCGACACTATTTCATTTATATATGTTGTGAAAAGCAATGGTCCCATAGCACTCCCCTGTGGCACGCCAAAGGTTACTTTAACGTCTGTAGACGTCTCTCCATAGAGAAAAACATGCTGTGTTCTGTTTGCTAAAAACTCTTCAATCCAGCCACACAGCTGGTCTGATACTCCGTAGGCTCTTGCTTTGTTTATCAAGCGACAAGGCAGAACTGTATCGAACGCCTTCCGGAAGACAAGGAAAATAGCATCTACCTGGGAGCCTGTATCTAATATTTTCTGGGTCTCATGAACAAATTAAGCAAACAAAAGCGTGTTATTAAAATGTTTCTGAAAACGAGTGTTTTGCGAGATAATAGGGAATGTGTTGTATCAGAAAATTACTTCAGAATGAAATGTTGTCCTAGTTTGTTCAAATGAACGAGAAATGAAAACCTGCCGATTAAGAATCCTTCAAATCCTCAAATTTCCCCTGTTTATATATTTATTTATTTGAATTGGTAAGGTTAGGGGCACAGTCCCTCTCTAACATCCAAACAGATATTCTACATTTGATTAACTATGACCAGCACGTTATGAGCGACAGAGGTAACACCAAACCACAACATATTTTCACGTCTAATACGGCGTAGGAAACCTGTTGGCACTCAATAAATCTCCCAGTCGTCTGGAAATGAATAAATACAGGTTCTATATGGTGTTCAAAGGAATCTTATACTATTTTCCCTGCGAAATACTAGCATACTCAGGAACCCATGCTGAATGTTCATGGCGCTCATGCAACCTTCTCCCTAAAGTAGACCATAAAAGGATCAAAAATATTGAACTCTGGTCACTATTCTAGCGAGGTAAGGTGTGACAAAACCGGCCCTGGACGATGAGTGCTGTCATCTTGGAATATAGCACTAATGGGAACAAACATTGTACCATGTGATGGACCTGATCAGCCAAAATGGTCGAATAATCCGTGGCACTACGGCGACCTTGTAGAATTACTATGGGTCTCATGGAATACCACGATATAGCTACACAAATAATCACCGAAGCCCCACTATATTTCACTCTTGGGACATAAATTCGGCCTGAGTTGGTAACAGTATGAAACAAGACTCATCTGACCAAATGACTTCCTTTCACTGCTACATAGTCCAGGTTTTATGGCTTCGGCACCACGTTTCCTATTTCGAGCATTTGAATCAGAGATGAATGGCTACGAATTCCAGCTCACCCTGCTCTGCCCTGTTTATGGGGCTCCTTCTTTTTGTTTTGGCACTGTCAGGGTTCGCGAGTTGGCTTTCAGTTCTGCAGCAATTTTTGTAGGAATCATCCTCTTATTTTTTTTCGTCCCCACTGTGCGGATGACGTTTCTCCGCTTTCCCTGCATGCGATTTAAATCTTTAATACGGTGTCTTGATACATTAAACACCTTAACTACCTTGACTACGGAAGCACCCGCCACAAGAGCACAAACAATTTTCCCACGTTCGAACTCACTTAGCTCCGACGTAATGCACTCACAACTTCACAAAAAATGGCTCGAAGCACTAAGAGACTAAACACCTGAGGTCTTCAGTCCCATAGACTTAGAACTACTTAAACTTAACAACCTAAGGACATCACACACATCCATGACCGAGGCTGGATTCGAACCTGCGACAGTAGCAGCAGCGCGGTTGCAGACTGAAGCGCCTAGAACCGCTTGACCACAGCGGCCGGCACACAGTTTACAGAACATTAATCTACACACGAGTGACACTTACATTGTACAGGTGCTTTCGTGGTCAAATACAACAGTGCACCCTGCAAGTATTGCTATCATCTGCATTTATATTCAAATGTCCATTTCTCTCGGTGATTCCACGTTTTTTGCAACTCCTGTACATCTAATAGAGAATCCAAAATTTAAAAATTACTATGCCGGAAATAACACAGAAGAAATTGCAGTTAATGTTCTTTCCTAACAAGTACACATGTAAAGAGAAATTACATGCCTCTAGATTTATACTGTGCTATGAGCTTTACCATTGTCGGACATAAGAGAAGGAGTGGAAGAGGAGCGTGGTAAAATACAAGTAATGAAGTGGTTCAAGTGGTTTACGGGAGACGTATGAGGCTGACAGAAGGAACTGTTTCACTTTTTCCTTAAGTTCAACAAAGCACTGAAACGTACGAAGAGGCGAATAGCAGTGTCAGGTCAGGAGTTACAAACGTTTTTGTTATACAGTTAGGCACAGACAGAAGAAGAGTCAGGCCTTGTGTTTCAGTTATGATGACCTCAGAGATAATTAACCTCTGATGCGAGGCACGGGGGTGTGCAAGCTGAGCAGCCCATGAAGTAGGCATAGTATATGGAAGTCACGTAACTTGTCTGCCCGCAACAGTCGTATAAAGCAGGTTTATGGCATAGAGCATTCATGGTTAGTTCTAGTCGTCTAGAGTTTTGGCTGCTCGTCACTAGCTGGATTATATCACAATTGTGTAGGTTCGGCAGAGCGAGTGATGCGCAGGTTAAGTTTCGAATTCGATGGAAATATGTTCCGAAAGATCTACATTTTTGGTCCATCTGACCACTGAAGACAGATCGTCACTTATATGAACTGCGGCAGTACCTATGTCCTCAGGTCTGGCACTCATGTACAACTGCAAGTCGTCGGCAACGAACGATAATTTCAGAACAGAACCCGAGGAGACGTCATTGGCATTCAAGGAGACAACAGGGGGCGAAGAACCGACTTCTCGCCGAAACCGACGGAACTTACGACGGAGCAAGTATCAAATACATATCGTTGATTAACCAGGTGTGGCAAACGCAGACCGCGCTAGCACTAAGCATACCTAAGTATGCCCATGCTGAGGGAGGTAAACAAAATGTACGTACTAGGAATATAGCTACACCAACGTCAATGGGAGTATAAAAATCCACGTATAACGCCTGTGCAAGGTCATCACAAAGAACTTGCGGTAAACTTGTGGGCCCGCACTGTGAGCGACTACTTTCTTGATCCCTGCATGTTACCTCCACGATTCCGGCGGCCAAAGTACAGACTGTTCTTTCAACAGTATTTAGTCTCGTTAATGAAGTCGGTACCTCTGTATCACAAGTAGGAAGCGGGTGTAGTAAGCTGGGATCCTGGCGCACTTTGCAGAACCCGTACACTGAGAATTAATCCCACGTAAACGGTAGACTGACTGGGGAGGACCGCGTGGTTCTCAGAATTCACCCAAGTAGCCTACTTTCTCTCGGGCTGCATGAAAACGTAAGTTCATTCTCCTCCTGTGAACTCAGAGGAGGAATTAGTTGTAAGAATTCTTGCAGCTGCCGCACACAAACAGATCATATCATACATCTTCCATCGAACACGGAACGGCGTGCTACATCAATAATGGCTGTGTGCAGAAGTTAGCAGTGCTCATTTTGAACCTTTGTTGTAAAAGTTATCAGACCAATAAAGGACTGAAACACATTTAACATTGATTTATTCTCAGTCATACCCAGTGACCTCCTGAATACTCCGTACTCACTAAATATGCATTTCCAAAACCTGGTTGCTTAACGAAATTATTTATTGTTGTCTCTGTCATCAGATCTGTCCCCTCGAGTACTGAATTTTCCGTTATTCCTCCTCTACATATTGTCTTACATATTGATATTACTATTTTAGTTCATTTTAAAATGTCCCCCATCGTCTGAAATGGTCATGCTTGTCTTAATTATTTTGAAGCTCTTAATTTGAACTCACTGACAGTTGTTGTATATTTCAAATAAAATAATATATAAAGAGATTAATTTTGGCTAGCTGCCAAAGGCGTTCGTAAACTATATGACGCTGTTGTGCGTAATATTAACTCTACCAACAATTGTTCGAGATTAGCGTTGGGAATACACTGGAACTCCACTATTTCGACAGATAATTCTGGAGAGTAGAACTGTACTAAAGATTGCGTTCACTGTCAGGAATGGCCCACGCCACGTTTGTGGTCTTATGCCTCGGTAGCACTGTGCTAGGGGATTCCCCGGCACTGGAGTGGCTGCCAACTGTTGCGCGCTAACCGCGCCGCCTATCTGCGCGGTCATCTGCTGATTGTCCCTCACCGCGCTCGCTGGATTTATGCCCGCGCAGGGCTGCCCTCGGCTTCTTTCCCTCCGGCTTCAGCCCCTACGCCTTCCGGGAGACGTGATTTGTTGGCTGTTTCCCCGGCGCAACCTGCGCCCGCAAATCGCACGCTCGACCGCAAGGGCAGCCACGGCTTCCGGACTACAGGCGTAACAGATAGCGCTAGCAGCAGGCAGCCATAATTCCCGGCGAGAAATAAAGGCCAGATGCCCTGTTCCAGGTGCTGGTCTCGTCGAAACGAGATATAAAGTTTACAAAATCTAACATTCTGCTGAACTTTGGGGGAGCGAACAAAGAAATCATTATAAAACAATTTACCCTTTTAATTTCCTCAGAGGAGTGTGATAGAACTTCCCTTATTCTCTACCTACGTAAACGATCTGATGGATGAGGTTAGCGGCAATCTGCGACTGTTTGCCAAAAAGGCTGTACTGTACGGGGAAGCATCGCCTGAGTAGCTGTAGGAGGGTACAAGATGACTTGGGCAGAATTTATACTTGGTGTGACGAATGGTATCTTGTTCTGAATGGATGAGGTTAGCGGCAACGTGCGACTGTTTGCCAAAAAGGCTGTACTGTACGGGGAAGCGTCGCCTGAGTAGCTGTAGGAGGGTACAAGATGACTTGGGCAGAATTTATACTTGGTGTGACGAATGGTATCTTGTTCTGAATGCGTAAAATTTTAATGCAGATGAGTGAGAAAAACAGTTCTCTGATCCTCTCTTCCAGTATTAGTGGTTTGCTGTTCGACTCATTCACGCCGATTACGAGTCTTGATGTAACGCTACAAACCCACATGAAGTGCAACGAGTACGTATAGTCGGTTGTAGGTAAGGCGAAAGATAAACCATGGTTTATTGAGAGTCTTGTAGGACGGTGTTACCTCATATGTAAAGAAGACAGCGTACACCCTTCATATAAGTCCCTGCTTGAGTACTGCCCAAGTGTCCGGAATACCCAGGAGGTCAGATTAAAGCTCTGTATCGAAGAAATTCAGAGGCGTTCTGTTGGAGTTGTTACCAGAATTTTCGATCAACATTCCTGCACTAAAGAAATACCACGTGAACTTAAATGGGGACGGGTACCTAAAGGGAAGAACACATTCTTTTCACAAAACACTGCTGAGAAGGTTTAGAGAACCTGATTCCTGAAAGATTCTACTGTCACCAAAGTACATCTCGCGTCAGGATTGTGAAAACAAGATAAGAGAAGTCAGGGCTCGTTCCGAAGCGTAATTTATAGACAGTCGCTTTTCCATCTCTCCGTTTGCCAATGGAACGGGAGAAGGAATGAGTGACGGAGCCCTCTTCCATGTACCGTATACTTGCTAGCGAAGCATTTATGCGAATATAGGTGTGAGGTATAGATAATATGAGTAAGGAGAACGAGCAGGTTACCGCTACTACTGTTCCACTTATACAGGCAACGAGTAAAATGGAACAAAATTTCAAGTGATCAGTTAAGCTGTCAGTAGAGTTGGTACCAAGGATGCCATTTCACAGAAAATAATGTAAAACTAGAATTGTCAAAGAGGTTTAATGTAATTAGGAACACCAGTAGACGAACACAGTCTTTGCGTTGTTCACAGTGTCTTATTGTGTTGCCTGCATTTCATCTCATAATAAAGTCTGCACCTGTTACACATGACCGTACAGTCATTTCACCAGAAATGAGTGTTACTTTTAGAATTTTAATCCACTTATTTAGTTTATCGCACAACACATAATAATAAGAAACAAATAAACCATGAAGTGAAAATATTTTTCATGTACAGAGCAGTAGTTTATGATGAAAATTTAATTCCTTCAGAGCATCAACAGAATAATCACATAGTTGAGTGTCAAAAAGGGTGACAACGGTTTTTTGTTACCTGATATAAATGTACTACTGACTGTGGTTAATGACATTCGCTCTCCGCCAAACATAATTATTGGTAACGCTACTGAAGTACAGAGACAATTAGGCTAAGGAGCACCAGAGCGGATGCTTCTAAAGGGTCATCCTAACTGTTTGCGTGAAAGTCCGAGACAAGTAACAACAAGCAATAAAATATGAAAATAATCTGTTATTAATCTTAGAGTGCCTCGCGGAGTAAAGAGCCACACGTAAGCACTTTCCGTTGTTTCAAAGTTTCAAAATACTGCTTTATTTCATGTTATTCTCTTCCGGTACACACCATTTTCAACCCAGTTCGACAGGACCAAGTTTAATACCATTCTGTTCTCTTACATCTACATCTACATCATACTCCGCAACCCACCCAATCGTGTGTGGCGGAGTGTACTTTCGGTACCACTATCTGATCCCTCCAACCCTGTTCCACTCGCGAATACTGCGTGGGAAGAATGATTGTCAGTAAGCCTCTGTATTTGCTCTAAATTCTCGAATTTTCTCCTCGTGGTCAATACGTGAGATGTATGTGAGGGAAGTAATATGTTGTCTGACTTCTCCTGAGAAGTTCTGTCCCGAGATTCCAATAGTAAATATCTCCGTGATGCACAACGTCTCTCTTGTAACGTCTGTCAGTGGAGTTTGCTTAGCCTCTCCGTAACGCTCTCTCGCCAGCTAAACGATCCCGTTTGTTCTTCTCTATCTTCTCCATCAGTCCTACCTCATAGGGACCCCTGATAGATGAACAGTACTCAAGAATCATTCGGGCAAGCGCCTTATAAGCAACTTCTTTCGTGGATGAGCTACATTTCCCTAAGATTCTTCCGATGAATATGAGTCTTGTGTCAGCTTTACCCACTATCAGTTTTATATGGTCATTCCACATAAGGTCTGCCGGCCGGGGTTCTAGGGGCTACAGTCTGGAACCGCGTGACCATTACGGTCGCAGGTTCGAATCCTGCCTCGAGCATGGACGTGTGTGATGTCTGTAGGTTAGTTAGGTTTAAGTAGTTCTAAGTGCTAGGGGACTGATGACCTCAGAAGTTAAGTCCCATGGTGCTCAGAGCCATTTTAACCATTCCACTTAAGGTCTCTCTGGATCGTTACGCCTAGATATTTTACGGCAGACGTTATCTCCAGCTGTTTGTCATCAATAGTGGAGCTGTATTGGAATGGATTTTTTTCACCTATCTTTTCGCAATAGGTTACATTTGTTTACGTTCAGGGGCAACTGCCAGAGTCTGCACCATTTATCAATTCTCTGCACGTCGTTCTGCAAATTCTTTCTATCTTATAGCGTTGCTACTTTGGTATAAACGACTGCATCAGCTGAGAAGAGCCTTAAAGAGCATCCGACGCTTTCTACTAGATCATTTACATGTATTGTGAACAGCAACGGTCCTATCATACTTCCCTGTGGTGCTCTGGATATTACCTTTACATCTTTTGCTTCAGTTCGGTTAAGGTCGACTTGTTGAGTTCAATCTGCAAGAAAGTCTTGAATTCAATCGCAGGTCTGCTCCGATGCTCCGTAAGCTCGTATTTTTTTCATTAAGCGGCCAGGCGGGACGGTGTCTAATGTCTTATTGAAATCAAGTAACACGGTATCTGCCTGACTCTTTGTCGCTACGCAACTAAGTTTATCATTTATTATTTATTTGCTGCCTGTTTGAAACAGCTATGGTTCAATACTAAGGCAATTTACGACTGCGACCCGTGTCATATACAAACACATTCAGTTGAAACTTCTATGTGTATTGTTCTATCTCTCTCAGTTCTGCAGAAATGTGGAAACTATTGTTACAAACGTAGAATTTAGCTGTGGGGATAATATGAACGTGAATTTCAGGGTAGTATCTACGCAGTTGTTAGAAACTTGAGGTTTGAACCATTTATGGTTGGAAAGATTTGATGTCTTGGGCGGGAATGATTATTATTGATTCATTGGAGAAAATCACCGCCATGATTACAACGTTTGTTTGTAGAAACGATTTAAATCTGACAGGTCATGAGACATAGTAGTATAAGAAGCAATTTGTTCAAGCAGGAGTTACAGTACTATGCACTGAGTGAAATTGAGTTATGAGTGTATGCTAGTATTGCTGCACTGGACAAACTGCTTCTTGTAGTCCTAGATCTGTAGACGATATTTCTATTGGATTGCAACTGATTATCGAAAATAGCCACTGTTGTCATCCAGATCATAATTTTCGTTACTGAAAGTTAGATGAAATAGTGATAAGTCGCGCTTTCAACAAAATCTATGCTGAGAACTTCAAGAACGATGTTGCTATAGAGTCAAGAAAAACAGGAATGAGATCGATGGAACGCAAGACAGAAGGAAATGGTGTTCCGCTGCTACCAGAAGTTGTTTTTCCCGCTCTGCGACCAGAGGATAACTACTGCCTGCCTGCTTCGATAGCACGGTGCTTCGGACAGGTCAACGATCCTTCTTAAACGCTGAAACACACGGTTGTGCTTTTCAACTCACAGAATTTAAGAACGATAACAAACTATGCAACTACATTTCCTTTTCTGTATTAGCCTTTCGACTGGTTTGATACTGGTCGTAACAGTGTACTACTATTTTCATTTTATGTATTTGCTAACCCAATATCGTCAACAATCAATCTGCATATTTCTGTTTTTATCTGCACTTGCTACTTTCAGAGCCTGGATCAACTTATCATATCAGCCTGTTCCTTCTCCTGAGACCCTTCTTCCATTTGAGCGGAGTTCAGTTCCCTGTACGACTATACACAATGAGGCTTCATGTAATTTGTGAAAGCCGATTAAAGACAATTTCAGTATAGTAGCTTTCAAACAGGCTGCCAAATTCCTCACCCATCTATTCGAAGAGCGTGTGTTCCATTTATGATGACACCGTAGTCGCTGAGACGTAAATGCCGACATGCTTCATTTCTTTTACTTCTGCTGCTGTTTCTCCAGTATCTTTTATCGCCTATAATTTACAATAATGTCCAATTATATGTCTTCCTGAGTTTTGACATCCTAAAATTGATTTACATTATCTGAAATATCTAGCTAATATCATCATAATAACAGAGAACTGTATAAATAATCTCGTCATCAGACCTGAGAGGTGACGGGAATATTCACTGAAGGAATTTCAAAATAAAAAATAAAATAATACTCCAGGGTGGAGCTGTGGTATCACGTCCTTAATTGTTGTTGACAGATGTGGGCGCATTATATGACAGTCTTCTAACATGTCACCTAGGAACGTAACTCAGACTTTGAAAACACATCACTCACGTATTCACAAGTAAGAAACATCAGTTTAATTTCATATGCGCGTATAAATACAGTAAATTTTCAGGCAAGTATTTAACTGTGGCTTCTTTTAGACTCAACAGTTTTAATGAACGCATGTGCTATTCTGAAAGTAATTCAATGAATTGTAATTACTGGTGATTTATAAATTCTTTTGAACGATTATTTATCACAAAACAGCGGTGTAACTAGGTTCATTTCTACTGTCGCTCGATTGTTGCCCTAATGGGCAGTTAGTTACAAATCCGAGCCATATTTAATTTCTTACTGAGGTATGATGAGACTCGGTAGTTTCATTCTAAATAAAGCGCTAGGATCTGTCTACAATCATCTGTTTACGAGACTTTTTTTCTGAATGTAATTCAAATACTAGATATCTATTACCCTTTTAATATGATGGATTTTGAAAATAAATATCAATTTCGAACGATTATAAAGTGTATTCTTTATGCACATCGAATTAAGGGTGTGATACACGTATAGCACTTGCTGTTTTATTTTCATTTATGGACTATGTTGAGTGCTTTGTGGCTTTGTTCAGGTATCTATACTTTCCTATCCTTTCTTTCCATGTATCTAAATTAATTTCATCTCCGGCTATAAGAAAAATGCCAATAGTCATTGTAGTTCTAATTCCACTCCCGCGTGTCTGCGTGAGATGGTTTGTGAGATTGGAGGCACATTCAAAGGTCCTCGCTCATAAAACACAATGTGCAGACCATCACTGACATTTATTCTCTTTTCGGTAACAAGTGCTGAGCTTACGTCTTTCCCGTCGTCCTCCCTCACATATCTCCAGCATCACACATGCAGACTCTCTCTCTCTCTCTCTCTCTCTCTCTCTCTCTCTCTCTCTCTGACACACACACACACACACACACATATATATATATATATATATATATATATATATATATATATATATATATACTCCTGGAAATGGAAAAAAGAACACATTGACACCGGTGTGTCAGACCCACCATACTTGCTCCGGACACTGCGAGAGGGCTGTACAAGCAATGATCACACGCATGGCACAGCGGACACACCAGGAACCGCGGTGTTGTCCGTCGAATGGCGCTAGCTGCGCAGCATTTGTGCACCGCCGCCGTCAATGTCAGCCAGTTTGCCGTGGAATACGGAGCTACATCGCAGTCTTTAACACTGGTAGCATGCCGCGACAGCGTGGACGTGAACCGTATGTGCAGTTGACGGACTTTGAGCGAGGGCGTATAGTGGGCATGCGGGAGGCCGGGTGGACGTACCGCCGAATTGCTCAACACGTGGGGCGTGAGGTCTCCACAGTACATCGATGTTGTCGCCAGTAGTCGGCGGAAGGTGCACGTGCCCGTCGACCTGGGACCGGACCGCAGCGACGCACGGATGCACGCCAAGACCGTAGGATCCAACACAGTGCCGTAGGGGACCGCACCCCCACTTCCCAGCAAATTAGGGACACTGTTGCTCCTGGGGTATCGGCGAGGACCATTCACAACCGTCTCCATGAAGCTGGGCTACGGTCCCGCACACCGTTAGTCCGTCTTCCGCTCACGCCCCAACAACGTGCAGCCCGCCTCCAGTGGTGTCGCGACAGGCGTGAATGGACGGACGAATGGAGACGTGTCGTCTTCAGCGATGAGAGTCGCTTCTGCCTTGGTGCCAATGGTGGTGGTATGCGTGTTTGGCGCCGTGCTGGTGAGCGCCACAATCAGGACTGCATACGACCGAGGCACACAGGGCCAACACCCGGCATCATGGTGTGGGGAGCGATCTCCTACACTGGCCGTACACCGCTGGTGATCGTCGAGGGGACACTGAATAGTGCACGGTACATCCAAACCGTCATCGAACCCATCGTTCTACCATTCCTAGACCGGCAAGGTAACTTGCTGTTCCAACAGGACAATGCACGTCCGCATGTATCCCGTGCCACCCAACGTGCTCTAGAAGGTGTAAGTCAACTACCCTGGCCAGCAAGATCTCCGGATCTGTCCCCCATTGAGCATGTTTGGGACTGGATGAAGCGTCGTCTCACGCGGTCTGCATGTCCAGCACGAACGCTGGTCCAACTGAGGCGCCAGGTGGAAATGGCATGGCAAGCCGTTCCACAGGACTACATCCAGCATCTCTACGATCGTCTCCATGGGAGAATAGCAGCCTGCATTGCTGCGAAAGGTGGATATACACTGTACTAGTGCCGACATTGTGCATGCTCTGTTGCCTGTGTCTATGTGCCTGTGGTTCTGTCAGTGTGATCATGTGATATATCTGACCCCAGGAATGTGTCAATAAAGTTTCCCCTTCCTGGGACAATGAATTCACGGTGTTCTTATTTCAATTTCCAGGAGTGTATATATATATATACCTTTCGTCTCGTACAATTAAGCTGTAGTTCTTGCAGTCTGCATTGGCTTCAGTTCTGTGTAAATTATATCCATTTTTATCCCCCTTCCCGAATCACATTTCTATTTTAATGCAAGGATATTTCAAGGAAAGTATTTTTTAATGCTCTAATCTGAAGTATATTAACACTAATCACGCTGAGAAAATCCGGACCGTAGGCAGATGACAGCGTTAACTTCCCACTAAAAACTGTGTATTTGTCGATAATTTATCACCAACTTAACACAACAGAAACAGACGTGAAAGTAATAACATTAAGTAACAGAAAATATCTAACACTATAATAAAACTTTCGGACTCAAAAGGTAATCATGGGAAAGAAATGCAAGCCAAAGGATCAGACAAACATTAGCCACCAATCGTTCTTTAAGCAAATGAAACACATGGTAGAATAATAACAAACCCTCTACCACCCCCAAAAACAGTGTCACGTAAAATAGGCTACATAGCTACTCGTGATCAACCACCACAATATCACATTAAAATAGCTACGGCAAGGTAATAATTTCGGCACCCAGAAGTTGAAACGCACATAGAAGGTCTGCACACGCTTCCACAGCCACAAAAATGAAATAGAAAGACAATCGTACTTCAAAACATCAGTACAAAAAATAGGTGTAAGGTGAAGGTAAATATATTTCTCGTCAGTGAAGTGGAGGGTACTAACACCAAATATTTATATGTAGAAGAGCGTTAGGAACGAAGTACGGAGAAGAATGTGAGTATAGCGGGAATTTAACACTGTTTAACATACTAATTTACAGCATGAGAACGGTGTAAAATCTTGGAAAACAGGTTTGTACGAAAAGCCAAGCTGTTACAGTGGCCACTGTTATTTTTTTACACCAGCTCAGATGACCTAGTTCTCGCACTTCTTACAGGTTTCAGTCACAAGGAAATATATGATGTGATTTGTGTGATTTTATACCATTATTGGTTAGTTTTGGCCGATAAGAGAGCAGTCACTGATAACAGCACTTACCTACCCTTTTTACTGTCTCACGGATACCATATCCCAACATGTCGCAGTTATCGTAAGAATGAAACTGTTATCTGTTCGCTACCAAGTAGCTTTTCTTGCGGAGGTGGTCTTGAGTGTAATTTACCGGTTCTTGTTTTATATTATTCAATAATTTAAGAGAATAGCGTCGAACCCAGGGTAGAAGTCGAAAGTACGTTACAGTTAACCATTTACGTTTCAGTCACATAATTTGTGCGGCCAACATCTTGTGCAAAGCGGCAGTATAAAGGGTTATTACACATATGTGGCATTAAAGTACCTAAGAGGCACTCGGGACAAGACGGCGCTGCATTAGCATAAATTAGACACGCGGAACTGTGGCACAGCTGTTTGCTTGTTCTGGTTCTGTATGTTGAGCGGGTAGCAGGGAGGCGTACATGAAAGCGAGCCATCTTGCTCATTCGAAGTTTACTGTCCTTAATTTTTTATTAATTCCAAAGCAGACAATCACAGTAATGCCATTACCATCTACGCCTAGTGCCGTTCGGCAGATTAGGAAGTGTTTTCGTTACCTGTACAACGAAATACGAGAGGTATTGCCATAAAACACGAGTTCTTATTAAATTTTGAAATAACAGTATATTTACGATTTACAGAAAATAAGAATAGTGTTTGCTCGTGGATGAATCCAGTAGTATAGCCTATGCTACCCAAAACCCGACGAAGGTTCTTTCTCGGCTTTGTACGATATTTCTGTTAATTTCCAAGTTAGATACAGCGAATCTATTCATGAACACAGAATTCCGTATATCTGCAATTTATGCAAGAATACGCATGGTTACTCAATGGGAACTTCCTTGTAATATACGGGCACATGCCACAGAAAGACGTCTTTTAGTTTAGTCTTCCATTTTAAGTCTCGTACTCCATCTTCTCGACAATCAATTTCTCACAACTCACTCTCTCCAAAAATATTCAAAATTAACCCACACCTGGACGGAAGACTGAACTTCAACATACCTGACGCCGAAAAGGTCGCCATAAACGCGGTCTGTTATTGGAAACTTGCGCTAGCGGGTATCTATAAAGTGAAGAAGGTGAGTAAAATCCTGTGTATAATCACATACCAAGAAGACACCAAGGATGCACAGTTTAGAGAAAGAAAGGTAATTATGGTACGGCCATTACTTTTATTCTCAATAAATTTATACATAAAGAAGGAATTTTTGAGGAAAGAGTAGTACAGTTTCAGACTACTTCACAGATGAGATGCATTTAAAAGTTCTCAACACAATGTTTCTAGTTGTCAAAGACACATCTTCAGGTGGGAATTAACAACGAAATAAACCCTCGTCATACTTTTAATTCTCAAACAGAAAAACATTCAAACGCTCGTAGGACGGTCTGCACAGAAGTAAAATGAGTCCTGCGAAAAATTACACGCAGGTGTTGAAACATGTATAGATAAACTCAAAAAACACGATAACGTCTAGTAGTTTACTGTGAGAGAGGATTAGAAAACCTAAGTTGTTTCGAGAAAGTTAATAACAGAGACGGTCTGAGTCGCTACAGTAACGTAAGTTACACAAGGACCTGCATTGTGACATCAAACAGAAACGCATATGTGTGGGAAGCTATACTATGTGATCAAAAGTAACCAGACACCCCCGAAAACTACTTATTTCATATTTGATGCGTTGTGCTGCCACCTACTGCCAGGTACTCCATATCTCAGTAGTCATTAAGACATCTAAGACGGCAGAATGGGGCGCTCCGCAAAACTCACTGACTTCGAACGTGGTGAAGTGATTAGGTGTCACTCGTGTCATACGTCTGTACGCGAGATTTCCACACTCTTAAACATCCCTACGTCCACTGTTTCGGATGGGATAGTGAAGTGGAAACGTGAAGGGACACGTACAGCACAAAAATGTACAGGCTGGCCTCATCTGTTGACTGAGAGAGACCGCCGACAGTTGAAGCGTTTCGTAATGTGTAATAGGCAGACAGACATCTATCCAAGCCATCACACAGGAATTCAAAACTGCACCAGCATCCACTGCAAGTACTATGACTGTTGGTGGGAGGTGAGAAAATTTGGATTAAATGGTCGAGCGGCTGCTCGTAAGACACACACCACGCCGGTAAATGCCAAACGACGACTCACTTGGTTTAAGAAGCGTAAACATTGGACGATAGAACAGTGGAGAAACATTGTGTGGAGTGACGAATCATCGTACACAATATGGCGATCTGATTGGAGGGTGTGGGTATAGCAAATGCCCGGTGAACGTCATCTGTCAGCGTGTGTACTGCCGGCAATAACATTCGGAGGTGGTGGTGTTATAGTGTGATCTTTTTTCTCAATGAGGGGACTTGCACCCCTTGTTTTGCGTGATACTAACACAGTACAGGCCTACATTGATGTTTTAAGCACCTTCTTGCTTCCCACTGTTGAAGACCAATTCGGAAATGGCGATTGCGTCTTTCAACACAATCGAGCATCTGTTCATAATGTACGACCTGTGGCGGAGTGGTTGCACGACAATAACATCCCTGTAATGAACTGGCCTGCACAGAATCCTGACCTGAATAGTATAGAACAGCTTTGGGATGTTTTGGAACGCCGACTTAGTGCCAGGCCTCAAAGACCGACATCGATACCTGTTCTCAGTGCAGCACACCTGATTTGACGTATGCCTACGAGAGTGGAAACTGTCTTCAAGGCTAAGTATTGGCTAACACCATATTGAATTCCAGCATTTCCGATGGAGGGCGCCACGAACTCGTAAGTGAATTCCAGAAATGTGTCCGGATACTTTTTGTAACATAGTGTATAGTGCAGATTCAATTCACATTCATAAACTTAGTAGAAAATGTCAAAATTGCGGCACTTCAGGGCGGAATTTGTTAACAGCGCAGAACGTGTTCAACAGTTCCGTTGACCATTACCGAATATGACACCGTAATTAAATATTTTGAATAAATATACTGCATGAATATTTTTGTTCTCAACAGATGATAAAAGAACTAACGTGCTAGAGATCTTCAGCATAGTATTTGATTGAATTTAACATAACCAAACTTCAAAGCAAAAGGTAATATTGTCTACTTTTGTTGTAGGCTTAGATGAACCACAGTAATTAGTACTATTCGTTGGACGGCAGATGTGACATACTGAGCAAGCCAACTCGTTTCAAATAGGACTGGGTGCATTAGCTGATAAAATGATCTATTGAAAAGTCTTTGGACGGAACCAATTATGAATTTTTGCATTCATTTCGCTGTCTCGGCTTTACCAAGAACAGTCACTATGTCTGCCATGAGACCATATTACTTAGTGAAGAAATTTAGTACACATTTCGTTCTTTGATAGCAGGCTGAGCCTACGTCCAATATACGTTTAGTTGGTTAGAGACAGAATACAAGCTACTGTAAGAGAAGATAAGGAAGGAGATCAGCAACAGCATTTTGGAGAAGGCACCCTTAAGTTTTCCAGAAGATATTTAGAGAAATCAAGAGATATATTGGAGTCGGTCGTGGTGGCCGTGCGGTTCTAGGCGCTACAGTCTGGAACCGCGTGACCGCTACGATCGCAGGTTCGAATCCTGCCTCGGGCATGGATGTCTGTGATGTCCTTAGGTTAGTTAGGTTTAAGTTGTTCTAAGTTCGAGGGGACTGATGACCTCAGAAATTGAGTCCCATAGTGCTCAGAGTCAAGATATCTTGGAACTTAAAAACTTACTTACGATCCAAAGAGAGGAGCACATGACAGGCTGGGATCGACTTCCACCCGCATCTTCGAAAATGTGTGATTGTGTGACAGCGCTACCAGCCGCATTTCAACCTAAAACTAAATTGATCGGGATGTCCTTGAATGCCATTCCTCTTGTATTCCGGTTTAGTCATTTAACAATAGCGCTGTCTCAACAGGACTTAACGTAAGAGAAATATCTGTCTCTTCGATGACGATGAAAAAACGCAATATTTCTACCTGAAAGTTACGGAAGATACAAGAGAGAGACAACAGATCTAGACGGGATACAGCCACTAAACTTGTATTTTGAATACCTTTACGAAGATATCGTATTACTCTACGAAGGGTCTGTTTGCACCGAAGTCGTAAACTTTACCGGTCGCAGCAAAATAAACGCTAATCACGCTAATAAAATGGAAAAAATTCGTGCCGGCATTTCATTCCTCGCGAATGGCACCGGGAGATCCCGTCACAAGGCGGGTTACAAACTGCGTGGTTGTGTGTTGCGCCGAGACACAAAGGGCAAGGCAATCTACCTAATACCTCTCATTAGCGCGTGAATGCAGCGCCAAAGTCCGCAGCCGTCTGTGACAACAGATAGATGACGCTGCGGCGCCTGGCTACAGCATTACACAAAGACGGGGTGCGTCGCTGCCGCTACCGTGCCTCACCGCGGCGCTTTTAATGAGGCGAAGAGATCCGTATAATCCCCCGCAAAGGTATTATCTTCGCAGGCAGCTCATTCATCTCTTGCTGAGAACTTCCCCCCCAACGCAGCGAGCTGCGGAAAAGAGAACATTGGTTTTCAGGCCTCGAGTGTACGATGCGCAGCGCGGCGAAAAGAATAAGCGCACCGAAAAAGCACAATAGACGAACTGGGGAGTTAGTCTTCCGCCATTTCGCCGCAGAATGAGAAAATTCGTAACTGAGCCATCTGAAGGCGAGCAGTATTCAGCAAAGGCGATTAGTGGTCGCGAATAAGTATTTCTGAAAACGTAATCGGCTCAAGAGCGGTGCGAATTCTGCGGTAGTCCCTTACCAGAAGTCGAACTGCTTGTAAAAATGAAACCCTTCACTTGTTTCCGTATCTCGCTTTCATGGCATTATACTGCAAGATGTACTAAGAAAGCATACTACGAACTAAATTGGTGAGATGCAAGTAACGTAGGACACTTTATTAAAAGGAAAATTGATGGTTCAGAAAGTAATAGAGTAAATCCCACCTTCAGAAAAACCGAAATAATCTGAAATAATTATTCTACATCTACATATGTATTCCAGAAGTCACCTTATGATGCATGGCGAATGGCATCCTACACTACTACCAGTCATTTCCTTTCCTGTACCGCCAGCAAATAGAGCGAGGGGAAAACGACTGTATATATGCCTCCGTATAAGCCCCAGTTTCTCGTGTCGTATAACCGAGCGAGGTGGCGCAGTGGCTAGCACACTGGACTCGTACTCGGGAGGACGGCGGTTCAATCCCGTGTCCGGCCATCCTGATTTATGTTTCCCGTGATTTCCCTAAATAGCCCCAGGAAATGCCCTTCGAAAGAGCACGGCCGACATCCTTTCCTAATCCGATCAGACAGATGACCTCGCTGTCAGGTCTCCTCCCCCAAAACAACCCATCCCTCTCGTATCGTATTTTTAAGCGAAATGTATGTTCTCGGCAGTAGAATCGCTTGCCAGTCAGCTTCAAATGCTGGTTCTCTTAATTTTTTAAAATAGTGTCGCTCGAAAAGTGCGTCGTATTCCATTCAGGGATTCCCATTTGAGTTCCCGAAGTATCTCCGTAACACATGCGCCTTGTTCGAAGCTATCGGTAACAATCCGCCTTAGAATTCCTCCCATGCCTTTCTTTAATTCGACCTGGTACGGATTCCAAACACTTGGGAAAATTCGAAAACAGGTCGCACTAGAGTCCAATATGCGGTCTCCACAGATGAACAATACCTTCACTAAACTCAACCATTCACCTTCCCCACCACAACCCTAACGTGCTGTTTTCATTTCATGTCGCTTTGCATCGTTATGTCCAGATATTTAAACGACGTGACTGTACCAGGAAGGACACTAACAATGTTGTGACTAAAGATCACCCGTTGTTTTTCCTGCTCATCCGCATTAATTTACGTTTTTACACTTTTAGACCTAGGTGCCGTTTATCAAAAAGAAAAAAAAACTGCAACTTCTAGCATAGTCAGCTTGTATTCTCCTACAGACACACAACTTCGACACCTTGCCACATAGCACAGCGTCATCAGCTACGACACTTCCCTGGTGAACTCCTGACGATACCCTTGTCCCTGATGAATACTCGCCGTAGACGACAACATACTTAAGAAGCCGTCGAACAACTCACATATCTAGAACCTATTCCATATGCTCGTACCATCGTTAATAGTCTGCAGTGGGGTAAATGGTACACTGCGAACTATCAATGATGGGCAATAGGCAGATTCCATATACCTAGAATTCTGGAAAGCATTTGACACGGTGCCCCATTGCAGGTTGTTAACGAAAGTACGAGCATACGGAATAAGTTCACTGATGTGAGAGTGGCTCGAAGACGTCTTAAGTAACAGAGTCTCGACTGTGTGTGTTCATCAGAGAAAGGACTATCGTTAGGAGTGCCCCAGGGAAGTGTGAAGGGATCGCTGTTGTTCTCTATACATATAAATGATTTGGCGCACAGGGTGGGCAGCCGTCTGCGGTTGTTTGCTGATGATGTTCTAGTGTGCGGTAAGATGTCGAAGTTGAGTGATTGTATGAAGGTACAACACGACTTAGACAAACCATCCAGTTGGTGTGATGAATAGCAGCTAGCCCTAAATGTGGAAAAATGTTAATTAAGGAGAATAAGTAGGAGGACACCATGAACCATGGACCTTGCCGCTGGTGGGGAGGCTCGTGTGCCTCAGCTATACAGATAGCCGTACCGTAGGTGCAACCACAAGGGAGGTGTATCTGTTGAGAGGCCAGACAAACGTGTGGTTCCTGAAGAGGGGCAGCAGCCTTTTCAGTAGTTGCAGGGTCAACAGTCTGGATGATTGACTAATCTGGCCTTGTAACAATAACCAAAACAGCCTTGCTGTGCTGGTAATGCGAACGGCTGAACGTAAGGGGTAACTACAGCCGTAATTCTTACCGAGGGCATGCAGCTTTACTGTATAATTAAATGATAATGGTGTCCTCTTGGCTAAAATATTCCGGAGGTAAAATAGTCCCCTATTTGGATCTCCAGGTGGGGACTACTCAAGAGGATGTCGTTATCAGGAGAAAGAAAACTGGCGTTCTACGCATCGGAGCGTGGCATGTCAGATCCCTTAATCGGGCAGGTAGGTTAGAAAATTTAAAAAGGGAAATGGATAGGTTAAAGTTAGATATAGTGGGAATTAGTGAAGTTCGGTGGCAGGAGGAACAAGACTTTCGGTCAGGTGACTACAGGGTTATAAACACAAAATCAAATAGGGGTAATGCAGGAGTAGGTTTAATAATGAATAGGAAATAGGAATGAGGGTAAGCTACTACAAACAGAATAGTGAACGCATTATTGTGGCCAAGATAGATACGAAGCCCACACCTACTATAATAGTACAAGTTTATATGCCAACTAACTCTGCAGATAACGAAGAAATTAAAGAAATGTATGATGAAATAAAAAAAAATTATGCAGATAGAGAATGGTGAAGACAATTTAATAGTCATGGGTGACAGAAATTCGGTAGTAGGAAAAGGGAGAGAAGGAAACGTAGGAGGTGAATGTGGACTGGAGCAAAGAAATGAAAGAGGAAGCCGTCTGGTAGAAGTTTTCCCAGAGCACAACTTAATCATAGCTAACACTTGGTTTAAGAATCATAAAAGAAGGCTGTATACATGGAAGAAGCCTGGAGATATTTACAGGTTTCAGATAGTTTATATAATGGTACGACAGAGATTTAGGAACCAGGTTTTAAATTGTAAGACATTTCCAAGGGCAGATGTGGACTCTGACCACAATCTATTGGCTATGAACTGTAGATTAAAACTGAAGAAACTGCAAAAAGGTGGGAATTTAAGGAGATGGGACCTGGATAAACTGAAAGAACCAGAGGTTGTACAGAGTTTCAGCGAGAACATAAGGGAACAATTGACAGGAATGGGAGAAAGAAATACAGTAGAAGAAGAATGGGTAGCTCTGAGGGATGAAGTAGTGAAGGCAGCGGAGGATCAAGTAGGTAAAAAGACGAAGGCTAGTAGAAATCCTTGTTTAACAGAAGAAATATTGAATTTAATTGATGAAAGGAGAAAATATAAAACTGCAATAAATGAAGCAGGCAAAAAGGAATACAAACGTCTCAAAAATGAGATCGACAGGAAGTGCAAAATGGCTAAGCAGGGACGGCTAGAGAACAAATGTACGGATGCAGAGGCTTATCTGCCTAGGGGTAAGATAGATACTGCCTACAGGAAAATTAAAGAGACCTTTGGAGAAAAGAGAACCACTTGTATGAATATCAAGAACTCAGATGGAAACCCAGTTCTGAGCAAAGAAGAGAAAGCAGAAAGGTGGAAGGAGTATATAGAGGGTCTATATAAGGACGATGTATTTGAGGACAATATTATAGAAATGGAAGAGGATGTAGATGAAGATGAAATGGGAGATACGATACTGGGTGAAGAGTTTGACAGAGTGCTGAAAGACCTGAATCGAAACAAGGCCCTCGGAGTCGACAACATTCCATTGGAACTACTGACGGCCTTGGTAGAGCCAGTCCTGACAAAACTCTACCATCTGGTGAGCAACATGTATAAGACAGGCGATCAGATTAATAAGTCACAGCTGCAAAATACTAACGCGAATTCTTTTCAGACGAATGGAAAAACTAGTAGAAGCCGACATCGGGGAAGATCAGTTTGGATTCCGTAGAAATGTTGGAACACGTGACTTATCTTAGAAGCTAGATTAAGGAAGGTCAAACCTACGTTTCTAGCATTTGTAGACTTAGAGAAAGCTTTTGACAATGTTGAATGGAATACTCTCTTTCAAATTCTGAAGGTGGCAGGGGTAAAATACAGGGAGCGAAAGGCTATTTACAATTTGTACAAAAACCAGATGGCGGTTATAAGAGTCGAGAGTCATGAAAGGGTAGCAGTGGTTGGGAAAGGAGTGAGACAGGGTTGTAGTCTCTTCCCGATGTTATTCTATCTGTATATTGAGCAAGCAGTGAAGGAAACAAAAGAAAAATGAAGAGTAGGTATTAAAATCCATGGAGGAGAAATAAAAACCTTGAGGTTCGCCGATGACATCGTAATTCTGTCAGAGACAGCAAAGGACTTTGAAGTGCATTTGAACGGAATGGATAATGTCTTGAAAGGAGGATATAAGATGGACATCAACAAAAGCAAAACGAGGATAATGGAATGTAGTCGAATTAAGTCGGGTGATGCTGAGGGAATTAGATTAGGAAGTGAGACACTTAAAGCAGTAAAGGAGTTTTGCTGTTTGGGGAGCATAATAACTGATGATGGTCGAAGTAGAGAGGATATAAAATGTAGACTGGCAATGGCAAGGAAAGTGTTTCTGAAGAAGAGAAATTTGTTAACATCGGGTATAGATTTAAGTGTCAGGAAGTCATTTCTGAAAGTAATTGTATGGATTGTAGCCATGTATGGAAGCGAATCATGGACGATAAATAGTTTGGACAAGAAGAGAATAGAAGCTTTCGGAATGTGGTGCTACAGAAGAATGCTGAAGATTAGTTGGGTAGATGACATAACTAATGTTTGACGTGGTTGTGATCCACAGTGACTGTCTAGTCCGACCGCCACACATTTATGTCCCCATAAGTACTTGGTGACTCCTGAAGATGAAATTTAAAGTTTCGAAACTGGTTTCGGAATTCAGAAAATTACTGTCAGCTGAAGAGAATTTTTATTCTATAAACATAATTTTGAAGTTACATACAGCGTATTAACTCTCGCTGATGGTCGATGTACACCCAATGCACTGTTTTTACTCAGACACTTATTAATAGGATACAGCTCCGTTGTCCTAACAACTTCAGAAAAGGCGAGGAGAAAAGTGAAAGATATTTGAATTCAATACAAGGCAAGGACTGTAACATAATTGAGCATTTATACTCATATTCTGGCTGGATGTCGATCTGGAAATACATCAACAATTGTGACCCACTATATAGAGTCAAATCCACCTAGTATTTCGCGATTAACAGGAAAATTGCTACGAACATAAAGCTACACAGCTTAAATTTATTGGATTCATAGATGTGTTTCTCATGTAATTTAACAGAAGCGGAAAAGTACAGATTAGTCTGCAAAAGCGTGGAAGAAATATGACACCGTGCGAAGCAAAAAACCGCCTGCATCAATAGAACGACACTTTTCTCATTCCTCTGATCTAAATGATCTCCCCTGTACCAACGGAAGAGAAGAATATTTTGTTTTTCACGAAAAAAATACAGTTTTCATTTTTTTATGATAAATCCACCAGACCGGTAAGGAGACATATTGTAGTTATGATCAGACTATGACACTTTAAAATCACGAAAATTTGCATCATTTGTTTCGAAATTTTTTTAAAGAAAATGGAATTTAAATAGGTGCTGAAATAAGGTAAGGAAGCCTAAAGGTAGGCTGCTCCTCAGATTTTTTATATAGGTGTATTTGGTCTCGTATGAGGTACACCCAGCCCTTGTAGCGCCAAATGAGGGTCTGCCTGAATAAAGACGCAGCGGCGTCATCTACTGGCAATAACGGCTGGAGGGAATTCGAGGCATGCTGATCACGTGTCCTACAATCATACATCGCTTCTTAAACTCTTCTGTAAGCAGCGATTGTCCAATCAGAACGGGTCTAATCCGAGAGTGGGGAGTTTATGTTTTTTTTATATTAAAATATTTCACTTTTTCGGAAATGCTTCTCTTGCTTTCGCCAGTCTGTCTACTATTCAGAGAGCATCTGAAAATTCTCGTCACAGACTTCTAGGATTTACAAAGGGGAACGAATGTTGGAAAACGTACCGTCTCCGTGCCACAGCCGTTCGGAAACATACTCGCTACGTATATAGGCAACAGAAAACATATTCGCTAGGTATGGGTACGTAACAACATGGTCATGGTGGAGTGTGGTTACGTCGGATCGGCTGATGTCATTTGATGCCTATGATACGTAGTTTCAGCCTCATTCACGTGTCGGTGAGTGTTAGAGCAACATGGTTGAGTACACGATTGCAGAATGCACTGACATGATCCTTCTGAATGGCGAAGCTCATGGTAATGGAAGAGCCGCTAGTCATTTTCATGAACATCGTTCTCCATAACATCCGACTTCATTGCACACCATTTTCTCCACAATAACGCAATGTCTTCAAGAAAGGATACTTTTACTATCAGCAGCCTTGTCTGTGGTACTCCGAAGAGACGCCGCAAACCCAAATTGGACGAGATCGTACTGCTTTTCGTACATATCAAACAGTACACGAACAATGTCTTTGGCTACCAATGAATGAAACTGTAAAAGAAGTGATGAACTGGGTCACACATAATCAATTACATATAAAAGTTGTCCCGTTACCAACACGTTTTCAAATAGTTGTAACACAGAAATGGTTCGTTCCCGGGACATGAGTTAAAATTCAAAATATTACCTACTCAGTCTTCTCTCCTAGTCCTAAAAGTCCGTAACGGGAATTTGTGAACGCCGTGTATTATCTCTACACTAGCCATTTTCAACTAAAAAGTTCTTTGCTTTAGTCTTTAGTTGCACCTTCTATTTTGCCTACTACTAAGTAAAGTCTTATCGCGTGGTCGGCTGGAGACCCCAAAGGAGGGGTGGAGCTGCCTTAATAGAACGTATTTCCTATTACAGTTGCAGTGACACTTTCCTTCCAAAAAGTGTGAGTGTTGTGTGATTAAGTATGTTAAGTAGATATAACTGGGAAGTGTAGGTGGTCATAATGTGTATTGTCGTGTAGTGTCATGTATGATGATATGAGAAGAGAGATCGTGAAACCTTTTTCCGCCACAAAGCCGACTCCTCTCGAACAGTACCAACGAGGCTGCTGAGCTTAATGTCCCCATCGGACGGACACATAAACACCGACATTGTCACAAACCCTCACTTCGTAAGACACAGCGAATGTTTGGCATTTAATCCAGTGCACTGGCGCAATGACTGGTGATCAGGGACTTTACACTGACACCCCTTCTCCCCTTACCCCAAGGCAAACAAAAGTAGCCTACAACACGTGGGGTATCCGGGCGGTCACCTGTCGAAATTCTGGCCACGTTCACGTTGTTTAACTTCGGTGTTCCCACGAGAACTAGTCTGCTCAACTAGCACCTCTCCTGGGCTGATGATCACATCAGTTGGACTTAGACGACTGGTAACCAATGGCCTGGTCAGATGAGTCACAATTACATTTGATAATAGCTGATAGTAGTGTTCGATTGTAGCGGAGAATCTACGAACCCATTGATCCAAGGCACTCTACAAGATGGTGGTGGCTCCATAATGGTGTGGGTGGTGCGAGGAGGGTTTTAAAACTGTGGTACAGAGAAAACCTACGACGTTGGCCTAGGCACCTGCTGGCTAACAACTGGCACAGGAGGTGTGTCAAGTGGTTGCCTTCTTACAGGCGCTTAGAACTACTTTGTGAATGGTCCCTAGTAGTTCCACTCTCCAGAAAAGGCGAAAACTGTGGGTGACACTGCATTCCAAAGGGGTGAGATCACATTCAGCTGGAGTGCAGCTTTGTGATACCCTTCGAGAACAATTGAAATGCCCAGGAGATGTCAACCACGTCAAAAGAAGTTAATAACTTTGGTGATCTTACGAGGAACATTCTATTCAACGAGGTAAGGCCATTGGCTTTTGCTTGCTGGCTAACGATTTTGGTACCAAGTTGACACCTACCATCATAAGGCCATTATCTAATACGTAGTCGTCTCGCCCACTTTCCAAACAGATATGTCAAGTACCCATTCTCAGTTAACTGCAGGCAAAAGCTTGAGAAAAACTTATATTTATCCTGTTCATTTATTATGTAACCGTGTCGTGGTGTTTTAAGAGGATTGTTATCCTATTATCAGCATGTACCTATTCTCCAGCTTCACATACACAGTGCAAAGAATTACGAGATCACTTTTTCCGAACCCCATAGTTGCCTTCCATTCAGGTGCAAAATTTGGAAATTTTGCTCAAAGGTGCTTACAAACTTTCTCTGTAATGGTGCGAAAGCAAAGAGCCGTGAGTCGCTCTCCGGCTCGATGAGATTTCTAACGTCAAGATGTCGACACATGCGAAATAAAGGACAGTGCTCAGATATGGGTTAATGTTGCCCACATTGGCACCAAATTTCATCACAACGCAACTGCGGACGTGTCATGCGATGGGAAGGTCGTCATAGACCCTCTTACCCAGATTTAAACCCTTCTTCTGACACCCCTGTGAGGGAGGTCAGTACCGCGACGCCCAGCGTTGAAATGACGTGGATTCATTATGAGTGGTTATGGGAAAGATTTTAGACACACCGCCGCTTGGAATCGACATGAAAAGCCACACGCATGGCATAAATGGCACCAGTGAAACCGCTGTTTTCTCTGAGACATTTATTCCCACGTATTTCATGGTCGAAGACGACAGTTCGCTGTTGGGTGTTCCTAAGACGAGAGAATGGCGTTATTCCTTTGATATGATTGACATCTCGTGCGCGTTTCAGTGGAGGCCGTCAGTGACTGCGTTGTCCGTGGTGAGTAATAATGACTGAAATTTCATATTCTCGTCACACTCTTGAAACTGTCGAACTCACAATATTGAATTTCCCAACTACCACTCAACTTTCAGAGTTTGTTAATTCCTGTCGTGCAGCCACAATCACGTCGGAAACCTTTTCACACGAATCGCCCACGCACTGCTCTTTTATACCTTGTGTACCTTGTGTATGTGCATATCGCTTTTCAGTGAGGTTTGTCGCCTCTGTGTATTTACTTTTACTTTCATTGTCTACTGTAGTTTTTACATTTTCATGCAGCACGGAAATTCAAGTACTTCCATTATCCGTCTTGTCCACCTATTATCTGCATGCACTGAGGCACCATCCATGGAATGTGAGGAACTTCTTTCCCAATTCTATATCGATATTTCATAACTATTTAGCTCCGAAAGAGGAGAAACGTCTCTTATGTATCGCCAATTTATGCTCGATATCTCCCTTAACATAGTACCAGGAATTTTTTACCCTGAAAAAGAAAATTACTTCGTATCTGCTATTTTGAACACTACGACTTTAAAGTTTATGTTTTTGTGCCGCCTTTCGCGTCAGTCGCCAAAGTTTTCTTTTAACTTTAACCTCAGTCTTTAGTGTGTGCGCAGTCTATTTCAGGCAACCAGTCGTCTGGCTAGGTCTTCATGTTGGTCACTCTACTCAACTTCCATTTGCTTGTCTAAATATCCTTTTTCCTCATGCCTTCGCCGACATACAAGTCACCGACCAAGTAACCTGATTCATTAGTTTGTACAATAAATTATCTTTCTGGAGTTGCGAGACTCAAATTCCAGTCTCGTGAACCATGTTTAGGTTTTCAGTGGTTTCCTTAAACGTCTGAATCGAATACCCGGGTACATGCCTTCATTCGGACATGGCCGTATGCCTTATCCGTTCATGTACTACCCATTATTCTGTCTCGTTTCTCTTATGTAACGAAAAATATGTTCACCCAATCACACAACTTAGTTACTTAATCTTCCGTAAGAAACCTTCAGCTGACTCAAAACTGCCAGAAAACATATGCAGCACCGTGCCGATACTTTTCCAGAGGCCTCACATTGGGGTTAACAGTTGACTAACGTATTTCAAATTTGTGGCAAAAACCATACCACGGAAGGCGCCACTAGTTTTCAGTCATCCACTACCCAAGCGCGTTTCAAAACGAACACGCTTAGCGTTCCACGCTGTAGTCGATAAAAGGTGATGGTGTCTGTCGACAACGTGATGAGTGAAAGGGTTATCCCGAAGTATTCGCATATTTCTAGGATGCCGTTATTCACAATGCCAGGAGCCTACCGTGTTAGCAGGGTTCGTGCTGGGTCTGTAATGGTATTTGCCGATGCAGGTCGATCAGAGACGGCCACAGTGCCTACACGCATTTAGCCTGATGTGGCCGCTCTGTTTGCTCGAACACTCACTCGGCGGTGTCGATCATTAGTGGGATAGCTTACACGTGGTCAGCTGTCTGCGAGGCTGTTAGCATAGCAAGAATCTCTTCTAACATCTTACATGCTGTCAACTATTAATACTGAGCCCCGTTGTATCTGAGCTTACACATTATAGTTACATATTATGGCACTGCATAGACGAAATGTTGTCCACCGCCATCGCCAAATGTTTTCTATTAATAAGAAGTTACACAATAAGTAAATTTTGGTTGACTGCCAGCAATTATTTTCAGCATAACACGATCAGTGAAAGGGGAATCTAGCGCAGGTCATCTCATATTGCTCGTCATTTAGCATTTCATTTTGTAAATCAATAGATACAAGGACTGATCTTATTAATGTTTTGTAGACACGTGGTCATACCTCTTTTGGGTTATTTGGTATTAATCGTGCTAATTAACTTTGGTCTTCTCCTTTTTGAGTACTTAACGCATTACTTCAAGACTATAAATGGAAACCATTCCAAAAGCCATTTTTCCACAAAACGTGTTTTCAGTGCTACTCTGTTCTCGGTAGTTCGCTGTATATCTCTAGGCTAGAACAATGTGGCAACCATGGAGACATGCTTTAGAAGACGATGCTAGGCATTTGTGCCAAGCTCTACTTCCTTCTGGAGGTTAAAACTTTAAATGATAGGAAAGACAATTAGTTCTATTAGAAAAAAATCTATTTATGTATTCATGTATTTGTCGTTGTTGTTGTGGTCTTCAGTCATGAGACTGGTTTGATTAAGCTCTCCATGCTACTCTATCCTGTGCAAGCTTCTTTATCGCCCAGTACCTACTGCAACCTACATCCTTCTGAATCTGCTTGGTGTATTCATCTCTTGGTCTCCCTCTACGATTTTTACCGTCCACGCTGCCCTCCAATACTAAATTGGTGATCCCTTGATGCCTCAGAACATGCCCTACCAACCGATCCCTTCTTCTGGTCAAGTTGTGTCATAAACTTCTCTTCTCCCCAATCCTATTCAATACTTCCTCGTTAGTTATGCGATCTACCCATCTAATCTTCAGCATTCTTCTGTAGCACCACATTTCGAAAGCTTCTATTCTCTTCTTGTCCAAACTAATTATCGTCCATGTTTCACTTCCATACATGGCTACACTCCATACAAATACTTTCAGAAAAGACTTCCGGACACTTGAATCTATACTCGATGTTAAAAATTTCTCTTATTCAGAAACGATTTCCTTGCCATTGCCAGTATACATTTTATATCCTCTCTACTTCGACCATCATCAGTTATTTTGCTCCCCAAATAGCAAAACTCCTTTACTACCTTAAGTGTCTCATTTCCTAATCTATTTCCCTCAGCATCACCCGACTTAATTCGACTACATTCCATTATCCTCGTTTTGCTTTTGTTGATGTTCATCTTATATACTCCTCTCAAGACAATGTCCATTATATTCAACTGCTCTTCCAAGTCCTTTACTGTCTCTAACAGAATTACGATGTCATCGGCGAAACTCAAAGTTTTTATTTCTTCTCCATGGATTTTAAGACCTACTCCGAAATTTTCTTTTGTTTCCTTCACTGCTTGCTCAATATACAGATTGAATAACATCAGGGATAGGCTACACCCCTGTCTCGCTCCATACCCAACCACTGATTCCCTTTATGTCCCTCGACTCTTATAACTGCCATCTGGTTTCTTATTTTTATTTGTTTTAGATGGAGAATTCCAAATTTTCTCCGTTCCACTAAAATATCATATGGCCTTTTACTGAATCAAAATAACCATGAATGAGTACAGTGTTAATGCGTATTTTCTTCTCAGTAACTAAAGGTAAAGACATAAAAAGAAACATTAAAAAACGTTATTTGCTGTTTTCCACAGTCGGTAAAAGAATGGCCCTTTCTTTGGTATCCCTAAAGGACTCCTTGGATGCTAACTCAGTATGTTTGCTTCCCTTTATTCCCACGTAGCCAGGTGGCTATCAGGTAAGAGCACCTTCTCATGCTGCTGTAGCAAGAATAGTTTATCTTCAATATTCAGTACAATGTTTTGTGCTGCATACATTTGTTGAAACATCTATAGAACACTAAGGGAGGAGATAAGGAACCTGTTATCTTGCTGTCGTCACATCTGCACCATTGTCTTCAAATGATGTACAGACTAGGCCAGTGAAATCTGAACACAACTGTTAACTGGAACTTGATGATATTATCTGTGAAAACTAGCCAAGGAATTCTCCTTGTATTGGCCCATTTATATACAGGGTGACACAGCTGCCTCTATGATGGGTTTAATGCATCCCACAACGCATTCAAAAGCCATGTGTGAGACTTTCATATTCCCTCACTCACAACATGTGAACTGTTTGTCCTACAGAAAAAATGAATAGGACAATTTTGTAGGAAATATAATGTAGTTAAATTTTGTAATGGTACACGTTTTGGCTGGAGGTCACAGTTTTCGAGTTATTCAAGCGAGACGCATTTGAACGCCATTTTTGTATGTTCTTCTTGAATAATTCAAAAATTATGGCCTTTAGCAAAAAGGCGTGAGCCTTCCTCGATTCAGGCCTGTGGTCTGGTGGTCAACGGAGAGAGAAAAGAGACAGCGGAGTGGATATTCGTAGGCTCGGAGGTGGCTTGTTGACGTTTACCGTGAGGCAGGGTCAGCGAGAGATTGATGGGACCTCGGGTTTGGTACCGCGGTGGTGCACTGTTGTGTTTTGGGGCTTTTCTGCTCCGAGGGCATGTATAGTTCTTGTTACTGGCCACTGAAACTGAGATGTGTCTATGGCGTGACTGAGGAAATATGTGATGCTCGCCGCTGTTGCATGTGAAAACGCTTCGCCTGCGTTGTGTCTGTGCAGGAAATTATATGCAGTAAATGGCTGATAACACGGCAATGTCTTGCGCTCACGCGTTGTTCAATATATTTCGTAATTACTCAATGGTGAAGCAATTTGCGCCTTACTATGGTACTGTTTTATTCTGCTTAAATCAGTGTCAGTTATATGAACATTTATATGTCCTTCTTTAATCGCAGAAGTTATAGAAGTGTGTAAACAGAGAGGTATGTGGAAAAGTATGTAAAGCTGAAACCCTTCCAATAACTGAATACACTCGAACTCTGTATTATTAAAGGAGCTTTTCGGTACCAGTACCTACCTTGGGTAATAAGTGTTATTCAGATGTTGTCATGGTACTCTAAGTAATTATTATACGCAAAATTGTTTATTCTGATTATACTAAATTGGAGGTGAAAGGTCAGTTGTGTGACGCTGTAAATTACTATGTATCCTCTGTGTGGCAGTCTAGCATTGTCAGTGGCGTAGGTCATTATTCCTGTCATATTTCGAGTTTTGTATTCGCGGGTTTTCTTAAGCTGACACTCTTGAGTTGTAAGACCTACAAACAGGCAAGTCAAACTGAGTATTCTATGAGCTCAAGAAGATATTCTATTACGTGGTACCTTAGTTTGTTATAGGGTACAAGTATTTTACATGTTATTAATATTCTGCTTTTTGCTTCGTCTAAAGATGAGCTAGTTCTGTGAAGTAGTCGTTCATATTTTATTAAAGCGTTACGCGTTGTGCCTTTTCATGTTAATTGTTTTTGATAAGCTACAAATGACTCTGTATATGTTGCAGATAGCTGAAACTGACGTGTTCACGGGGGTCGCGTCCTGACTGAGTTGATAGTGGCACTTTTTACTACGGCACATGCAACGTTCTTCAGTACATTTGTCTCGCTTATATCGTTACTACGTTTGTCGAGTGGAATTAGGGCTTACTGTAATCACCGTATTGTTGAAGTTAAGTATCTCCCTTGCTAGGGGGCGAACGTTCGTGAATATAGTCGTATTCTCATCTGTTAAGATTTAGAGTGTTATTCATTTGTTCTCGCCACATGTATGATTATTTATATTTTTATATTTAATGTCAATGAAATTTAAGTTTTAGCGAGGGCCGAATTGGGACGTTGTATTCTCCTCTTGTGGAAACTATTTTTAAATAGCCTTTAGATGCGTATATTTTGCCTCCATGTTTGGTGTTTCTTGATTTCCAAGTTAATTAAAATTATGATAAAGGTAAATTTGGCAACGGAGGATTTCGTGTATTTATTAGTTGCTAAGTGGATCCTAAGGTCAGGAACCCTACCATGCTGTCCACGTACAAAACTTAACTACATTAAATATGCAAAAGGAATGTCCTGTTCATATTTCCTGGAGAACTAATAGTGAGCGAGCGAATATTAGAATCTTGTTTGTTGAATTAGAACGCATTGCGGGGTGCATAAAACCCATCGCTAGGGCAGCTTAATCACCCCATGCACAATCTCAAAATTTTGGTGGTCGTCTAAAGTAGTATCGATCACATAGCTCTACAATCACGTAGAACTTTTCGCACAGAGTGTTTACTGCACCAGTAAGGGAGCGTTCCTGCTGGGAAGCCCGCTATCCAGAAAGCAGCGCAGTTTCCCCTCGAGTGCGCTGCGCCCGACCCTCTCTCTCCCTCTCTGTCTGTTCGCGCCACGGACAACTTACTTTCGGCGCTCCCGTGGCCACGCCGTCTTTTGTTAGAGTCTCCCCACAGGTGTTTGCTCGTTCTTGCTGGCTTCCGTCTCCCAGTCTTTGCCGTGAAAAGGAGCGCCTCGTCTCCTAGAGAGAAGGAACTACGAGGCGCAGGAGACGGCCACGGCCTGGAAATAATTTCCCAGCCGGCGGAACGCGCGACAATTGGAAACCCCGTTGTAATTAAGTGACGCAATTCCGAGAAGCTAATTAGGCCTGTTTCGACAGAAAAGGCGGACAAAAAGCGACATTCGTCTCGTCCGGGTCCCAGCCTGCTCTCGTGCCGTCTTCTCCTGTTGCTCTCACTCGTTTACTTTTCTTGAAAGCTATTTCGCTACGGTGTCATGTTTACTGGTCCCTTCTACGCAGCAGTACACAATCTTAGCACAGAGGATTACAGTGAGGAAAGTGATTCTCTTCTGATCTTCATAAGTACTGCCAAGAATTCCTTGTAAAAATTTGGAAGCGACATATAGTACACGTTAATCAACCAATTTCCAGTTTTCAGACGTTATAAAAATAATATCGGCACAAAGTGCAGTGCGATATTTTCTGAGGCAGAAGATAATGAAAATAGTTACGAAAAGCATGTCTGATGAAAAGTATATGGACATCTATTAGTGAACATTAATATGTGGAGCGTTCACACTTGGCCTTTCTGGCTGTTTAAACTCTGCGGGGAAGACTTTCAGTGAGGTGTCTGAATGGCTGTGGAAGTTCGAAAATCAATTATTTCTCAAGAGCCTGACTAGACAACGCGGATGTTAGACGCTAGCGTCTGTAGTTAGACGACATTATAACTCACCGCAGTTTTGGCCTTGTGGGTTCAGTTCGGATCTCTGAGCAGGACAGTCCATTTCAGGAACATTATCGTCCACAAATCATTGCCTAACAAATAATGCTTTACGACTTGGTGCTTGGTCATGCTGATATAATCATCGTCTTCGGACGGTTCCTCTATTGCACAAAATACTCAAGTCCACTGTACTTCATATCTGGCATTATATTTTATGACTGGTACCATTTTGCAGGCATTCACCAAGCCTAAACAATTGCTTCTGATTATCGTACGGTATATCGTGATTCATCAGGCGCAGTAACTCCTTTACAGTCATCTATTGGAGCTTAAGTGCCCTCAACGGCGAGGTTACCTCCTATCCTTTGTCGGCGCTTAGAATTGAAAGTAGAAATATTTTTAGTCCCTACATGCAGTTGTTCTGCTAGCTGAATTGCTTGTAGCACCTTCGCACTCACAAATGTCTCATTCTAGCTTTAGAAGAGTTGAAAGGTCTTTAATGAATTTGTCACGCAGATAACATAGCACGAGTATTCCACATCCTAAGTCACTGAGTTCTTATAACCAATCCATTATGCTTCTAATTGTTACTCTACTGACCGAGCGCGATAGCGCAGTGATTAGCACACCGGACTCGTATTCGGAAGGACGACGGTTCAATCCCGTCTCCGGCCATCCTGACGTAGGTTTTCCGTGATTTCCCTAAATCGCTTCAGGCAAATGCCGGGATGGTTGCTTTGAAAGGGCACGGCCGATTTCCTTCCCCATCCTTCCCTCACCCGAGCTTGCACTCCGTCTCTAATGACCTCGATGTCGACGGGACGTTAAACACTAATCTCCTCCTCCTGTTACTCTACTCACAATACAATACTCCTACACTCCCCGCCCCTCTCCCTGCCCTTTACGTGCAGCTCCGCCTCTAGTGACATCCGGCAGTGATTTATTCTGGATTACGTAAGGCGTTAATATAAGTCAACGTGAACATTTGAAAATGTGTGCTCGACCTGGACTCGAACCCGGTATCTCCTGCTTATATGGCAGACGCTCTATCCATCTGACCCACCGAGGGCACAGAGGATAGTGCGACTGCAGGGACTTACCTCTGGCACGCCTCCCGTAAGACCCACATTCCCAACTTATTGTCCCGCACTATATTCATAGTGCCCCTACCCATTATACTCATTACTCGCGCCTTTACTGCCGGTTCCCGTAGGAGTTCGGGCACTGTTTGTGCATCCGCACGGAAGAAGATGGTCAATATATATATATATATATATATATATATATATATATATATATATATATATACTACATTCTTCAAAGATGTTTTTTCTTGTAAATCACATACAACATGAATAACAAAAATCGAAAGAGAATCTTGTGAGAAGTGGTACCCTGATACTCCTCAAAGCTCTTCGTAGCATCGAATATCATGGTACCAAATGTTATGTAGGATAAAGTGGGGGGAGAACAACCGAAAGTCTCATCGATGACCAGATCACCAGACACAGAGCCCACGCCAGGTTTATAAGCATATGGAGCTTGATTTTTCGGAGGAATCTAGACTGTCTGAAATGGACAGTAATCTACGACTGTGAAACACGAAACATCTATCTTCTGCTTTAGATCTGAATTTCTGTCGTGACACGGAATGCTTGATGCCCCCAGTGAGCTTGCTTCGAAATTTATCGTAGATTTTTTTTGTTTGCATGAACTAGAATGAGCCAGTGAAAGGATTATATCCTTACCTTATTCATATTGTCATCCGTTGATGCAGATGCTTGTGCCAACGCAACACTATTTTTTCCAGTTTATTTTGCATATTTGTTCTACGAATATTTACAACAACAGCGAATGTTGGAATTTTTGCCAACTTTTAGGCCTACCACCGGGAAGTATTACGAGAGGGAATTTATTATTTAGCGTTTTCTCTTGTAAGAAGTCAAAAGACCTTTAATACCAATTGGGCAATGTGGTGTATCCAAGTAATTTGATTGAATTACGTCCTAACTTTGCTTCTGCCGTTTTGAAACAGATGGCATTACATCAAGTGGTGGTACGGGTGGTAGGTCGTAAGTGTGACACAACACTTTTAGGCATTTTTAAACAACGTCTTCAAACTATAAGCCGATTTTTGATTGCATCATAAAGTTAGTCTCGACTGAATGTGTCGTCTTACAGAACTCGATTCCGAGCATTTAAGGCAAATTTTAATTTTGTTCTTTAGTATGAGCAGATCTGAGGCTGAGGATCAAAAATACTATCTAAGACTCGTGGTGTGGCACCTGATACTGAAAGAACGTGCAAAGAACGGTTTCAACGCATCAGGAACGATGGCGGTGTGAAACAAAATGTTTTAGAAGCTACTGAAACCGACGGAAACGATCACAGTAGAGCGTTATCAAAAGCAGTTGATGCGTTTCAGCCGAGCTCTGAAAGACAAACGGTCAAAATGCAGCGATATACACCATGTTACAAAACCCATCAAAACATATCTTGAAACGGTGAAACGGAAAGTCTTATACTACCTGACGTATTCTCCAGACTCTGGTCTCTCTGACTACCATATTTGTCGATCAATAGCAAGCGGCATGGATGACCAGAACTTTCGTCCATATGAACAAGTGCCAAATCTGAGGCTGTCACAAAAAATGACTTTTTCTAACAGACCAAGTACGTTTTGACTGTAAGAGAAATACGTACGTTTAAAGCTTTGTACCACTCGAAACTATGTAGTAATCAAAAAGACGAAACAGAAGGATATTGTGATCACAGTTACGAACGCCAGTGTGGCAGAATATTGTCACTCAAAGAAGTAATTTCGGCAGTTGAACCCGTTGCAACTGAAACATCTTCTTCGTCTTTTTTTCCTTGACTTCATGGATTAGGCACTCTTACCCGTTCCGGAATAGCATTTTTCTCCAGGACGTCCTGGTTCGTCCTCGATCTCCTCTACCTTTTAGAATGTAATCCAACACCGGCTTGGAAAGAGGATACATTACTCTCCAAAACCCATAATTTTCGTTGTATTAATAGACATTTTAAAATCTTCCATTAATTGAAAGTTGTTGGCCCAATACTGATTTTAACGTTTTTTTAGGTTCTGGTGAATACTTAATTATTTCATAATATCTTCATTTAGTATCCTCACACATCGTTTAACACAGCTTGAAAATCTCATTTCTGTCGACTGTATTTTACACCGTTGCTTTTCTGTTGGCATCCAAACTTGTTGTTGTCGTTGCGGTCTTCAGTCCGAAGACTGGTTTGATGCAGCTCTCTATGCTACTCTACCATGTGCGAGCCTGTTCATCTCCAAATAACTACTGCAGTCCACATCCTTCTGGATCTGCTTACTGTATTCATCTCTTGGTCTCCTTCTACGATTTTTGCCACCCTCACTTCCTTTCATTACTGAATTTGTGATCCCCTGATGTCTCAGAATGTGTGCTCTCCATTTTTCACTATTCAATATGTCTGCTTGGCCTGAAGCTAGAATCATATGCCATAAGAAAAAACTGCGTCTACCTATACTTTCTTGACAATTTCATGACTACATATTTACTTTTCTTATTGGAAATGTGATGTACCGCTTCCCCTCGAGAACATTTTACTATCACAAATAAATTAGAAAGAACTATCCAGCAGCGGACCCATGCGAAACTTTCACAGATTTGTAGTTTTAAATAATGATAGTGTTCGGAATAATTGTACTTGTTGGGCTAAGTGTTGCTGTGGGGATGACGCGTCTCTCTCTGAGAAGTTGTTTGAGCTGTAGCCACCCTGCTGGAGTGATGCTCCTTACTAACGTTTTCTAACGTTCTTTCCCTTGGCATCGTAAACTCGTAATATATTGATTATGACAGTGGTATTTACACCACCACCTTATTGGCAAAAGTCAATAAGTAATGAGGAAATACAAACACAAAATAAAAGAAATATTTGGCTGTCATCACTTGTTTGTCATATCTAAGTTTTGACCATAATATTAACGTTTATCTGTTGTTCAAGATAAGTGTAATAAGAAGTAGATAAAACACAAGGAAGTATACGATAAATGTATAGGGTAGAACGTAGTGTTCGCTTCTTAACTGGTGTATCACAAGGTCGCAATAACTTTGTATTTTGACACTTTAACTGTACTTCACACTTACCGTAAGAAAGCTAGGCTCTAATAGTAATTAGTAAATTACAATTCTAGGTGGCAGTTACAAATATGTTTGTTGTTACGGAGAGCACATTCATTTAGAAAAGTCAGCTTGTACGAGGGGCAGTGGTTACCGTTCTTATCTCTGACAAAGCTGCACATAAATTATTCAGTTAATAAGTGCATTAAAACAAATTAAGTGCTATTTGTAGTAAAATGAGAACATAATCTCTTATTCGTGATTAATAAATTAGCGTCGTAAAACACAGGTATGACGCTGGGCAAGCATGTTTACCCCTTTGCCACATGAGTGAAAAGACTCTTTTATGTTAAAATTTTCCACAAATTGTAGGTCTAAGCGCTAAATACGAGTGTAGTGTCAGAAGCCGGTTAAAAATTCTTTCTGGCAGTACCTCAATAATCCTTGTACGATTAGGAACTATTAAAAAATGGATGTTGACTTGAGAAGTAATATATATGATATTGGAGGATAGAGGATACATTGCACTCTAAATGCTATAATTCTCGTTTTATTAACTGAGATTTTAAAATTATATGAGTTACAGAGGTAATTAGAAAGATACGCGGATTTCTTTAACTGTCGTACTTACTTGAATCAACAAAAATATATTAAATAAAATGATGTGTGGAAAACTCGTATTTGGACAAATGACACACCAACCAATAATGTCGATAATGTACTTTGCTTCTCTTTAGAGTGCGAGTGAAGATGAAGAGAGAACTGTAACTGTGACTGTGTTAGCTGCGTCTGTAAGAGTAAGTAATAGCACGTGGTAGAAAAAATTAAGCAATATCACTGACGATAGTGGTATAGTTGCTTGAAACTGTACAAACCACCAGAGGAGATGGCGCTCTATTCTGGAATTTGGGCCAAGAACAAGCTATTAGCTACCGCTAATTGCCGGGCATCTCGGCTATGCGGGTCAGCAATTAAGGAGCCCGTGACGGATCCGGCCAGCTATGCAGGTATGGCTGCCACCGATCCGCCACCGACCGCGCGATTCGCAGCGGAATGCCAGCTACGCGGGCGCCCTGTCACTCGCGGGAAGCGATCCGGCCCGCTCCAAATCATTTGCCGCAGCGAGCAATTGATTGCCGAGTCATTCAAATATTTTCACGGACTGTCGGCCTTTGTTCCGCGCGCGCGTATTGTGTCGGCAACGGGCAGGGTACGGGGCCGGGCCGGGCTTTTCGCAGTCCATTCAGCGCAATTGTTTCTATTCCATTATGCGGGGGCCGTAATAAGAGCAATAAAGCAGGCGCGACCCGCGGCCGCGCGTCCGCCGCTCCATTTTACGATATCCGCTTTTAAGGCGATAATGGATGGCTGCCGTCGGCCGGCGCGACACCGTTTGCCGTGGCCGGCCTCCGGCTGAGCGTGACGCAGTGGTCCTCGTTCCGGTCGACATCGATTGCTGACAGCGGATACGTCACGTTTAAGTATTCTCTGTCCAAAGATAATGAGGCATCAACTTACGCTATGGTTCTAACACATCGTCGTAAGTTACTCAGAATTCCATTAGAGCTTTGGGTTTCGCGATCAGTGTCGATAATGTCAGAAGTTCTTCGCTCTCGGCACCGCGTTTCAAGAATTATTCCACATGGTGTAAGTCAATTGACACTTAGAGCTGAGGCAATTTCAGGGTGTCCAGAAAAAAAAATTAAATATCTCGAAAATAAAGATCGATAGAGGAATGCAGGAAACGGTATGTTTACTGTGAAAGCTGTAAGAAGTTTATACAGCAGTTTGAAATAGTAGTTACAAAAGCTGCTAACAGATGGCGCTGTAATCGCCATACGTTATGCCTAATATAAATAGCGATTCGAAGCCCAGAGCGATCAGTTCTAATATTGAAACGTGAAAGGAGGTTAGCGTACCGAAGGAAGAGATTAAAACCGTGTACTCCATTGAACAACGCGTTTTTCTGGTGCCAGAGTACCACAGGTTAGAAGATAGTCCTACGGCAACAAGGCGAAGTTTTGAAGCAGGATTTACCGAGCGAGGTGGCGCAGTGGTTAGCACACTGGAGTCGCATTCGGGAGGACGAAGGTTCAATCGCGTCTCCAGCCGTCCTGATTTAGGTTTTCCGTGATTTACCTAAATTGTTTCAGGCAAATGCCGGGATGGTACCTTTGAAAGGGCACGGCCGATTTCCTTCCCCATCGTTCCCTAACCCGAGCTTGCGCTCCGTCTCTAATGACCTCGTTGTCGACGGGACGTTAAAAAACGCTAACCTAACCTTCAAGCACGATTTAATGTTCCAAAAGGACCCGATGCGAAAACCATTCGTAAGCTCTTCGCAAAATTTCAACGAACAGGCAGCGTAATTGATGATCTAGTGGGGCATGTTGGCCGTAAGCAAGCCGCAGTTTCTGGAATTATTCAGCGAAATCCAATGTCACCCGTCCGTAGAATTGCATCTGAGTCTGGTTTGAAGCGTTCCAGCACGCAGAAAATATTGAGAAAGAGCCTACACATATTTCCATTCAAAATTCAAACGCACCAGACCATACCCGTACGAGCTGATCAACAAAGGGTTGCGTTTGGTAATCAGATGCTCACAATGATTGATAGTGAAAGATTTGATGTTGGCTGCATCTGGTTTACAGATGAGGCACACTTCCACCTGAATGGATACGTGAATAAGCAGAACTGGCGATTTTGGGGTTCCAAAAAGCCATATTGGTGTGAAGCGAAACCCCTGTATTCCCCTTAAGTTACTGTGTGGGCTGCAGTATGCAGCAGAGGCATTATTGGCCCTTTTATCATTCGAGAAACGGTCAGTGGTGCACGTTACGTTTGCAATTTTGGAACAATTTATCGCCACACAGCCAGCATTAGAAGGTCGACCAGGTACTGAATGGTTTATGCAAGATGGAGCCCGACCACATCGGACCGAACAAGTGTTTCGCTTTCTTGAGGAATCCTTCGGGAATCGAGTCATTGCTTTGGAATATCCCAAATTTACTGGTGCAGGCATGGATTGGCCTCCATGTTCGCCGGATTTGACTCCCTGTGACTTTTTTTGTGGGGCAAAGTGAAAGACATGGTCTACCCGAAGCATCACGCCACGCTGGACGAGCTTGAATCGGCGATATCTGTGGCATGTGAATCCGTTTCGGTTGATACACTACGAAATGTGACGGCGAATTTCATTCTTAGTTTGCGCCACCTCTGTAGTGCCAATGGTGAACATTTTGAAAACATTGTGATGTGATTGTTTGCAAAGATTGTTTTCATACGATTATTTCACTTATGTATGCTGATATGAACTGTACAGCGTACAGCTCCATCTGTTAACAGCTTTTGTAACTATTATTTCAGACTGATGAATAAACTTCTTACAGCTTTCACAATAAACATACCGTTTACTGCATTCCTCTATCGATCTTTGTTTTCGAGATATTGAATTTTGAATTCAGGGAGCCCTTTTCTTGACACCCTGTACGTTAGCGAATGAGGAGCTGTAAACAGAAGTCGAGTTTTCGCAGTAAAGTAACTGACGACAACAGAGGCAAAAACGATTTACAACGGCAAAAGCAAGAAAATCTGTTTGAAAAGGGGAAATATGATAATTTCGAGTACGAATTTATGTAAATCATAAGTGGAGGAAGGAGGAAGAACTCATGACATCAGTTTCTTCGGGACTTCATGCAGAATCAGCGGCGAGTGAAACTACCTGCTGGGCTGAGACTCGAACCTGTGACCTCCTGCTATTTAGGCAGTTACTGGGCAGTTGCGCTACGTGGACACAGGGTTTATAACAAATGTGCCGATTATCGCACAACGGCGACTCCCAATCGCATCCCGTTCACATTCAGTAGTAAGAGAGCCCAGTGGACGGCTCGTCAAAAACTGCACACAGATCAACCGAAAAAACAGGAAGAAGATGTACTGGATTATGAAGGAAATGCAGGAAAGAGACACTCAACGGTCCAAGGAAAACAAGTGCAACACAGAGCAACCGATAGGAGAATTGGCGTCGTGATTTGGTAGTTAGGGTGTTGGATTGCCAAGCGGGCGAGCCGTGTTGAAAACTTCTCTCGTGCAATTGTTTTTTCGCTTTATTCACATCTGTGTCTGCGTCGTGGTGTAACGTCCGTTTGCAACAGCGAGATGTAAGGTACGGACCTATAATGACAGTTGATTCTGAACAACTACTCAATTAGCAGCTGAAAGGAAGTGGTTCAAATGGTTCTGAGCACTATGGGACTTAACATCGTAAGTCATCAGTCCCCTAGAACTTAGAACTACTTAAACATAACTAATCTAAGGGCATCACACACATCCATGCCCGAGGCAAGACTCGAACTTGCGACCGTCGCGGTCGTGCGGTTCCAGACTGAAGCGCCTAGAACCGCTCAGCCACCACCGGCCGGCGAAAGGAAGTGGCTTTCGAAAGAGAACCGCAAATGTTTGATGATAAGGCGACAGGTCAACCCAAATCTTCGCCGTCTGATGTGTCATATACGACATTAGTGACAGTACGTGTGTCATATGATAGCAATCTCTTATCGACGCATATAATTCTTGAAACTGGTATGGGAGAGAGATGTGCCTCTTTGCCCGATATAGGTATTCGTATGAATGTGAATGTGATTGCTCCCAGGTAAGTGATGAAAATATAATAGTTTGTCACATAAGCTTCAGCAAATAAAGGCAGCACTTTCACGATCACACAGTTTCTCTGTGTTCTGTCAAAAACTAAGTCTTTAACGTTTTTGCTGTTGCGTTCCGTTGTGGAAGTCTTGACCCTGGAATTCCTTTGTTGTAAAATAGTTCACGTCTGTTTATTTGTTGTTTTAATTTCTATGAGACTTTTAAGTGGTATCTAGCCAGCTCTCACTATTCATAACATTTACTTGCACCGTTAATGTATTATTACCACATGACTCATTCTCTACAACCAATGTATAATATGAAACATCTTGACAGATTACAACTGTGTGCCGGACCGAGACTGGAACTTGGGACTTTTGCTTTTCGCGGACAAGTGCTCTACCAAGTGTAGAACACTTGCCTGGGAAAGGTTAAGGTCCGGTGTTCGAGTCTCGGTCCGGCACACAGTTTTAATCAGCCCTGAAGTTTAATATCAGCGCACACTCCGCTGCAGAGTGAAAATCTCATTCTGGAAATATCCCCCAGGCTGTGGCTAAGCCATGTCTCCGCAATATCCTTTATTCCAGGAGTGCTAGTTCTGCAAGGTTCGCAGGAGAGTTTCTGTGAAGTTTGGAGGGTAGGAGACTAGGTACTGGTGGAAGTAAGGCTGTGAGGACGGGGCGTGAGTAGTGCTTGGGTAGCTCAGATGGTAGAACAGGGAACGTATAATATAGCAATTTCCAAGACTACAGAAAGAGAAAAAACATATCAATGACCGAAGGGACAGTTCATAATGCCGTCGAAAAACAAAAAAACAAAAATAACATAGATGGCACCAGGGAGTTTTGATCACGGCTCGCTCGCTTGACAGTTCCAACACCGTGACCGATTACCCACGATGCCGTTGTTTCTTCAGTCTGCTCTTTATTGCACTTGTAGTTTTTGGACCGTTGAGTGTTTCTGTTTTGGATTTTTTTCACAGCCCAGTACACCTTCTTCCTGTTTCCATCTTGATCTGTGTTCAGTTTTTGACGTGTTGTCAAATGGACTACATTACCACTAAATCAGAGCGGGGGTGCCATGGGGAGTTCCCCTTGTCAGCATGCTCCCTGGTCGAATCTTATTCCCATCTAGCGCCATGTGTCCGCAGTCACTGTCAGCGTCCACCATGCTCGCTAGTTCTACATGCCCGCTGGACATCGAACGTAAGTGTGCATTCACACTGAAGGTTGCTGAATCATTCGACCCCCGGCAAGAATATAAAATTAGCGAGCACTGGGCACGTGGGTGGGGAGCAAGTCGGAGCGAGCCGAGATAGTGTTCATCGCAAATGTGCAGACTGTGTGCAACTGATGCAGTGGATGATGCAAGTGCCTCGTAAGTAGGAGATCCAGTGTTCGAGACCCGATCCAGCACGCATTTTCACTTGGTGCCGCTGATTCCGGGTAAGTTCCGGCGAAGCAGATGTCATTAGTTCATTTCCTTTCACCTCCTTCCACCTTCAGTGTACATAACATGTATCACAGCTGCGGATTTCGCTTGGTGCCCCGTTCTTTCGAACATATTCTAAGGGACAGACACCCCGCATTCATATCATAGAATACGAATTTATTTGCTAGGAAGTATTTCCGGAAATATTTTGTTTTGAGTGTAGCTTTATATTGAACCATAAACAGTAAAGGACAAGAGGCTCACATCTTTTAAAATGTGGTGCTACAGAAGAATGCAGAATTTTACAAGATGAGCTAGAGTAACTAAAGATAACGTACACTACCGAGCTAAGGAGAGTAGACCTTTATAGGAGGATCTGAGTGAAAAATGCTGTAGGTTGACTGGATGCTTCATGAGAAGTTAAGGAATAGTTTACTTGAGTGAGGAGGGATAATGGGGGTGGGGCAGTATAAATTGAGGAGGGACCTCATGTCTTCACAACAGTAAACAGGTGGAAGACTGGAATAGTTGATCACATGCGGAAAGACTTGTGCAAGATAAACTAACATGGACAGCTGTGTCAAGCCAGTGCTCGGACACATGAGTATACAGGGAGCAATAAATAACAAAAATAGGAGTAACATGGAAATCATAATCTACTTTCAGCTTATGTTCTGGATATTTTTACCATCAGCCACATGTGAGACGGTTGCGTATGCGACTGATGCTGATAAAGCGACGAAGGACGCTTCAGATGACGTCCACATCTCGTGGTATCGTGGTCGCGTTTCGCTTCCCTAGCACGGGGTCCTGGCTCCGATTCCCGGCGGGGTAAGGGATTTTGACCTGCATCGAGATGAATGGGTGTTTGTGTTGTCCTAATCATTTCATCATCACTCATGAAAGTGGCGAAATTGGACTGAGCAAAGGTTGGGAATTTGTATGTGCGCTGATAACCGCGCAGTTGGGCGCCCCATAAACCAAACATCATCATCATCACTTCAGATGACCAATTTGGACGAATTACTGAGCGAATGGCATGACAGGACTGCTGCAGACTGGTGAAAGACTCTCATGAACACCAGCAGTTAACCATGCATCCTTGTGTCGTCAGTAGATCCTTATTTTGTTGTAAAAATCAGAATGATCTCTGATTTAGCTTTTGAAGTATTTTTCGGTAAATAGCGCTTATGTACCGAACTGAAGTTGGCCTACATACGAGGGTTGGAACTTTTTAGTGGCAACTATTTGTTCACAACCGATACAAAAGAGTTACATGTTGCCACCTGTTACTGTCCTTCAAAGTAGTCACCAGCGTTGTGTAGAACCCGTTGTCAGCGATGTGGAAGGCGCAGTACACCGTTAGCAGAGCCTGTTCTGTTGATGGTGTGAATGGAGTGGTCTGCTGCCTGTCAAATCTCTGGGACAGTTATGAAGCGAATGCCACGAAGTAGTTCCTTCATCTTCGGAATCAAGTCGAAGTCACAAGGACTTACGTCAGGGGAATATGGTGGATGGTACAATGCCTCCCGGTCCCATCGACCGAACAGAGAAGCCACAGCTTGAGCTCTATGCGCCTGCGCATTGTCGTGAAAAATGATGAGTGGGTTGCGCAGAAAGTGTCGCCGCTTCCTTCGCAAAGTTGTTCGCAGGCGTTGCTCCAAAAATGAACAGTAATACGGTGCACTTACTGTCTGCCGTAGAGGAACGTAATGCGTTAGGATCATACCACCGCAGCGGTACACGAGAATCCAATCGTCCGTAACTCTTGGTCTAATGTTTAGCGTCACTGCCCCTAGATATCTGGGTCCTGGGTTCGATACCAGCTTTTCTTCACTTTGAAACTGGATGTGTTTTTCCTTCTCATCATCTTATCTCGTCGTCATTGACGTTCAAGTAACCGAAATGGCGGCAAATAGAAAGAGTATCATTTGCCGCCCGAACTTCTCCAGAGAGGATCTCATAGCAAATAATGCTACACGGTAGTTTTTTTTCTTTTTTATTTGCCATCAAACCAACAGAAAAAAGCAGGGGCAGTTTCGCAGCGCATAGTTTTGGTGGACCCAGCTGTTCCGTTTCTGGTGGCTAAAAACCGCGTTACAAAGATAGGAGCTGCTAACTGTGCGAAGTAGCGAAGTGCATTATTCGCAGTTAACGTGCGTTAACAGTTGGAGTGCTTGTATACGACGACTGTTGGAGTCGGTACAGATTGTGAGCAATTAAAGAGTTAACGTTTGCAGGTTTAATGAAGGTAGTAACTACGCAAGGGCTCGAACTGTGCGTATTCTGCTACATCTTCTAGGAGTATTTGGTTGGAACGAAACCCAAATTTTGTAATACATGTATTATACAAAGTACAGTGAACAAGAAAATAGAAGCTTTTATAATGTGGTACTACGTATGAATTCTAAACATGAGTGCGTAGATTGAATAAGAGGCTCTTAATCGAACTATAATGAAATTTATGCCACAACTTCAATGTAATAAGAGACAAGATGTCGGGACACGTCCTGAGGTATGAAGGAGTACCAATGTGGTAATGAGGACTGACCCTCTTGTTGATGATTAGCGACAATAGATGTTTATAATAGTCGGCAAAAGAACCCTCTGCAATAATATCTGTCTAAAGACAGCAGCATCAAGGAACCCACCAAAATATTAACCAGTTTTTATTAATCATTTTGTACTCACATGACTTCATCAAGAAATAGAAGAGGTAAGCGCCTTAATATATAGACTGCGCCTTCTTGTATATTATGTAACATTCTTTGATGTCAAATTGCCACAATAATCTCTTCTTAAAATTATCGAAGAAGTTATGCTAACCTGGTGAATAAGTTCGTCATTAGCTTCATTTTTGTAAAATTACTTGTATATGAAAACTTTCCAGAATACATAAAACGAAACAAAATAATGACATTCCTTAGCAACGTACCTGAATTAAGAAAAATCATTATTGTGTGTAAGACTTTTCAAAGATACTATTACCGTCCATTGTAAAAAAAAAAGAAAAAAGTATGCTTTGAAGAATACCTAGAACTGATGGAACAACTCGTCGACCCTGATGAACAAAAGGCATTTTATAAAGCTATGGTTACACCAACAAGTGTGTATGGCAGCGGAACTTAGCTAAGAATTTCACTGGTAAATATTGATATGGTTTGCAGGAGCTTTGGAATAGTTTCTGGTGGTATACCCAGATTTATAGTTGTGTGGTTAGGTTCTTTGACTGCCGCTGCTTAACTGTTCCACAGCCTTTATCACGGCAATATATTCGTCACTGAAGACATTACCTAACTGAAGTAAACGGAGAGGGCAGGTTGTAAACATAGCTAACTGTGAATGTGCTGTAATAAAAGTTATTTTATAGTAACTATGACTTCACTGTCCTCTTTGCCAAGTATGAATGTTGTAAAAAGAAATCAGTTTTGGTGCCCCCCCCCCCCCCCCCGAAATCTCGTTATACGTTACGTTGATCGCAAGCGTTGTCTTATACCAATGGATTGCAACTGATAGCCAGTAAAAAGAGGACGCTAGGACGTTACTTTCTTTCAGAAAACTGTTAATCGAACAAGCAAGTAGGCACAATTAATTAACATAACTGTAAAGAGAACCTAATCACACACGTATAATTCCAGGGATACTACCAGAAAATTATTCCAACGCTAGTGCAAACTATATCTATAATTAACAGTGAAATTCTGTCGGACTTTCATTATTTGTTGAAACGGCACTCTAGATTAGTAGACTAACGGTAATATGTGTTTGTGTAATTGATTCAGTCAGTTCATTACGAATTGGGGCAAGTATTCTAGTTTATTCACCATTACCGAAAGTACTAAATTTCATACCCTGTTCCAGCAAAGGGCGTATCTGGGAAAGTGGGCGTTCTATGCCCAAGGAAAACTTATCATTTATACGATACGTACATTTAAATTAATTCAGCCAAAACTTTTCTAGGAGCTGGAACCCGTGCCTAAATGATCATAACCTTTAAGTTATTAATTGTCGAGAAACACTAAATGTCGTAGGAGGTTCTATTTTGTTGGGGTTCATACGATGAAGTTAATGTTCAGAATTCATACAGTACCAGCTAAGAAACTAAAAGGAAATGAAATTAGTTTTGATTTGAAAAGGGTGAAGCAGAACTGCCGCGAAAGTCTCGAAGGACATTGTTAAATGCACCGAAGAAAGCAAGAAGAAAAGAGCGGTTCAAAAATTGTTCAAATGGCTCTGAGCACTATGGGACTTAACTTCTGAGGTCATCAGTCCCCTAGAACTTGGAACTACTCAAACCTAACTAACCTAAGGACATCACAGACATCCATGCCCGAGGCAGGATTCGAACCTGCGACTGCAGTGGTCACGCGGTTCCAGACTGTAGCGCCTAGAATCGCTCGGCCACTCTGGCCGGCACAAAGTTAGGGTTCAAAATACTGTCCACGACAAGATCATACGACACATAACGAAAGTTGGATGTCAGTGATGATGCAGGATATGGCCCAAGCATTTTCAATGGAACCACTCTAGTATTCGTTTTAAGAGATAGAGGTAAATCGCGGGGATCCTAGATCTCAATGAGTAGATAGGGATAAAAATCATATTCTTTTCGAGACAAATTTCTGTTGTTCGTGACAAGATATCCAACAAAAGTTGTAAAAAAGATAGTGCGCTAAAAGAAGGAAGAATGCTGCAGCTTGGACAACGTTTCTGCAAATTGTATTTTTAATTTTTAATTACGATCAAGACTTAACATATTTAACAAATGATACAGATAGCTTTATCTCCTTCAGCCGATGGTGTCAGGTCTTTCAATAAGGCGGATTGCTAGCTGGGAACGAGCATCTCAGAAACAACGTAAATTGTCGGCTTCCTGTGTGCTACTGTTGCGAACATCTATCGGATGTCTGCCGTCGTGGTCACTGACTGACAGACTCTGAAATCACAATGATGAACTAAAACATTATGACCATAGGCTTAACATGGTGTTGGTCTTCTTTGGAACGCGGTACGGCGGGGTTGTGAAAGCGTGAGCAGACGGCAGTGTTGGATATTTTCGCCTCAGAACAGAATGTAAAGATCGGTGGGATTGCCTGCTCTGTAAAGTACGATAGGTGGCGATCTGTGGCACATTTGATGACAGCGTATTATACTGGTACAGTCACAAGTGTTTCGGAGCACAAGGTCAAGCGTTCATTGTTGAGAAACGGGTTGACCCTTGCGTATTCCCATGTTGACCCAACGACATCATCAAGTACAATTATAGCTGACTTTTAATCATCGAGACTGGACCGTGGATTAATTGGAACCTGCCGCCTGGTCGGATGAGCCACGTTTCATCTTACATAAGGTCGATGATTATGTCCGGATACACCATCTTTCAGGTGCGCGGTTGTTAGAAACCTCCACTGCACCACGGAAGTATACCGATGAGAGCAGTACTAAGCTGTGGGAAACATTTATGTGGGCTTCCATGGGATCTATGGAGGTAACCGAAGGCATCATGATAGCTTTGGACTAAGTTAACACTATAGTGGACCGCGTACGTTCGTCTGTCCCTGATGGAGGTAGCATCTTCCAGCAGGTTAATTGCCATTGTCACAATGTCAGAGTGGTCTGAGTTGCACAATAATGAGCTAAAGCTAATGCTCCGTCTAGTGGCCCTGTCGAACCATTCAGTGTCGACCGTCCGCCGTGTCATTTTCTGCTAATGACTTCATTCAGATGCGGTGTGGAGAAGCATGGGATCAGCACACACCTTCTCACATCTTGGGGCCGCTACTTTTCATTCACGTATCTCCTCAGGTGGTGGACTGAGGGTGAGTGTATCCCGCTCCAGAGGTCCCACCAAGGAATGTTCTCTGGCAACTTCGGTAATCGAACCATGGTCACCTAAATAGCAGTCAGATGCATTAATCACTGCGTTGTTTAGGTTATTGTCTTGGCCATTCAATTCACGTAACCTGAAGCCGATAAAACTCATCAAGGCTCTTGTCGGGCACCACCTCCGCGCATACAGGCCACTGACCTAGAAATGACGGAAACTGCGTGACCTGTGCTTCCACAAAAGAAAAAATAATACCTCTAAGCACCATGGGACTTAAGATCTGAGGTCATCAGTCCCCTAGATTTAGAACTACTTAAACCTAACTAACCTAAGGACATCACGCACATCGATGCCCGAGACAGGATTCGAACCTGCGACCATATTAGCCGCGTGGTTCCGGAATGAAGCGTCTAGAGCCGATCGGCCACCGAGGCCGGCTGTGCTTCTACAGCTGGTGCCACATATCCCCGAAAACTATCAAGGACTTGTCGAAGCCGTACCATGCAGAACTGCCACCGTACTGCCTTCCAAAGGTGAGACCAACATTGTGTGAAGCCAGTGGTCATAATGTTTTATTTCATTAGTGCGACTTCAGAGTCGGGTAGTCAGTGACCACCACGGCATACATCTTACTAGGCGCCGTGGTAGTGAAGTCTTGAACTGAAAACTGACGCATGTATGGGCAGGGCAGTAAAAGTGTCAAAAATAGTTAGTGACGTCGAATTTTGTGGAAATTTGTTGTAAGGTTTATGGGAACAAAGTGCTGAAGTCATCGACCCATAAGCATACACACTACTTAATCCAACTTAAACTAACGTACGCTAAGGACGACGCACGCACACCCATGCCCGAGGGAGGACTGGAACCTCGCGGCGTGGGGGGGGGGGGGGGGGAGGGGGGGGGGGTGAACCGTGCGGACCGTGACAAGATCCCTCAGACCGCGGGTACCCCGTGGGCAGGTAAAGACATTCGCAGTGTCTAAAGTATATCGTTATTTATGCGGTCGAAAGACGAAACTGCAATTTATTCCATATAATGAACCGTTTTCTTAACTTCTTTCGTAGCATCTTGCCAAATTAAAATAACCTCGGACTTCTTAGCTGATTCACTACATGAGTCCTACTACTTTAAATTACATTATGCACCATTAGAAACATAGGATTTATTACACGGTCGTTCATCTTTCCTCTCACCTTCCTCCCACTCTTTTCTGTCCCACATTTTCCTTCTAAATATCAGAAGACAATAATAAAATTGCAATATCAAATAAGAAAGGCGCTTCCAAGTGCAAATATTAATCAGCCATTTATTTAACGACTCATGGTTGTAAACACTGACATAAATTTTTTTCCCAAAAATACCCAGGTGAAGACAAACCCTACGACATATCTTAGAAAACTGGATGAAGAAAGGCAAATCTACGTTCATAGCATTTTCATATTTAGAGAAATCTTTTGATACCCTTTAATGGTATACGCCGTTTAGAATTGTCACGGTAGCTGGAATAAAATATCGGCAATCCAGAAGTCATACGCAAGCCAGGTTACAATTATAAAGAGTCAAGGGGTTTGAAAATAGGTGCCAGTTGACAAAGACGTGAGAATGTGTTGTGGTCTATCGCCGATGTTGTTCAGTTTGTGTATGGATCAGGCAGAAAAGTAAACCACAGTCAAATTTGGAAAGGAATTGAAGGCCAGGGAAAAGTCATCATAGCTTCGAGGTTTTCCAATGACATTGTAATTCTCTTAAAGATCGCAAAGGACTTGGCAGTTCAGTTGAAGGGAATGGTCAGTGTCTTGAAAATATCAAAAAAAGGATGAAAATAAGGGTAAAGGGATGTGGTCGACTTAAGTAAAGTGTCACGGAAGGCATTTTATTACGGAATCAGTAACTAAAAGCAGCGGATGAGTTTTGTACTACTTGGCAGTAAATAAACTACGCAGTTTATATCGTGCTCCTGCAATAGCAAGAAAAGTTTTGTTGAAAAAGAGAAGCGTTAGGAAATACAATCCTGGAAATGGAAAAAAGAACACATTGACACCGGTGTGTCAGACCAACCATACTTGCTCCGGACACTGCGAGAGCGCTGTACAAGCAATAATCACACGCACGGCACAGCGGACACACCAGGAATCGCGGTGTTGGCCGTCGAATGGCGCTAGCTGCGCAGCATTTGTGCACCGCCCGTCAGTGTCAGCCAGTTTGCTGTGGCATACGCAGCTCCATCGCAGTCTTTAAGACTGGTAGCATGCCGCTACAGCGTGGACGTGAACCGTATGTGCTGTTGACGGACTTTGAGCGAGGGCGTATAGTGGGCATGCGGGAGGCCGGGTGGACGTACCGCCGAATTGCTCAACACGTGGGGCGTGAGGTCTCCACAGTACATCGATGTTGTCGCCAGTGGTCGGCGGAAGGTGCACGTGCCCGTCGACCTGGGACCGGACCGCAGCGACGCACGGATGCACGCCAAGACCGTAGGATCCTACGCAGTGTCGTAGGGGACCGCACCGCCACTTACCAGCAAATTAGGGACACTGTTGCTCCTGGGGTATCGGCGAGGACCATTCGCAACCGTCTCCATGAAGCTGGGATACGGTCCCGCACACCGTTAGGCCGTCTTCCGCTCACGCCTCAACATCGTGCAGCCCGCCTCCAGTGGTGTCGCGACAGGCGTGAATGGAGGGACGAATGGAGACGTGTCGTCTTCAGCGATGAGAGTCGCTTCTGCCTTGGTGCCAATGATGGTCGTGCAGGTGAGCGCCACAATGAGGACTGCATACGACCGAGGCACACAGGGCCAACACCCGGCATCATGGTGTGGGGAGCGATCTCCTACACTGGCCGTACACCTCTGGTGATCGTCGAGGGGACACTGAATAGTGCACGATACATCCAAACCGTCATCGAACCCATCGTTCTACCATTCCTAGACCGGCAAGGGAACTTGCTGTTCCAACAGGACAATGCCCGTCCGCATGTATCCCGTGCCACCCAACGTACTCTAGAAGGTGTAAGTCAACTACCCTGGCCAGCAAGATCTCCGGATCTGTCCCCCATTGAGCATGTTTGGGAGTGGATGAAGCGTCGTCTCACGCAGTCTGCACGTCCAGCACGAACGCTGGTCCAACTGACGCGCCAGGTGGAAATGGCATGGCAAGTCGTTCCACAGGACTACATCCAGCATCTCTACGATCGTCTCCATGGGAGAATAGCAGCCTGCATTGCTGCGAAAGGTGAATATACACTGTACTAGTGCCGACATTGTGCATGCTCTGTTGCCTGTGTCTATGTGCCTGTGGTTCTGTCAGTGTGATCATGTGATGTATCTGACCCCAGGAATGTGTCAATAAAGTTTCCCCTTCCTGGGACAATGAATTCACGGTGTTCTTATTTCAATTTCCAGGAGTGTATGTTGGGAAGGTATATGTTGGAAGCTTGGCGTTGTACGGAAGTGATCATGGAAAATGCGCGTTTAAGGGAACAGAAGCTTTTAAAAAGGGGTGCTGCAGTAAATGCGGGAAATTGTATTGGGTTGTTCGGACAACTAATAAGGGGATTCAGAAGGGAATAGGGTAGTAAAGAAATATGTGGCACAACTCGATTAAAATAAGGGATCGGATGAGGAAACATCTTGAGCCATCGAGAAATTGCCGTGTTGACAATAGAGACAAGTGATGGAGGCAAATATTGTGTAGAGGAACGTCTGATTGCAGCAGCTAAGTTCTTTCATGCAAAACATCTTTAGCTTCAATAAACGTAAATATTTGATGCTGATTGTGTTTTAAATATCGAGTGGTATTTGGACACCTTGTCTTACCGACGGATATTGTCAGAGCTCGCTCGTCTACCTGTCATGGTCGTTTCAAACGTTGGCCCTTTATCGTTTATGTTTTCTCAACTGCATGAAGCCATATGAAGCAGGAACATCAGTGCTCGCCCGCATCTCGTGGTCGTGCGATAGCGCTCTCCCTTCCCACGCCCGGGTTCCCGGGTTCGATTCCCGGAGGGGTCAGGGATTTTCTCTGCCACGTGATGGCTGGGTGTTATGTGATGTCCTTAGGTTAGTTAGGTTTAAGTAGTTCTAAGTATTAGGGGACTGATGACCTAAGATGTTAAGTCACATAGGGCTCAGAACTATTTGAACCATCAGTGCTCCACAACGTATCAATGGAAAGCGAGATCTCGACAACTAGTGCGTGAAACAAGATTCGGTACACCTCAGAAGCGGTAGTAACCTCCACAATTACAAATGCAATCTTCACAGTCATTGTGCATACAGCAACAAGCTGCTGCAGTGGGTGCTTGATCTCGCCTCTGAATTTAGCGCCTGTTAGCACAGGAAGGGTGCAGCCCCCGGTGGCGGCGACACAGCAGCAATTAGCTCGTGAATGCGGCTTCGCCTCTTTTCGGAAGCGGTGGGTGATTGTGCAATAAAGATGCTAATTAACTAGCAGCGATTGTTGGCAGCAGCAGTTAGTCACGCGGTAAGATTTAGCCCCTCCTTGGAAGCAGCGTGTGTACACTAACTGCTAGTAACGATAGGGTTGTCTTTGCGACAACAAAGTGACAGTGACCCAGTGTGAATGGTGTGACGTGACGTTGTCAAGTTACCGAAAGCTAAAAAGATACTGGGGATAGCCATCCTTAACAAATAATCAAGTTGCCACACCTTGAAGCATAAGTCTTCTAGGTATACGAGGATGCTGTAAATGAAGCCATACTTGCAAAATGACTACGAGATATCCCAAACTTTTAGGGACGACTTCATACGTCTATATCTAAGTATTGGCAGATACGAACCTAATGGGTGGAAACGATAACCAGTTTCCCGTTGGCATAAAGAACATACACATGTAGGAATAACTTAAGCTCAGAGAAAGTCTTAGAACGGACACTAGGTTTTATAAAACTTTGTCCAATGCAAAACATGATGTATTTTTTGTATTTACCTGTACACGTTTTGACACCCATTTGTCATCTTCGGGGGGTCTCGATTTATTTGCGTAAATCCTGAAAAACTCATCGTTGTTTATCTAGTTTAGACCTAAGAATTATAACATTAATTTTCTTTAATTTTTTTCGATTCCTCGCCAAGAATTACATTGCTTCTGAAAGTTGAATTTTTTGCAGGGCAGCTTTTTTGTCGTTTATCGTTTTTGACAGCAGGTCATCTACAAAGGAGCCATGATGAAATTTGCTTATTTTTTAAAATAATTTTCGTGGGTAGTGATGTTACTGTACTTACATTTTTCGTCCAGTTCTACATCTCTGATGGGTTTCTCTTACTACTGATGTGATGTGTATGGCATTCCACATCTATTCTTATACTTAATTCTCACCTTTTTTCTTCAGCCGTATTATCCATAAGACGCTTTTACGGTAAACGCTGACGTCACCATAACCACAGAAAGGAGCTTTATTATTGTCACAGGTCACTTGTTCATTGTTTTGCCTGTGTTCATTTTGGCATAAGTTTCGAACGTTGTAGTGAGAATTATTGTGACCTCCTGGCTCAATGAACAGATTCTTTGGCGTTCCTATGAGAGCAAAAATTTCTGGATATTCTGTTGTGATGTTGGACTGTTTCATGACACACACACATATATAGGGTATTTCCATACTGGAGTATTTGGAGTATTATTACAGATATTAGAGAGTAATGATGAGCTGATACATCAGTTCGTAACGAAAAATTAAAGATCATGTGATCGAAAATTTCAGATAGCTATAATATATCAACCGAGACCAGATTAAGTATATTGTTGATTGTTACAATAACACTTCTTGCAATTTAAGCCCAATAGGACTCAACGGAAACCGTTCTGTAGACGTAATTCAAATGGCAGAATGAAGCATCCACTAACGCCAGGGGGCAACCCCTTCTCTTTACCCAAGAAACTTTAAAATGAAAATGAAAAGATTCAGTAGAGCGTAGAGGCAGAAGTTAAGATAAGAACATATATCCAGCAGCACTATCCAACTACACCACTCAGAGAGGAACATATGGAGACAGATGCATCATCAGCATCACGACTGGATGCTGCATTGACACCTTCCTCAGATTTTTCTTTTTTTTAACACAAAATAAAAGGTAACATACTTCTAGTAGTACGCCTGGTGTACTAAGAATGTCCTCACACTCTCTATGTATCCTGCCCACTACGAACTCCAGTAAAGTTCATACATCAGATGTAGGTGGTCGAAAAATGAGGAAGAGTGAGAAGATAATTAAGTCGGTATAAGTAAGATGACTCTAATGAATTCGCCATGGTAGCCGAGAGCGCTAGTGCGCTGCTTGCTGGACGCGCGCCGGCCCAGGATCGAATACACTCGCCGTATTAACGACGAGGGCCAATATGCCGGCCAGCTTGGATGTGGTTTTTAGGCGGTTTTCCACATCCCACTAGGTAAATACTGGGCTGGTCTCCAAGTTCAGCCTCAGATACGTGACTCACAGACATTTATAAACGTTCGCACTATTTCGTGACTTACACTAGAGGCAGACATCTGGGGTACACTACTTCCGTCCCAGGGGTGGGGGGGGGGGACGGGGGGGGGGGGGGGGGAGCGACGGGATGGCGTCAGCAAGGGCATCCGGCCACCCTCTGCCAAATCTGTACAGACAAAGCCGACCCCGCGTTGGAGCGGGACAAAGGCCCTGAGGAAGGAAGAAAGGAAGTAAGATGATTCTCATGCCCGCGCGACTAGCTGCGCTGTGTAACGCGCTGCTTCCCGAGCGGGAAGGCGTTCTGGTCCCTGGAACGAATCTACCCGTCGTATTAGTGTCGAGGTTCGGTATGCCGGCCAGCCTGTGGATGGTTTTCAAAGCGGTTTTCCATTTGCCTCAGCGAATGTGGGCTGATACCCCTTTTTCCGCCTCAGTTACATTGTGTCGGCGATTGTTGCGCTAACACCGTTTCCACTTACCCGTACACCATATTGGGGCGGAACCTCACAATAACTCTGGGTTCGGTGTGGTGCGGCGGTGGAGTGGGTGCCCTATTGTGGGGTTGTGAACCACGGAGGGCTACGGCCGGACGAAACTATTCTGTCGTTTCTAGGTCCCCGGTTTAATAAAATACAAGATTATTCTCACATCACCGTGCCCCATACCATGTACAGGTAGGGGTTCCCATACTTCCATCCTTTGAACACTGGACACGTCACTGGAAATTCAAACAATACCTTACCAAAGGTCGTAGAAGGGATGTAATGGATAACTAGTTACATATGAGCATGTATTCACTTTCATGTTACAAGGAAAACAAAATCGGCCCACTGTTTTAACTTTCGTGCCTATATTCTGATATACTACTCGCATTGAGTCAAAGGTTGATGAGATCGTCTGATGTGTTACGATGTCCTTCGATCACATTTTACAGTTTGCAACTGAAACAATCTGCAACTGAAAGACGGGCAGGTGAAGCAATGGATATTTGTGGTGCCCCGTACACCCGGATTTTACTTACTGTGACATCCTCTTGCGTGATCACACGAGGAGACTCGTTTCCGAGACCCTGGCGGTATCGGAGTGCTTGGATATGCCTAGCACAATGAACCGGTCAGTCATGTATAACAGTTTTTACCGACAGCTGTAAAAAAAAAAAACTTACTTCGGAACTAAAAATATGAGTCGATTTTGTTTTCCTTTTACACGGAAATGAATAGTTGCCTACCTTACCTTCACATTCCGGAGTTCATCTACTGATGCAGCTACACGACCTCTGGAGGTATCTGTTAAGACTAATTATGCAATATCCTGTGCGTGTTGTTTTTTCTTGTCCTGAGTAAACGGGCAAGGCTTTTTTTTCCTTTTAATAAATCACTGAATAATGTACTTCCGTATAAGTACATGCCCTTATTTGCAGTGTTTGCCTGAAGATAGGATATGTGTCTAAAACGACACTAACGGCTTCGTATAATTGCATCATGCATGGTTAATTATATTCATGATGAAACTGTAATTCCACTACACTCAGATGTAGTTACCAGATAGAACAGACAATGGAATATGTTCTTCCACTGAACGTCGGGCATCAGCGATTCCCTGCAATCCGATGTTCATTGCACACGTGTTCTCTCACTTTACTTTCCAATTCGAAAGTAGTTTATTAATTCTGGTGGCTAGACTGTGCTTTAATTTGTGCTTACAGCGACGACACCGTTTTCCAGGTTTTAGTCGTCAAGTACCGCCTCTACTTTGCGTACATCACGTGAAGCACCACCTATTACTTCTGTTTCATGTGAGACGTGATCGTATTGATATGCTGACGTTCGTGAGAAGAGATTATAACAGTACCGTACACTTGATCTCAAGTATGAGGTAGTATACAGCCCGCCAGGTTGCATGCTGCACGATTAATGACATTTTGCTATACTAAGTTCTGTCGTTGAAATTCTTCATCTTCCCTTTTAACCATTGTACGTAGATCTTGTACTTGACACGACGCTTCAAATATGCTGAATTCACCGCTAAGAAATTTCAAGTATGCATTTTCTGCGTTAAAAAATAAATTTAACACTTTTAAGTATTGTATACCATGATATAGTACAAAAATTGATGCCCAAGCTATACTGCGCTACACAATTAAAGAATCACGTTTTTCGCTTCGGGATTGTCTCCCGTTGCGACGGAGGATGGTTAGCGGAATCTCTGAGCCAAATTTCCAAGTTACGTGCCGCAATGTCAGACAATTACAGTGTTTCAAAATGTGACTTCTTAACTATGTTGCGCTGTGTAGTTACGTATGTAACTATGAATATTATAACAGTCTGCCTTTTCTTCCGTGATATGCCTTTGCTGAGGAGCGTGAGGCGCAATAACAGTCTGGAATATTACATTTTAAATTGTAAATAAATCCTATGAAGACACCATGGAGTTCCCAGAGTTTTTGACGTTGCTTCAAAGTGACGCAACTATTCTAGAAGTATTTTACGGAGGTGGCGGTGTGCAGCTTTAATGAATGTTAAGAATAGCATTTTGCAATACAGTGCTGTAACTGTATATTTTACTAAAGACGATTGATTTCGGTATAGGATTTGACCACCTTATGGTCCACTATACGAAAGGGACAAAACGACATATTACAAAGTGTGTAACATTAAGGTAATGCAGCTGATACATCACACAATATGAAGTACATCGCATGTTTCATCACTATAATAAAGCATTTACAAAACCGTATGAGCTACGCACTTGCGTTATTAGCATAACAGGTACCAGAAGTACATTGTTCTATCATTGACATGTAACTGATAGATGCCATGATAATTTCTTTGTCTTACGCTCGTAGAAGCTTTGTCTAGATTAACACGGCATATCTACAAACCAGAACGATGTAATAGTAAGGAACGAGATGACCTGAAATCTCAATTAGTGATGTGTGTTTTATAACAACTCTTATTACTATCTTGAAATGTCCAGGGGTACATCAAACATTGGCATATGACAGTAAAAAATTGTTATAGCACTTCAGATTATTACAGTACGTAGATCACAAATCTATGTGTGATCTATTAAGAAAATATACTAGTGTGACGAAGGCTGTTTACATACATTGGAACTCAAGTTTACTGTAAAACACGTCGATTAGGAAATTCTCTGTATACATTTGGTATGCTAGCACACAGATATCATTTTCAGTAGTAGTTACAAGTAGGTAAAAAGACAAAGTACTTGGATAGTTGTGAGATTTAACAATGTTAATAGTTAATATTGATTATTAAACGATGTAACCATAGGAGGAAATAGTTAATACTGCTGGTCTTTATCATGTTATCTGTACGATTAGTACTTATATTACTTTCGGATTTGGTTACGCTGAAATGTATCGGTCTGTGTTTCCACTAATGTTATATAGCAACCATAAAATGCAAATGTAATTGAGTTATTGATGTTGTAATATAATATGTTTGCAGTTTGTCAGAAGGTGTAATGTTAACTTCAGTGAGATTTTGATAATCGATGTACTCAGTTGTTGGTTCATCTTTGCATTTCCCTAACTTGTTCATTGAATTATCGTTCACCCACTTTGCTCAGAGGATGAGTATACCTCACAAATACGTGTATGGGATTAAATGTACAGAATATTCCGTTTCTACAGCCAGTGTCACTGATGGAACAATGTATATCTGATAACTGTTCCACTAATTACGCTAATGCATGGATCAGATAATTTTTTTTACGTTTTGTTACAGTGATATTAATTGTGACGTATTTAATATCGTTTCACGTGGTCAGTTGAATTAATTCGATGTCACCCACTCTGTTATATGTGGTTTTCTTCTCCTTTGGTAAAGTGGCACTGATGATAGTCTGATCCAAGGCCGAAATCGATTGTCTCTAATAAATACCGGGTGATCAAAAAGTCAGTATAAATTTGAAAACTGAATAAGTCACGGAGTAATGTAGATAGAGAGGTACAAATTGACACACATGTTTGGAATGACATGGGGTTTCATTAGAACCAAAGAAATACAAACGTTCAAATACTGTCTGGCAGATGGCGCTTCATCTGATCAGAATAGCAATAATTAGCATAACAAAGTAAGACAAAGCAAAGATGATGTTCTTTACAGAAAATGCTCAATATGTCCACCATCATTCCTCAACAATAGCTGTAGTCGAGGAATAATGTTGTGAACAGCACTGAAAAGCATGTCCGGAGTTATGGTGACGCATTGGCGTCGGGTGTTGTCTTTCAGCATCCCTAGAGATGTCAGTCGATCACGATACAGTTGCGACTTCAGGTAACCCCAAAGCTAATGATCGCACGGACTGAGGTCTGGGCACCTGGGAGGCCAAGCGTGAAGAAAGAGGCGGCTGAGCACACGGTAATCACCAAACGACGCGCGCAAGAGATCTTTCACCCGTCTAGCAATACTTTTTTTTGTTCTAATAAAACCCCATGTCATTCCAAGCATATGTGTCAACTTTTACCTCTCTATCTACATTATTTCGTGGTTTATTAAGTTTTCAAATTTATACTGACTTTTTGATCACACGGTATATTACAGCTGTGTACTGCATAATGTAGTCCTTAATATTCTGTTACTTTATATTTTATAACGATCTCAGTGTTAATAAAGGGTTCACAATGGTGTTACGTTCTTCCCTCTTGCAATTTGGAGTGACGTCCAGCAGAAATCCTCGGAGGCGTGTGACGATATTGCTGAAATATGTAGTCAGGTTACGCCACGGGGCGACTACCCACTGGCGAAGCGTACGAGCAGACGACAGCAGAGCTCCCTGCTTGGGCCAGTGGGTGCCGTTGTAGCGAGCGCGCGCAGTGAAGTGCAGTGTCGGGTACTCACCGTGCGGTCGCCCAGGTGTTTGACGCGGCAGTGCAGCACGGCCGACTGTCCGACCACGGCTGTCACGTTGCGCGGAGACACGTCGTCGAAGTACGGCCTCTCGGCCCGCGGGTCGCCGTACCGCAGCGCCGCCTTAGGCCGCGGCGACTCAGAGCCTGCAACACACAGGAGACAGCGTCACCAGGGCAACGGCAGACGTCCGACAGGGGAGTAGCACCTGGAGATACGTAACAGGCCTCAGCACGCCAGGAGCAACTGTATCAAAGACGTATCGCCAAACCTTCAGGAAACTTTTCTCACATACACAGGAATGAAATGTGTTATTTGGCCATAAGTCCAGAAACGCTTTATTTCCACCTTGGAGCTCATTTTCTACTTCTTTCCATAAGCGTGGTAATCACAGGAAACACACAAGCGGAGTGTACCACCTACGTCTATCTACATTATGTGATCATAAGTATCCGGACACCTGGCTGAAAATGACTTACAAGTTCGTGTCGCCCTCCATCGTGAAGACTGGAATTCAATACGGTGTTGGCCCACCCATAGCCTTGATGGCAGCTTCCACTCACGCAGGCATACTGAACCGTGATTTATTTTCAAAGAATATTCTTAAGAATTTATTTTATTTACTAGCCACGCATCAAGAACATTAACACATTAAATCACACTATGTAAGCATGGAAGTAGTTGCTAGGGAGTAACTGATAAAATCATAACCAACTTCCTTTTAACAAATGGGAATTTTATTCACTTTAAAAGTGCGTAAAAGCATATTTTTAAAAGAAACAGATTTAAAATTATAATCAGAAAGCACCCTCTAAATATCAAAGATACAATTTATTCAGAGGCAGAAAGAAACAAGCTTTGACTGTATGAGCTTTCTGGCAGAGACCCATACCGCTCCCTTTTGACAGGGCCGTAGTTACGACCGCTCTGAAAGACTACACTGGTGAAATTCTGCGGCACGCCGGATAACTTTAAACTAAGAGTTTTAACAATTTACACAAGCACACAACTATGCACCCCCCGTAGGAGGGACGGAAATGGTACAGAACACTAACAATTAAAATATTAACCTTGCCAACGAAGGTGCAACTTGATTTTAACATCTAAGAAAAGTCCTACGGCGAAAGGCTGGCAACTTTATATACTAAAGTGATCATTTAAATAAAAGCCCATTAAATGCAATCTTACATAAAATTCTACAAGGTTGGCAGAACAATAGTTAAAATGCTTTACAGTACACACATACCGCCTCTCAAGATCATAGGCAATAGTATAAAAGTTCCCAAAGATCAAAACATATTTCAGGTATTAGGCCGTTACACTCCAACCAATAAATTCGTTAACACACCATATCCAACAAACATGACACAGGCAGCTACTAACATACAGCAGATTGATAGGGAGATTACCGAACAACCCGAACCGCAGGTTGCTCTAACCTACCCCTACTCCACAAAGGGAAAAACGGACCACCCAATTTATAAACAACCACCTTTCCGAGGGTGGGCAAACGGAGAAGAATGGTGGGACGACCACATATCAAAACGGCTGGTGACCTCACCAAGAAAACAAGTAGAATTTAACAAGATTAAACCAAACAACATATCACCAATCACTTAACTGCGATACCTCGAGAAGACCTGGGGCAGCTCCCCCAAATCGCTCTCCCGAATCGTCCGTTGCCAACCGCTTCAGCGGACGCAGGAAGGAACGCCGATCTCCCGTCTCACAGCGTCGCAGCTCGCACCGGCCATACCGACGGTTGACTCCTGTCGCTCTCGTGTCGACCGCGAAGCTACTACCCCTCGCTATACGCCGCGGCCCACTGGACGCACGTGGCGACCTCCCATGTGCCGACGCTCGAGACGGACCAGTCATCTTGCGTCTCAGTGTGCGACCGACCAACCGATCGATCCAACCGCCAATGACCACTGTCTTCGCAAACCCGAGCCGACTGGAGGCCTAACGCGCAGACTCAGATGCAGGAACTAAGCCCCGATCGGGCGACCACTCGTTCCCTTACTATCGGACTGGAAAGACTCTCATTTTGCCGGCTTTAAAGGTTGATCCGAACGACAGACATACCAGCACTCCAAACGACAGACAGACAGACACTAACTGCCTAATAAATGCAATTGAGAGACAGGCTGACCGACTGGCGAGTGCATAGCGCCTCTTAAATGCACGTAAACAGGCAACATTTCCCCTTTCCCACCAGGGGGAGACACCAAAGCTGCGACTGCCACAGCGGTGCCCCCGCCAGAAACGGAGGGCGACTGCTTCACACTACGCGCTGCGGCGTGCTCTTCAAAACAGCAATTTTTACCACGGATCACATACGTTCAATCAGGTGATGGAAGATTGCTTGGGGAATGGCAACCCATGCTTCACGTAGTGCTGCACTGAGGAGAAGTATCGACGCCGGTTGCTCAGGCGTCGCAAGAAGTCGGCGTTGCAAAACATCCCAAAGGTGCTCTGTAGGATTCAGGTCAGGACTCTGTGCAGGCCAGTCCATTACAGGGATGTTATAGTCGTGCAACCACTCGGTCACAGGCTGGATGATGTTGAAAGATGCCATAGCCATCCCCGAATTTCTCTTCAACATTCGAAAGCAGGAAGGTTCTTCAAACAACAACGTAGCCCTGTACTGTGATATTGCCACGCAAAATAACAACGGGTGCAAGCCCCCTCCATGAAAAACTAGACCGTATCATAACACCACCGCCTCCGAATTTTACTGTTGGCACTACACACGCTGGCAGATGACTTTCACCGGGCATTCGCGATACCCACACCCCACCATCGGATCGCCACGTTGTGTACTGTGATTCGACACTCCTCACAACGTTTTTCCAGCGTGATAACGTCCAATGTTTACGCTCCTTACAGCAAGCGAAGCGTCGTTTGGCATTTACCGGCGTGATGCGTGGCTTATGAGCAGCCGCTCGACCATGAAATCCAATTTTTCTCACCTCCCGCTTAATTGTCATAGTACTTGCAGTTAATTCTGACGCAGTTTGTAATTCCTGTGTGGTGGCCTTGCTAGATGTCTGTTTATTACACGTTACGACCCTCTTCAACTGTCGGGGGTTAGAATCCTCCTTCGGGCACGGGTGTATCTGTAGTCTTTAGCGTAAGTTACTCTAAGTTAGATTAAGTAGTGTGTGAGCCTAGGGACCGATGACCTCAGCAGTTTGGTCCTATAGTCTTTACCATAAATTTCCAATTTCAACTGTCTGGGTCTCCGTCAGTCAACAGACGAAGACAGCCTGTACGCTCTTGTGCTGTACGTTTCCCTTCACGTTTCCGCTTCACTATCACATCAGAAACAGTGGACCTAGAGATGTTAAAGTGTGTGGAAATCTCGCGTACACACGTATGACACAAGTGATACCCAATCACCCGACCACGTCCGAAGTCCTTGGGTTCCGCGGAGCGCCTCATTCTGCTGTCAGGTGTCCCTTGTTATCATCGTGCATAATAAGAAAACTACTGACCAGCGAGTGCAGCCACAGGTAACAGCTAGTTTTAGTATAATAGGAATATACCAACTATACAGGTACATTTTCAAAAGCTTTCTGCGGCGGTATATGCTTTGTGGTGTATGGAGACAATACCGGGCCCTAGTAAGCTAGTACGATTTGTTTTGATGAATAAATAAATTCTAATAGCGGCCTCTCGGTGATAATGTTCTCTTTTTACAAGTAATTGGAGTCTGCGGATCACCATTTGAACAAAATAAGGTGTATAGTCAAGAAGGCAGATTTGCAGGGCACCGGATTCTTTTCTCAATTGTAGTTAAATAAACAGGATATGATTTACATATCATGTTGTTAAACTTTTCAATCTTAGCTAATTCTGTGTTTAGCAGTGAAAGCACCCTACTGGCATTTACGGTTTCAGTTGCCTGCTTATCTGCACCCTGTTGAGATAGTCTAACAGTGTATTAGGAAGATTGTTCTGATGTTCTTAGATAAAACAACTGATCAATAATAAAAAAAAAACTGTCCAAATATTCTGTTACTGAATGGATCACTTAAAAGCTTTTCATTGTTTCCTAGATTAAACGTCAGTTAACTCACTGCAATCAGTCTACTCTTTACCTATCCATGTTACGTGGTGCTCTATGCCAATTATTGAAAATGATCAGAGTAAAGTGGACAATACCTTCAGTGAAGTGACGATTACTCTAATTGTCGGTTATCTATAACACATCTGTGGATCACGTTCCCCTGATCAATAATCTAAAACAAAGTTCCGCGAATAAATAAATATTTGTAAATGTGAGAGTGTTGTTTGATAGCAGTTGTTCCATGGTTCAGGTAGATCAAAGATACTGCATTGCTGATCATCTGCTTTCTGTGCACAGTAATAAAGATCTTAATAAACTGTGAAACATAAAAAAATTAGAAACAGTGACCTATTTTAACGATTATTAGAACAAATTAAGCTACTGGAACCTATGGGGAAATTACAAAAAATTTTCTGTAACACAGAAAAACTGTACAATCTAAGTGATGTATTATTTATTTTCATGGATACTTTATTATTTTAGTTAATATGGTTGTCGATAGTTGGCAACCACAGGTTGTTGTGTGGTTCGAGTATACGGAAATTATTCGCCTGTGGCAGCTTTTTTTAAGTTAATAGTTATAGGATGTCGAATTCATGTTTAAATACGTCCTTAACAGACAAAATTAATTCTTTGTTTTAATTATAACTTCTCACCATTCTGTTGACCGGTTTTAGCATCGTATGAGATCGAATACGGGTCGTTTATTCCCCAGAAAAATTATGGACATGTAAACTAATCTGCTGAAAGTGATAAAGTGTGCAACACATAATGAGACATAAAAACGTCCATAGATACCAAGAACTTTCATTCGAGCATGTATCATGTAAAAAATTATATTATTGATTGTGGACCGCTACTATTCAATAAGTGAACTTGATTTTTAAACAAATTATGTTCATTATAGCACTAATAATGTAAATAAGGACTGGGAACAAATAGAGCAGCTCTTCAGCACTTATGATGATGTATGAGTCATAGGAAGTGAAGAGCAATCTCTGTCCAAAACTGCTCTCAGCAAGGCTATTCTGTCGCCGGAAGGACCTCAGACCAATTTTCTTCGGTACTTGTAACATGTAAAATACAGTTGTATCCTTCTCACGGTACATGACAGCCACGTATCCACAGATGAAAAAAAAATGTACGATAGAAGTTGGACGTAAGTAATAAGATCGTACTACAAAACTATATGTTCTGCACTATCCCACTACTCATGATAATATGTCGCAGGAGGCACCATCGTGTAACCTTACAACATTAAATCCTTTTATACTGTGCTATAAGTTTATTCCTACCCGCGATTTGTTCCTCAAGTCACCCTTTACAATCTCTTGAAGTTTGTCGGAACATTTATGATACACCCTGTATAACTATATAATAAGTCATTTCTACATACCTGTATAATCCTAGTTCCACGCGGAAGTATATGGAATATGAAATGAAATGATCGTATTGCAATACTGGCTGGGAGACACTTTTCTCTGATCGTTCAGTTGCTTGGTCCAGGTATTTCTATTTTATGCCGCTTCGGCGACTTACGCATCGATGAAGATGAGATACAATGATGAGGGCAGTACAAACGCAGAGCGAAGAAAATCTCCGACCTAACCAGGTGTCCAACCCGCTCCGATGAAACATATCGACACGACTCTAACTTCTAGACTACGAGCTAGCAGATCGTGTAATTGTACCTGTCGCAACGAGTGGTGAGCAGCCACCCTTTACAAGATGCCTCGCCTGTAAGCGTCCTACTGAACATCATTGGAAACCTATTGTTCGCGGTTTCCAGTTTCTGGTCGGATTTCATTTGTGCATAAGCTTCTCTACCACTTTCCAGTCAACATTCTCCTCTTTTCTCCGAATATTCTCCCCTGCTTCTTTCAACCAAGTGGTCATCTAAATTGAGGTTTCCCTTAGTCTCCCTAAAATTCACTGGACACGAAGATTGGATGGTTGCTTTTAACAAATCATGTGCCTATTTCCTTAAAAAACTGATACATGTCGTCCGTCTCCGATGACCTCATAGGTTACACTAAAGACCAATCTGCTGTCCTTTTTTGCCTTCATTACTCCCTTCTTTCTGTAACTATGACGCAGAACGTCACAAAATTGTAACACTAAACAGAAGCACTGCATAAATAGGAAGAGAATTCGACAACATTTAAGAAGCAGCTTATGCAAACTTACATGCCCATAGAGAAAAAGTGTAAACCAACATATGGTCTCGAGGAGGGATGTTGCTCCTCCGCTAATCCGCAGTTCAGAGAACTCCTTAATCCATTACTTAGTGCAATCTGCAGAGCGCTGGGACTCTATTAGGGAGCTACTTAGCTTACGGCGGTAAGACCGAATTTATTTTTAAGCCGCTTATTCCTTATTAAGGTAAGACTTGAGCACTTGCTACGCCTTGCGGCATCTTGAGTTAAAACTCGAGCAGCTCCTCATCCGTTCACAGCGGCCACCGGTGCGTCGGATGCAACAGCGCAAGAAGAGTTTCGTGTGAAAGCGCGAAACTTGTTCTTGGGTTCCAAATCCTTACACAAACGTTATATGGGTATCAGAACGAAGAAAATGCAAGCATACAAATTAAGTTCGTGAACATCATAGTCATTGTCTCGAATTTACTACAATAAATCGTGATATGGTTCTTCAAGTAATCTCTAAAGCTGCTGTTATTGCATCACACGAAACAATTTACTCGATATCTCCACACATTAACCTCTGTTATTTGATCATATTCAGTTGTTGAAATAACTCCATATCCAATTGTTACTGTCCACGAAAACGCTGATGGTGGGTAAACACCTAACTTTATGTGAAGTCAACAATTTTATAAAATAAGAAAGAACTGTGAATGAGAACGGAAAAGTCTTGTAATAGCAGTTGCAAAGAGAAATTTGATTTCTACAAAGGCAGGATTCATGTGCATTTAACCACCTGTGGTACAACCTATGAAAAAGAGAGCAGTAGACTGAAGAGTAGAGAGTCTAGTAGATTCCTAGATTGCATAGCATAATGTATTAGTAATCATGTGGAACCAAATACGAAGTTGAATATACGCAGAAAAAGTGAAATACTAAAATTGTTGATCCCGAGGCCGATGGCTGTGAATGAGCCGCAGCATAAAAGCCGTTCACCAAGGGAGGAACATTAGAAGATTTAAAATCCGTAATCTTCTTGAATCAACAAATTTCTGTAATATTACTAGGGGTGCGTGTGAGTGACATCAGTTTCTGTTACCCACAGTGTTATGCTGCCTTTTAACATTTACTGCTGTCGCCTGCTCTAACACAGCAACTGTTACAACCAAACCCTTTTCATGGTACAGCCCTTGTTTTTCCTGTAATACTATTTGGCCCGGCATCCGACTGCTACTAAAAGAGATTGGTAATGATTTACGGTCAAACTTTGTGCAAGAAAATGCCAAACATGAAATCCAAATCCAGCTAAGTCTACACCTACGGAAACAGTTGACCAGCCATTTCACCTTGTATTATTGCGACTTTACCTCCGGAGGCTTGCGGAGCAGCGGAATCCTTGCCAGCCAAAATACACTTCGTATAAGTTGACAAGGCTGCCACACGTACTTTGCGTTACAAACACTGCGCACTCTTTGCGCTCATTGGGGTGTGGGGGAAGTCGTCCCAGATGGATCCTTCCATACACCGCGGAGCCCACAGGGTGCAGCCAACAGTAGGTGGCGGAGCATATAGGTACTAACGATCTGCGTCGCTTACAATAGGAAGAGATTCTCTCTGGTTTCCAGCGGCTATCTGAAATACAGACAGTCAGTCCTGCTTGAAAGATGATAGCAGAGTTCATCAGCTGTACCATCAATGAAAGGATATTGCAGGCCTTCGGTATAGGGGGGATGGTCTGAATCAGAGATTCACTTGGTTTTCCGACGGTGTAGGTCACAGACGTCTTGAGTTGCGCCGTAAGATGGAAAGGTGTCGAGATTATGCATAAAGTTACGATGAAGCTGGTATTATCAGTTCCTTCCCTTTCCTTTTTCCCCCTTCCACCTTCAATTAACATAACAAATACTTCAGTTGATCAACGAAAGAACAAAGTACAAAAAGATTCCGGGAAATTCAAGAATCAAGTCACAAATACGAAATACAGGGAAGCTAAGGCGAAAAGACTCCATGAAAAATGTGCGAAAATGGAAAAATAAATGATTACTGGAATGACTGACTCAGCATATAAAAACGTCAAAACAATCTTGGGTGAAATTAAAAGCAACGATGGTAACATAAAGACATCAATAGAAATACCACTGTTAAACGCAGAGAAGAGAGCTCTTAGATGGAAACAGCACGCTGAAGACCTATTTGAGCTCAAAGACTTTTTTGATAATGTGATAAAAAAGAAACAGGAGTCGATATGGAAAAGATAGGGGATCCATTATTAGAACCAGAATTTATAAGAACTTTTGATGACTGAAAATCGAATCAGTCTGTAGGGATAGATAATTCCATCAGAATTTATGAAATCAGGGGGGAGGGGGCGGGGAGTGGCTACAAAACTACTACTGACGTTGGTGTGAAGAAAGTAAGAGGATGGTGATTTACCATCTGTCCTTGCTTAAAACATCACCCATGTAATTCTACAGATTGTAAGAGCCGGCAGGTGCCAGAATTATCGCACAATCGGGCATAGTAGCACATGCATCCAAGTTGTTGGTAAAAAATGGCACACATGAGAATGGAAACGAAAACTGACATTGGGTTGGATGTAAGTGAAACCTTGAAATGGCGTTTGACAACGTCAAATGGTGCATCAGGATATCCGAAATTCTGAGAAAAATAGGGGTAAGCTATAGCAAAAATGCATAATATGCAATACGTTCAAGAACCAAAAGGAAAAAGTAAGAACAGGGGACCATGAACGAAGTGCTCGGACTAAAAAGGCTGTAAGATAGGGCTGCAGTCTTCCGTGAGTATTTTCAATCTATACGTCGAAGAAGCAACGACAGAAATCAATGAAAGGTTCAACAGTGGAATTAAAATTCAAACTGAACGGATATCAATGATAAGGTTCGCTGATCACATTGCCATGCGCAATGAAAGTGAACAAGAATTACAGGATGTGCTTTATGGAATGAACAGTCTAATGAGTACAGAATATGGACTGAAAGTAAATCGAAGTAAGACGAAAGCAATGAGAGATGAGAACAGTGGGGAAGTTGGTGATCAAGAAGTGGATGAAGTTAAGGAATTCTGCTAACTAGGCAGCGAAGCACCCCATGACGGACGGAGCAGGGAGGACATAAAAAGCAGACTATCACTGGCGAAAAGGGTATTGCTGGCCATGAGAAGTCTGCTGGTATAAAAAAAGGCCTTAATTTTCAGCAGAAACTTCTGAGAATGTAGGTTTGGGGCACAGCGTTGTATGGTAGTGAAACATTGATTGTGGGAAAACTGGATCAGAAGAGAATAGACGCATTTGAGATGTGTTGCTACTTAAGAATGTTGCAAATTGTGTGGACTGATAGGGCAAACCAAGAAGATGTCTTTCAACGAATAGGCGACGAAAGAAATGGATTGAAAAATCTAAAGTAATAAGGTGCGGGATGGTAGGAAATTTATTAAGACATCATTGAACAAGTTCCATGGTATCAGAAGGAGCTGTATATAGTGAAAACTGTAGGAGAAAATAGAGACTGGAATACATCCAGCAAATAAAAGAGGACGTAGCTTGCAAGTGCTACACCGAGAGGAAGCGATTGGCACAGGAGAGAGATTCGTGGTGGACAGCAAACAACCAGTCAGAAGACTGATGACTTGAAAAAGACTTCTCTTTTATTAACTCTATTCGCAGACAGTGTCCACATATGCTGTCATATACCTACAAAATTATATCGATATATGACGCCTAGTTCAGGAGATATAACATCACAAACACAGATGCGTGACACAGCACCACATCGAGCATGACGTTATGATTTATTGTGTCCTTATTACCAACTATATTAGCAACAAATTTTGCGGACATTATCTAAATATACCACTTAACGTATCTGCGAAATCGTGTCACTGAACGACACACAGGTCTGCAGATATGATGTCATAAACTATGAGCTGTGTGAGAACGAAACTCCAAGGCGAAATTCGGTACATATACAGGTGAAATATATGTACAAATGTGTCTGACATATGTTGAATATGTGAAATATATGTGACCTGTACTTACTTTAGCAACGTCAAGGACCGAATGCTTCTCCTAAGCTCTTTATCGATTTCAACATACTATAATAAAAGAAATACATTGGGGCTAAGAACCACCACACTGATATTGTGATGGTGATGATGATGATGAGATAAGGTGGGGAGGAGGAGATGGAAAGAGAAAAGGAAGGCAGGGATGGACATATAATAGGGGGGGGGGGGGAAGAGGATAAGGACAGGGAGAGCGGGAGAAGGATATAGGCTGCGGGAGAAGATCGGCAGAGAGAGGTGGGATGAGAGAGACAGAGGGGGAGGACAAGATGGACAAGGTGAATGGGGGGAGGATATGGAGGAAGGAAAGGGAGAGGGGATGATAGACAGAGGGGGGAAGGAGGAGATGGACTAACAGGTCTGGAATAAATACTTGCCTAGGCAATGCCGGGTACTCAGCTAGTCGCTATTAAAAAATGATTTTTCCTCTTTTGCTACACATATATAACAACACTCGTCAACTATTTGAAATTGGTATTTTCATAATTAATATTTAAAATTAATATTCTACAGGTGATATATTCTGATCGTATGTAAAGTACAACAGTAGCGAGATGCCTAATTACATTTACTGCGCCCGCATCTCGTGGTCGTGCGGTAGCGTTCTCGCTTCCGGCGCCCAGGTTCCCGGGTTCGATTCCCCGCGGGGTCAGGGATTTTCTCCGCCTCGTGATGGCTGGGTGTTGTGTGTTGTCCTTAGGTTAGGTTTAAGTAGTTCTAAGTTCTAGGGGACTGATGACCATAGGTGTTAAGTCCCATAGTGCTCAGAGCCATTTCAACCATTTTACATTTACTGCGCGATGATAAATGTGATGTTATTGACGACAATGAGACTAAAGCAGAGTTGCTAAACATGGTTTTCCTAAATTTCTTCATAAAGGAAGAAAACTTAAATATTTCAGAATTAGAGTCAAGAACAACTGCAAATATGAGTAATTTAGAGGTAGATATCCTCGGTGTAGCCAAGCATCTCAAAAGACTCAGGAAGGCAAGGCTTCCAGTTTTGACCGTATACCAGTCAAGTTCCTTTCATAGCATGCTAATACATTATTTCCATACCTAGCAATCACATACGTGCACTCGTTCGTATAGAGATCCTTACCCAAAGACTGGGGACTTGCACAAGTCACATCAATAACCAAAAAAGGAAGTCTGGGTAATTCAGTGAATTACAGACTCATATCACTAACGCCGATTTGTAATTTGTATCAGAATTTCGGAACATATACTGTGTTCGCACATTATGAATACTCTCAAAGAAAACGATTTATTGACAAATAGCGAACACGGCTTCAGGAAATGTCGCTTTTGTGAAACACAACTTTTTTCTCACGAAGTAATGAACGCTATTCCCAGACGGCTTTCGACACCGCACCTCACAAGCGACTTCTAATTAAATATCGCGCCTATGGAGTATCGTCTGCGTTGTGTCACTGGATTCGTGATTTCCTGTTAGAGGGGTCACAGTTCGTAACAACTGACGGAATGCCGTTGAGGAAAACAAAAGTAATACCGGGCGTTCCCTAAGGAAGTGTTACAGGCTTTCTGTTGGTCTTCGTCTAAATAAATGATCTATGATACAATCTGAGCAGCCGCCTCAGATTTTTTGCAGATAATGATCTCAGTTGATCAAAAGGAATTACAAAAGATTCAGAGAAGATATCTGTATGGTGCAGAATGTGGCAATTGGCTCAAAATCATGAAAAGTGTGAACTCTTCCAAATGAGCACTAAAATAATCCGCTAAGTTTCAGTTATGCATTAAATCACGCATATTTGAAGGCTGTAAACACAAATAAATAACCAACTGAGTCAATGTTAACTTTGTTCTCATTGCAGAAGACTAACTTCTTGCCTTCATTATATTAAATTTAAGCATAATGATTGTTTTTGCTTTCATAATTTGCTTTTATTTTAGGTTTTGTTTGTCTTTTAGAATCCTTCCACATCAATCTGGTGTTCTTTTTGAACCACAAACTAGTATGGTAGTAGCTAGTGGTAATTTTAAGATTATTTTGAAGTATAGCCTAAGTGAGGTAGAAGAGCAGTTTCACAACATAAGTGAACTCATGAACCTCATTGAGGCAATTCCAGTCAACTCAACAAATGACCTGACCTTGATGTGTAACAAGTCCTTCTCCTACTTTACCCAAAAGATACAAGGTAGTGGTTTTGTGGTAAACATAGGAAACTGTGTGCTGTCAAGTGACTTTTTCCATTTACCGCAAATATCCCAAGGCACCTTGTATGTAGAAGGCAAGTCATATGTAACTCCCATTTCTAATGTGTTCCACAATAATACTTACTTATTTGAGTCAATGAATTCATTCAACTTTAATTTAAGTGGTACAGTCGAACCGTACAACCAATTAGTTGAATCCATAAGTACTAGCGGCAACGATTTGAATTTGATTTATGCTCTTAACAGTATCAACCAGTATCAACATACTACTCAGAATACCAATACTTTAAAGCTTTCCATTGGACTTACTACAACTTTTGCAATAATTTTGTTATGTTTGATCACCTTTGGTTTTTATGTATTAAAGCGGTCAAGGCCCACTGCACCTGCAGAGCTCAAACGCGTTACTGCCGGTGGCACTGTAGTTGACTTGGCACCTACTGTGAATGAAGCCTAACGTTATTAGAAGTCATTTGGTAGAGGATTGTTAATGAGCCACCAGGTAGTTCAATTTTAATCGGGATGGTGATGTAAGGGAACGGGTGAAGTAGGCGAGTGATCATTCACCCTCCAGCGCGGTATACGTATTTCCGTCACCGCTGATTCCGCACTGCAGGGTCGCTGCCCGCGCGAGTCAGCTAGCAACGCAGAATAAAAGTGGGTCTTTCTGTCGGCCGGGCGGCTGTTGTCCTCAGACACCCTGCTGCGTCATCAAGACACCGGGCTTCCGCGTCGCGTTCGGGTCGGTAAGCTGCGAGGACACTGACTGCTTCTGAGTATGTATGTAACGAGTTTTTAATAAAAGTTAAAGTCAATTATTCGACCGTGTTCAAATGCTGATCACCGGCTCGCCCTAAGACCCTCACGCCCACCCGCCATCATCCTGACCAGTCAAATACCCTCTCTGTCTGTCCACCATTTACGAATGATTTAATTTGGAACGACCACGCAGGTAATGTTGTAGGGAAAGCAAACCTAGGACGGCGATTTAATAGCAGAACACTTAGAAAATGTATCTCATTTACTAAAGAGACTTCTTATACTACACTTGTGCACCCTTTTCTGGAGTATTTTGGGAGTCGTTGAGGGATCCGCATCAGATAGAATTGACGGAGGATATCGTAACAGTTCGAGGAAGAGCAGCTGGTTTTGTATTATTGCGAAATAGGGGAGGAGTTTCACGGATGTGATACAGGTATTAGAGTGGCAGCCTTTAAAACAAAGGCGTTTTTCGCAGCGGCAGGACCTTCTCATGGAATTTCCATCACCAAATTTCCCTTCATAGTGCGAAAGTATTTGGTCAGGGTCCTCCTACAAAGGGAGAAATGATCATCGTAATAAAGTGCGACAAATCAGAGCCCGCGCGGAAAGATTTAGGTGTTCGTTTTCTCGGACCGCTTTTCGAGAGTGGAACGTTAAAGAAGTGGCTTAAAAGTTGTTTGATTATCGTCTGCAGGCGCTAAATTGTGAACTGTGAGTAATCATGTAGACGTAACAAAGAAACGTACGTTGGGTTGGGTTGTTTGGGGGAAGAGGCCAAACAGCGAGGTCATAGGTCTCATTGGATTAGGGAAAGACGGGGAAGGAATTAGGCCGTGCCCTTTCAGAGGAACCATCCCAGCATTTGCCTGGAGCGATTTAGGGAAATCACGGAAAACCTAAATCAGAGTGGACTGACGTGGGATTGAACCGTGTCCTCCCGAATGCGAGCCCAGTGTGGTAACCAATCCGCAACCTCGCTCAGTGAAACGTATGTAAGTGGATCGTTATAGTCATGAGGTTCACTGGTATTTACGGCGGATTTCTGACTAATTCCACTGAAACGTTCCGTTCTAAGTGACAACGTTGTTCCGCGTATCGACAGCGACCAGAGGAGAGAATGCAAATGAGGTGCAAGGGACGGGAGCCGCGGTCGGGTGGCGGCCCCACCTGCTAGCGACGTGTGTGGGCGGCGACCGTCCGGCGGCCGGGCTGCTGGGCGCCGGCCAACCAGTGCCGGCCCCGCCAGCGCGGCCCACCTGCCGCCCTCGCCGCAAACGCGATCTGCGGCCGGCGGTGCTTTCACCGCGACCTCACTCTGCGGTCGCGCGGCCGGCAGCGCCCTCTGTCTCTCCCACGCAGCGCTCTAGACGGGACAGCCACGCACAGCGCTAGGCTTATAAAACTAAGTTTTGGGCCGTTTTTATCAGGAATAATTTTATTATACCTCGTGTTTCGAAACGAATAACGGGGTTATAAGGCTGTTTAGGATTTATTACGTTCACTTTCAATTATAAATAACCAGGTACGAAACCCTGTGTTACCCAAGTATTTATTTATTCCAGTCCTCCGTTAGCCCGTCTCGTCTTCCGTCCTCTCTCTCGCCATCTCCTGTTTCCCTCTCTCTCTGTCCATTACCTCCTCCTCCCATTCCCACTTCTCCTCTTCTATCTCTCTACGAACCCCTCTCTCTTCGTACACCTTCCTCCCTCCTCATTCTATCAATCTCCCTGTCGTGACTTTCAGTAGAGCAGCGATTAGAATTCTAACAACACTTTATTACATAGTCACAGAACATACAATAAAACAAGTCAAAGATACATTGTCCTAAGAGTGAACAAACAGTCCCTCACTTGCCCAAAGTACATCACTCTGTGACATCCTCCCCACCCTGGTCGACCTCCAAAGGTACGGCCAGCTGCACAGGACGACTAATGATGTGACCTTCTGGTGTCCGGAGTATTATCGTCCTTACCCTGCTGTCTCTTCCTGGTAGTACCTTTTCTATCCTGGCCTTCTTCCACATACTTAGCGGACGAAGGTCCTCTTGGATCAGCACGATGTCGCCAGGGCGAAAGGGGATGACTCGTCCCAATGGGCGCTTAAGTTCATGGTAGTTCCGGAGCTCCAATAGATGTTCTTTAACCCAACGGTTCCAAAAACTGTCACAGAGTTGCTGTCTCAGTCGGAATTACTTTGTTAAATTCGTGCTCGCTGAAGGCTCTGGTCCCGTCGGAATAGTCGTAAGTTTTTCTCCCGTCAAGATATGGGAAGGTGTGAGTGCATCAAAATCGTCTCCTGGTGTGATGGGCCTGGAGTTCACCGCATCTTCAATACTGATCAAGGTGGTGTTCAGTTGTTCCTCAGTGAGCTTTGCGAGTCCCAATACCTTCCGTAGGCAACGCTTTATAGTGCCCACTATTCTTTCCCACCATCCTCCCCACCAAGCCGCCGGGGAGACAATGAATTTCCAAGTAATACCGTGGTGGGCGAGGAACTGATAAGTTTTAGTGGTAGTTAATGCCTCCCAAAGTTGGGCCGTATCAGTTCACGTCTTCCCTAAGTGCCATGAGAGCTTGAACACGTCGCTGACATTCAATGAATGTTGAATTAAGTTCCTCTGGGGTGTACAGCTTAATTGGTTTTATGTCTTCGAGATAATCTAAGTGGGCTTGTATTATTCGATCCTTGTTGCCATAACGCGCTTGGAGAATCCTCTTCGTTTCTGCGTACGTCTCGGCCGTCACCGCAATACCGTCCACTAAATGCTTTGGTTCTCCCGGGAGATAGCCGCGAAGAAAGATGTGTTTATTAATTGTAGTTACAGTCGGATCGTTCTCAACCAACTGCTCAAACTGCTCTCAGAATCGTGCCCATGTCCCGAGATCGCGTGAAAAAGGCTCAAGTTTGATGGGCGGAAGTTTTACTGAAGCTGTGGGAACACTCATTGTTACAAATTGTAAGGGCGGATTGTCGGGAATCTTTATGTCTGCTACCGATTTCGCAAGCTGTTTCTCTATTTCGTGAGACAATCGAGAAATTGTGAGTTTCGCGGTGTCTATATAATCTTCGCATTTAAGAACATCTTATTCGTATTCGTCATCGTCTAACAACTCGTGAATATCCTCATCTAATTTAACGAGGCGGTTCAGAGCGCTTCCCAATCTGTCATTGTAATATTTATAATCCGCGATTTCCGACGTGTCTGACAACCTTGCAACTTCCGCTACGAGTCGCGTAATGTTTGCTCTTTCTCTCATACGTTTTCTCTCTAGAGAGTGCAACTGTGCTTCTGGTTTGCGGTCTGTCATGTCCACTCCGTATGACTACTCGAAAGTTTAAAGCTGTGTCGGTGAGCGATCAGCTGGTCCTAATAAGGCTTTATCTTTGGATCGCTGGTCGAAGTAGTGCATTTGATGGTCGCTAGATGGCAGCACCCGTCATAAACAATCTACAGGCATGGCGTAGGATCTGATAATATTCGTTAAAGCGCTAATCGAACAGCTACAATAGCAGTACACAGCGGCAATAATGCTATCAGTTGCCTTTACAAATGGCACTACAAAACATGTTGGGTGGTAATTCAATTGAACTTAGCTGTGTATGCAGGCGGTTGTCGTCGAAGAGCTTGTTGCGTGGTGTGACAAATCGCTGCAGTAAGCCCCCTTGTAGTATTGCCGCGTGGTGCGTCCAGAATTCGTGTTTCATTACGGCAATCGTGGAAATTGTCTCGGGCAAAGTCTATCCCGGGTTTCGGCACCAAAATTCTTATGTCGTGAATCCCAGTAGAGCAGCGATTAGCAGTCTAACAACACTTTATTACATAGTCACAGAACATACAATAAAACAAGTCAAAGATACATTGTCCTAAGAGTAAACAAACAGTCTCTCACTTGCCCAAAGTACATCACTCTGTGATACTCCCTGATCATACCCCCATACCCTCCTCATAGCTCCACTCTCATCTCCCACTTCACTTCTCTCTGGCCACTTCATCCAGCCCCCTCTCACTGTCTCCTCCATAGCCTATCTATGTCAATCTCTTCCTCGCCTTTAGGTATCCATGTCCATCTCTCCCCTCTGTCTGTCCATTTCCTCCTCCTATCTATTATTCTGCATGCCTCCTCCAACCCCCCCCCCCCCCCGTCAATATGCGTCTCTCCAGTTCTCTCTCCACGTCATCACGTCGTCATAAGACTCACCCAAATAGCTTGCTGTAAGTTCTTACTCCTGTGGTATTTCTTTCCAAACTGTAACTAAGATGTGTACGAAATTTGAGTGAAACCGTTCCAGGGGTTTAGGATGACCCTTTTGCCCATGGATATGCTCGAATACGCAATTGTCAAATATATTCTACACAGAAGTAAAGCTGTGAGGATGGGGCGTGAGTAGCTCTGTTGGTAGAGCACTTGCCTGCGAAAGGCAAAGGTCCCGAGTTCGAGCAGTTCTAATCTGCCTGGAAGTTTCATATTCTACACATGTTTAACATACTTCAACGTATTTTTACATGCTCTTCACTTTTATGCCTAGCAAATTGCACCCTGCATTTCATTTCCGCGCCTCTTAATGTTTACAACGTCGTGTCTCACGTAGCACCCGTTGTATAATGATATAATTTTGCAGGTAAATGGAGTCGCATATGAGCCCTTTATCTGCGAAAAGTATTCGAAATTGTTCAGATAGGTCTGAGCACTATGGGACTTAACTTCTGAGGTCATCAGTCCCTTAGGACTTAGAACTACTTAAACCTGACTAACCTAAGGACACCACAAACATCCATGCCCGATGTAGGATTCGAACCTGCGACCGTAGCGGTCGCGCGGTTCCAGACTGTAGTGCCTAGAACCCCTCGGCCACTCAGGCTTACACGAAAAGTGTGGCGAGTAGACTCAGTAGCAACGAAGTAATAAATTTGAACGTTTTGTGGTAGTTTTTCTCGCACTCAGTATTTATGACAAATTATCTCCTGAAGTAAGTGTCATATAATGATGAAATTTTTATGGTTAATTCATAGATAAATGCAAACTGTGTCACGAATACACTGTGTACGAAATAAGTAATAAATTAAAATGTCATGGTTCATGTGACAGATGTACTGCGTGAGCAGCAAAAATACAGAGACTAAGCAAGAACCATTTTTCCTTTAATAATTTTTCGTGGGCCGTTAGTGAGAAAAGTTCATTAAAGGTTTGAAATAACTTGCACACTGTTTTAAAAATCTCTAAGTGCTCTCATTCTTAAATATTGGAAACTAATGTATGGGTTTTCTCGCGTCATGGTCTACACTGCTTTTTCACACCTCCCCTTTGATAAGGACCATATTTCAAGCCGAGATGCTTTTAATAATTTCCACAACGAAACTCTGTCTCGGAATCCGGCAGAAAACTCAAGGAGATTGTAGTCATACATAAATCACACCAGTGGCAAGGCGCAATCGATACTTTCACTGCCCGATAACAACGGTGAAGTCACTGATGGCAGTGCCCCTAAAGCAGATTTATTAAACACGGTTTTCCGAAACTCCTTCGCCAAAGAAGACGAAGTAAATATTCCTGAATTCCAAACAAGAACAACTGCCAAGTTGTGAAGCATAGAAGTAGATATCCTCGTTGTAGCAAAGCAGCTTAAATCACTTAATAAAGGCAAGCCAGTCGTGTTCCTTTCAAATTATGCTGATACAATAGCTCCATATTTAGTTATTATATACAACCGCTCGCTCACAGAAAGATCCGTACTTAAAGACTGCAAAATTGCTCAGGTCACACCAATACCCAATAAGGCTGGTACAAGTAATCCCCTGAATTAGAGGCCTGTATCACTAACGTAGTTTTGCAGTAAGGTTTTGGAACAATACTGTGTTCGAACATTATGAAGTACTTCGGAGAAAAGCATTTATTGGCACATAGTCAGCACGGATTCAGAAAATATCGTTCTTGTGAAACACAACTAGATCTTTATACTCATGAAGTAATGTGTGTCATCGACAGGGGAAGTCAAATTGATTCCATATTTTTAGATTTCCAGAAGGTTTTAGACACCGTTCCTCTAAAGCGTGTTCTAACCAAATTGTGTGCCTATGGAATATGGCCTCAGTTGTGCGATTGGATTCGTGATTTCTTGTCAGAAGGGTCACATTGCGATGTAATAGATGTAAAGTCATCGAGTAAAACAGCAGTAATATTTGGTGTACCCCAGGGAGGTGTTATAGGCCCTCTGTTGTTCCTGATCTATATTAACAACGTAAGAAATTGTATAAAGGAAAGTGTGAAGTTATTCACATGTGTACTAAAAGAAATCTGCTAAATTTCGATTACGCGATAAGCCACAAAAAAATCTGAAGGCTGTAAATTCAACTAAATACTTAGGGATTACAATTATAAATAACCTAAATTGGAATGATCACATTGATAATGTTGTGGGTAGAGAAAACCAAAGACTGCGATTCATTTGCAGAACACTCAAAAGGTGCTACAGGTCTACTAAAGAGACTGCTTACACCACGCTTGTGCGCCCTATTCTGGAGTATTGCTGTGCAGTGTGGGATCCGTATCAGGGGGGAATGACGGACGACATCTAAAGAGTACCAAAAAGGGCAGCTCGTTTCGTACTATCGCGAAATACGTTAGATAGTGCCACAGTACAAGATAGATGAATTGGAGTGGCATTCATTAAAACAAAGGCGTTTTTCGTTGCGACGGGATCTCACGAAATTTCGCCAGTTTTCTGCTCATATTGCGAAAACACTCTTTTGGCACCGACCTACATAGGGAAAAATGATCATCACAATAAAATACGAAAAACCAGAGCTCCCACAGAAAAATTTTAGTGCTCGTTCTTCCCGCGCGCGATTCGAGAGTGGAACGGTATAGAGACAGCTTGCAGGTGGTTCACTGAACCGTCTGCCAGGCACTTTACTGTGGATAACAGAGTAATCACGTAGATGTAGACACATAAGTACATCTATCATTATACTTTGTACGGATTCGTCAGATGACTGAGCAACTCAAACAGTTTTTTCCAAGCGTTCAACGTGAGCACCATTTGTCACATGGAACTCTATAAGGCGATAGGCAAGTTCTTCCCAAACCTTAATCAGTGTGCCGGGCGTAATTGCTGCAACAACCGCTTCTGTCGTATTTCTCAAGCTAGGTAGATCAGCTTTATGAACTCCCAAAGGTAAAAGTGGCATAACGACAGATCAGGTTATGGTGGAGGCGATGCGAAACAAGCTCTGTCATCCGGCCCCTTGACGCCAACCCACAGGTCCAGTACAACGTCGTTTAACTAATCGCATACTGACAATGTTGTGCCAGTGAAGCGGTGCGATCTTCTTTCAAAAAAGTTTTGTTCTTCGGTTTCTTCTACTTGAGGAAAAAGCCATAGGTGTAGTTACAATTGTTTCACGGAAAAGGGAAAGCATGAAAACAATCAATTTAGAGGAACCTCGTTGTTAATGTACCATCTCGTGGTGATTTGTTGACCCTCAGATCGACATATATACTGTGTTCACATTTCAATGAAGTGAAATATCGCTTCATCACTGAAGAAGACACGATCCAAAAACCTTCGTCGTCATGCAGCGCTATATCGTTTGCAAAATTAGCACGTAAACAGTCGTCCTAGAGCTTGTGTCAGCTGTAAATGATAATGACATAGCTGTAAGCATCCCGTTATAAGTTTCCACAAAGACGTGAAAGACTCTCAGACTCGTTAAGTACCTCCTACAGCCAATACTGCTCGTCCCGTATAGGTATACAGAAAAACTTTCTTAGCTGCTCTTACATTTAATGTATTATTTTTAATTTTAAGTCGAATATAACAAACGCTATACAACCTTAACGGGGGTAGGACGTCAAACGGGCCGACTTGGAGAAGGAGATGCACCACAGGACATTTTAATTTCCACTGTCTATGCTTTTACAAACAAATTCATAAAAGTCTGTCAGCATGCCCAAGAAGGATTCAGGATTCACATTCATAGCAGTGGAAGTTGAAAAACATATTTTTTTATAAGTGAAATTTCATCATTTTTTCACTTACTCTTGGCTGCATTTGTTGCTTTAGGTACGCTTTTCCTCATAAGTAAGAGAGTTTCTTCTATGAATTTTGCACTAATTCTTAACCACAAACTCCTTAATGCAAAACTCTGGAATTTTCCAAATCTATTAAAAGCTATGGTAAAAATGGAGATAAATAACTATAACATTTTAGTTTCTTCTAAGCGTGAAGTTTAAAATGCAACAGTTGATTCATTTTTTCGTAAATAAAATCAATTATAGAGTTTCATACACGTGTAAGGATGGTTTGTGTGCTGTGCAAAATTCATCGAAGCCCCTCTCTTACTTATGAATTCATAATTCATCCGTGTCGCGTCCGTGAGCTACTTTGAACGCCGGAGCAAGTTTCTGATCTGATGGAATAAGATTTTATTCAGGCTAGAAATTATTAACCACTCTCTCTGCAGTTATTCTAAATGGGTTTTGTCAACTGAAGACATAAAGTCTGTAAACTATGATGCAACCTTTTTCTCACTTTATTTACAAATATCCGTCATGATCTTGTTTGTGACTCATACAGTTATATACGATCAACATGGCTGAAACTTGAAGTGTGATGTTTTCGATCAACTGACTTTGAATTGAACTCCTGCTTTCTTCTTGTGGAAATAATCGGCTACCTGAACGCGGTGTGTGAACCGTCAGAAATTTACATTTACAGTGTAGTGGTGAGACAGTGCATTCTTTCTGAAACTAGTTGGGGTACAGGAGTACGTTTGTTGGTGATACACCAGTAGTGATCGTTTCCATCTTCGTCGATGGTTAAAGCGAGCCTGTCGTCTATTATTTGGACCAATGTAATAGTGTAGCAGTGGAAACGATTAACCATAGTCCTCCAGCAGTCATTTCTGAGTATACCTATTAATATATCTATAGCGCTGAGCATCGCTATGAGTTCAGGGATTGTAGCAGCAGCCTTCAATGAGATTCCGCGCTTCGACAACTTGTTACTATACACAGCTAGAACGGTTTCGGTACAACTGTGTCATCTTCTTGCAGGTTACACCGTAATATATTTTATACAGCTGAAAAATAATTTTGTCGCAGCACAAGAAAGGCGGGTATGCACCTAGTTAAAATACTCTGATAGCAAAGCTGCCTCAATCCTGATGGCTGTTTTAGCATCCGAAAATATTAGCGTTTTTTTAAAACAGAAAATTTTAAATCCTTCCACACTTGCCTCTCATTGTAGAGAAACCTTCATACTCATCTTTTCCCTCTCACTGCCAAGGTCAACACACATCTCTCTCCCACTGTCCTAGTTTCCTTCATTTGACACTTTCTCCCGTATGTCTCTCCCGCTGTCACTGTCTTCATCCGCTTCTATCGGTCTCCCTCATTACTTCTCCTTCTCTGCCGATTTCACTGCCTATCTGTCCCACTGCCACTGTCTTTCTCCCATTCTTTTTCTCTGGTATTGCCATTGTCTGCTTCTTTCTCGCTTCAAGTCTGCTGCCTTCCTCTTCAACTGCCATTGCCTCCTCTCTGGACAGATCCTTGGGGACGGTTTGTAAGGGTTTTGGACCTGTAGACTGGAAAAATTTATTAAATGTGGTTATAGGGAATGGGGGATACTCGCCAAATTTTTTCATATTGAAGTTCGCCAATCTGCCAAAATTTTTGGCGAGGAAAGTGGAATGTCATTGAGCCGTTAATTTCCCAGTTTCCTAACGGAGTGTTTCAAACAGGAGCATATTCACATTTTCTGTGCTCCGACAGAAGCATCTTTCAGGCTATTCCCTTAGCAAAAAATCGTTTCCAATCCTAGGCAAGTTCAGTTTACTATCTTACATAAAAATGCAAAACATTTCTAAGCTAGACTTGTAGTATACCAAAAGATGCGTTGTCTGAATTGTAAGTACAAGTCATTTTGTATGAATAAATTAATTTCAGTATGATACTTAACCGCCAGGTGGCACCATCGAACAATTTCCATTTCAAAATAATATGTAGGGGCGTGAAGTGTCCATTATGCAGAGATAGCACGCAGTAAATTTTTATTCGTGAAAAAATTGACAGAAAATCGTAGGTCGGTGAGATCAGAACCCTTTCAATGGGGCCAGAACCATTGCCATGTGTTCACAATGTCACTTAAAACTACCTCTACGCCTTGGGCTGGATATTAAGTGCATGTTTTACGCTGATAACGACGGTAGCTTCGAAGCTCTTGATTTCGCCAACAGATAATTACACCGAAAAACTTCGAAGTTCTCCATGTCTTTCAGAAAATATGGGACGGATTTCGTCGATTGGCCGTGAACAGCAATTACAGAAATCGCCATCCTCGGAATTGGTACTTTTGGTACACCAAAACCTGGTTTGTTGATGTTTTCTCAGGAACCGTCCATGAAAAAATTCTACTTTCAGAAGTTGTTTTAGATCCACCCTAGACCTCACCTAATGCAGAAGATTTGCTCGATTTGCCTGGGCTGGAGGGAGTGTGAAACGTTTAAATTTTGACGCTGTGGTGTAAGATAAATAGAGTATGCCTGTTCTTCGATAGGTGTACAAGTAGCCCCTCGGCCAAGACCTATCCGAAATACCTGACCCCTTACCACTGTTTACAGTAGAACCAGTGATATGAGCACATGAAAAATCTTATTTTCGTGCGCAGCTTTGTGGAACATATCAGTACCATACGCACTCGGGCCTGGATCGACACAAATAGCAATCGGCCCCGACTTCGATGGGAAGTGCTAAGTACCTATATCCCGATGACTTGTTATAATACGTAGTGACATACACAAAGTCTTCACAAATCGTTCTACCAGTTGATGAAAACCGTGTCCGAATCGTTACTTAATTCCTGAGATCAGCGTTCACAGGCAGACAGAAGAACGAGGCGGGAGGCTTTAGTTTAGAATACCTATAGGTGTAGAAATCACAGCACACACTACGCTAAGTATGCTTCGCGGGACAGAAATAGAATAGTTTTCTAGACAGATCCCATAGCTCGAGCGCTGCGGATTATCTAAGATAGAGAAATGTATGTACATGTTGATGAGTCGCTGTTCCACATATCTGTAACTATTTCAACAACTGCATAACGTTGTAAGATACATTACAAAAAGGTTTAAAAATGGGCACTTCCAATTTGATTTAAGAGTATACTTTGACGTCGTAGAGTTTTTTGTTGAGTTTCCAGTACTTCTGTTGATTCATACGGCAGTGTTTTCCTCGAAATTTAAAGACGTAGCATACTCCTTCTTGTACATAGCACTCTACAGAAAATAGTCTAGAGGTACAAGGTCTGATGGCGTAGTGGCAGGGGAAATAGTACCACTCCCCCAATCCACCTGTTTCGATGTGTTGGGTCATGATGGTGCCTTTCTGAAACCACACTAACTTGTGACCCATATAGAATGAAGGAGAAAGAATATTTCAGAAGAACAATGAAAATTTTTTATGCAAATCTGCTTGGCATTAGGTAGAGCCAAACTATCCGATCGCTACTTATTCTAGCCCATCCAAAGCATGTTGGTTGTCTCCAACGACTTAGCAACGCGATTTACGACTGTTAAACTAAGAGTGATGTGCAACATCACAGTGCCGTCTCGAGCGAACGTGTAGTTATGTGTAAATATCACCAAAAACGGATATTTTGGCTGGAGTGTGCAGTGCAGTAATCGGTCGGATAGCTGCACTCGTTAGCACGTTGCTTCCGGGATTAAGGGAGCGCGCCGGCCCTGAAGGACCCGGAGAGTCCGTGTGAAGATCAGAGTGGATATAGTTTTGAGGCGGTTTTCGACACCCAAGTACCACCTCTGCCACACGATTCGCATACATGAAAAGAATTTGCACACTTTTACATGGGATAACATTAAACCCAGAAAGATGGGGTACACAAATTTAGTCACTGTGGAGGAAAAGTCTAGCCACCCTCTACCACTAACATTCCCAGATCCAATAATTAATATGCCGTCAGTGTAATGATAAAGTATGAAGACCAGGAAGAAGAACTAAAGAGACTTTTGTGCTGTAAGTCCTGTGCTGGAAATTGTACTCTTCGCAATTAGTCGTCCATATATACTGCTTTCATCTGCTGCAAATAGAATGTATGCAGCTCTTCCTCCAAGACGACTGGAGAGTAATTGCAAGTGTATACAGAAGTTCTATCATACTTATGGTAAGTTATCCAATAACACAATGTATTACAGCATACTGAACAATGGAAGGAAACTTTACATAGGAAAAACGTCACTTCTTTCCAACTTTCCAGCTTCTTTTACATTTCTCTGAACTGCTGCGAAAGTCACATCATGTACGGTACTACTGTTGGGAAAGCATTCGGCACACTGTAGTGCAGCAGTGTAGTGTAGTGCATCAATCTCAATTTTCCGTACGTAAACAGCATGTCGTGCACTTCACTCCTGCTTGTACAACGAATGTGTTGCAATGCTGTACTGGTATACAGCACGACTGGCTATTACGAAGTGAATAAAGGAACATGGGGAGATGTAATGAATGGGCAGGAATGCTATTAGCTTCAGTTCATGAACCTGACACACACTTGTGTTGTAGAATCATAGATAATTGGTTGTAAAAGACAGACAGAAGATTCATTGACACCACCCTTAATAAACTTAGAGAAAGTCCTTTAATAACACGAGGAATTTTCTTTAAATTATGGACACTTCTCAATCCCCATGGTGAGATTTGGTGGGACCTCCTTTATCCTATTCAAGTGAGGTTCACCCCGTAGTTGAGCAAAAGTAAGTGAAAATGAAACTTTTTCATAATTTGAAAAACGATTAAAATACTCCAATAAAATTATTTCTTATTTATGAAGTGTATTAAACGGTGTTGCTTTGATTAAAGGTAATTGATTTGAAACTTGCCAACCATGAGTGGCATTCCGGCGAACAGACAGAGACAGATGGACAGAAAGGCTCCACAATGTAATATTAACAGTTTTGACGGATCCCTAAAAATTGACCTTTTATTGGTATATTACATACCATTAAATGTCATTGAATCATCACTCACCTTGAGGATGAAAGACAACGCTGTTTGTACCTTCTTTTGATCCGTATGACTGCGTAGCTTTTCAATTCTTGATTCATATGCTCACTGAGAGAATTCTTGTAGGCGAGCATTAGCGTAACTTCCTTCCACGAACGATTAATTCCTTGTTCGCACATGTGTTTCGACTAGTCACCATGTCACTTAACACACATGCATAAAATTTTTCACACAAATTCAAGTTTCAGAGTACTATATCGGCTGTAAATGTGTTGTAGACTTATTGACTGACACGCAGTCATTTCGACTGGCGTGGTAGGGAAATCGGCGAATGATATTTAATTCTTTTCTCAACTGTTAGCATTCTCGTACAATATAACAAGCTACATCATTAGTATTACTACTGTACGATTAGTACGAACTACAGATAAAGTTTCACAAAACTTCCGAAATATCTGGGAGTGTACCAGTATTTTAAGAGGCTGGCAGACGTAAAGTAGACAGATGGAAAGATGTAAGTGAACTGTTTATTATTTGAAATGTAGTAAACGAAACTGTTAATGAACTTATCTCATTGTGAGTCAGGACGGTCAATGTCTTCATTGAAAAATGTTTGCGGTGGCCTGCTCTCATTAAGCCAATGTTGTTTGACCACACGAGGGAAGTCTTTCTGGGACGCTCTTACACATCGGCCGTACAGTTCCGATCTCTCCCCACGCGTTTTCCATGTTTTTGGAACCCTGAAGATGACATTCGTCACCGTAGATTTCCTTCGGCCGAAGATGTGCACGGCTGGGTACAGTCTTGGTTCCGCAGATAACTGCAAACATTTTTCCATGAAGGCTTTGACCATCTTTTCTCACAATGAGATGAATGTATTAGGAGTTATGGAGATCAATTTTGAAATAATAAATAGTTTACGTACTTTTTTCTCCGTCTGTCTTATATTCGTTTGATTACCCCGTATACATAAGATACTATATCGTCTGTCTCGAGTCATCGGATTCTCTCACTTGTCCACTGTAAGTGAACCGCTACTAAGCGGTAAGGTGCGAGGGAAACAGTGGATAAGTACAGACGTTCTAGTATGTCTGCGTATTGAAAACTTCGGAAACCTAGCTCCTTTTCCCGAGTGCATTGCTTACCTCATATTTAATCTACACAGGGCTCTTTTACATATTTAAAAATAAGGTTTTAACATCAGTTAGTTGAAGAGAAAAGTAAACTGGATAAAACTACCGCAAGCATAATGGCGTAAACGGTGGCCAGTAGCATTTCTCTGTCTAGACAATATTAGTAACCAGCGAGGTTTTCCATAGGTGTCATGTGGCTAGCCATCCATATTTCAGAGATAGCAATAAAATATTGAAGCCAGAGATACTAGTTGACAACATCTCGTTTCCAGGCTTCCGAATTTATTAATAAACTGAATGAATGCGAGCTGATACACCATATACAGTTTGACCGAACGCTGCCAAACTGATACTCCAGAATTCCCACGCTAGCAGGATCTTAGTCTTACGCGATCTTATCTTAATGACAGAAGAAATCTGTTTCTTCATATGAAAAAGGTGCGAGTACATAACAGGTACTGGGTGTGTCTAACGTTACTGGAACCATTCTGGTAGAGATCGCATACATGACAAGCTTAATTGGTGACAGATGGCGGGACTGGAGAGGCCAGTCAGGGATCCATATAATCCTTAAGGTGCTGGTGGTGTAAATGTAGGGTATTACATTATTCTGCTGAAGCAGCCTGCATAGATGATGTGCATGTAGTGATTATTACCATCTTTTGGGCTTTGAGGTGGGTTTAATGAGTGGCGTCAGGTACATGCAAGTATCGTTCTGACTGATCGCTCATACATTCGACTATAGGAGAATGATTTCAGAGTGAGTGGTGACGCTATGAGCTTGCTGAAGCAGCCTGCATAGATGATGTGCATGTAGTGATTATTACCATCTTTTGGGCTTTGAGGTGGGTTTAATGAGTGGCGTCAGGTACCTGCAAGTATCGTTCTGACTGATCGCTCATACATTCGACTATAGGAGAATGATTTCAGAGTGAGTGGTGACGCTATGAGCTCCACACAAAAGTGTACAAGAAGAGTAGCCATGGGTTCTTCAGGAAGGACTACGTCACAAGAAGACCGTTGGGTTGCTACACTGCCTCTGACAGACGGATGACAACAGCTGAATTCCGGGTAAAAGTTCCAGACAGTGTGATATCACGAATATTCAGACACTGGTTGCCTAAGGCTGGGACGAGATGTTAAACTGACATTCCTCACCTACCATTTTAGCGCTGTGATGATACGACAGACAATGGGACTTCCATGGTGCAGAGCCATAGTCAAATGGAAAGTTGAGTGGAGCTGAGCGATGAATCTCTTTTCAGATTTTAGCAGTCAGAGCAGCACCAAACTGTCTGAATACGACGTCATGAAAAGTCACAAGAAACAGCGATTCCCGAGGTCTATACCTTTTCAGCTCCTGGAATCATGGAGTCGTGTGCTACAGTATATGACGAAGGACTGATATGGGAATTGTTGAATGGGGACTGAGTGCTCGCCAATGTATGATATGGATGTTAAACCCTATTCTCTTTTTCTTCGTGACAGGAGAACTAAATGGCCTTATTCAGGAGAATAATGCGAGACCATAAGTAGTACTTGATGCCACAAGCGCCTTGATTGGCCACTCTACTCCAGTGATCCGTTAGCCACAAAGCATGTCTGGGATGCGTTTGGTCGGAAGCAATCTTCGTCAACTGCCGGAACAGGTGTTTCAGGCTTGTCAAGAAATTCATCAAGAGAATCAGAGCGGAAAAACGCTCTTATATAAGCACAAAAATGCGAATATGTTCCTGTTTCTTTCTCAATCATGGGGTACCGGCTACCTCGTTGTATCTTCCTCAGAACCTTCCAAATTTTCCAATTATTTTGGCGTGCGAACATGTTTACCCTTTATTTAAAATGCAACACACCTCAAACTTCCACGCGCTGTGTAACTCACTTACAGCCATCAATCAATCGCTGTAAGTCGCTCATATCCATCCATCCCCAGTTGCGCTTTCTCACTCACTCATTCAGCCCATTTCGTTATAATTCTTTCTATGTATCCCTCTGTCATTAACTCCTGTGTCACATGCACACTTCCCTTACTTCTGTCCTGCTCTTTCAGTCTCGTCTCTCTGTCACTATCTCCCTCTTGCTCGCTGTCATTACCCAGTACTCTCTCGTTATCACTGGCTGTCCCACGCCTCCACTTTCTCTTCTCTTTATTCCTCCCCCTGGCACAGTGTCCTTCACATTCTTGCTTCACTTTTCTGTCACTATGAACTACGTTCCACTGCCACCGCGTCCCTCTCTTTCTCTCACAGTGCCATTGCCTCCTTCGCTTTTTCTGTAATATAGTAATTGTCTACTATCTCTCAGTAATTTTTGACTTTACCTTCTTTGCTACTGCCACTGTTTTCTTCTCTCTCGGCTCAAAAAAGCGTGAATGTATCAGCATGCAAAAATTTCATTGAACCACGATAAAGCTATTTTTCTACCGTTTCACTTTCGAATAGCACGCAGGAAGAGCTTTCCGTCCGTGCTATAATTTCCCTTATTTTATTACTGTGATCATTTCTCTCTATGTGGTGGGTGTCAACAAGAAACTTTCGCATTCGGAGGGGAAAGTTGGTAACTGAAATTTCATGAAAATACCTGCCAAAACTGAAAACGCCTTTGTTTTGATGACTGCCACACCAATTCGCGTACAATATCCATGGCACTCTCTCCTCTATTTTTCATTATGATACCAAACGAGCTGCTTTTTCTGAACTTTTTCGATGTTATCCCTCAATCGTATTCGATGCGTGTACTACACTGCGTAGTAAGTAGAGGACGGACAACTGTAAAGCAGGCAGTCCGTTCAGTTGACATGTAGCAATTTACAAGTGTCCCCATAACATATTTATGTGGCCGTTCCAAGTTAAGGTATTCGTAATAGTATTCCCTAAGTATTTATCTGGATTTACAGCCTTTAGATTTGTGTAATTTGCCGTGTAACTGAAATGTAACAAGTTCCTCTTAGTACTCATGTGGATGACTGTAGATTTTTCCTGATTTAGAATCAATTGCTAATTTTCACACTCTACATATATCTTGCATAAATCATTTGTAACGCATATTTAATGGTTTTTATCATCTGAGGACCTCACAAGACTATAACAGTCAGCGTCATCTGTAGTAAGATGGCTGCTCATTGTCTGCTAAACAATGTATATAGATAAGGAACGACCAGAATGCTAGTAACAATTCCTTGTTGAACGTCAGATGTGACTCCTATTTTACTCGATGACTTCCCGTCAGTAACTATGAACAGTGACCTTACACACAGGAAATCAGCAGCCCAGTCACGCAACTGATACGATACCCCAAAGACACGGAGTTTGAGTGGCAGTCACTTATGAAGAACGGTATCAGAAACCTTCTGGAGATCTAAAAATGAAGAGACATTTGAGATCTTCTGACAATAGCAGCGATTCGTGACGAGAATAGTTGTATTTCAGAAGAACGATATTTTCTGAATCCTTGTTGTATATTTGTCACTAAATCGTTTTCTTCGTGGCAATTAATTATGTTCTAACACAGTATATGTTCCAAAGTCGTGCTGAAAATCGACGTTAGTGGATATGCCTCTGTAAGTTAGAGTATTATTTTATTTTCTTTCTTAAGTATCGGTGTGACCTGTACAATTTTCTTTTCTTTAGGTACGGATCGTTTGTTGTGGTAGCACGATGCGCGTGAAACAAATAATATAACACATTTTTTTCCAGAGACGGGCTGGCTTTATCCAGGATTCCAATACACCACAGTACACCCCATTTTCTTGGCTATTTTTCACGATAATCTCCGTTTAAATTGACGGCCTTACGCCGCTTTAGTGCAGGGCTCGTATGCCCGCATGCTACGACTCTACTGGGCGACGTCGGATCGTAATGCGCAAGCAGTTCCGCGCAGATGATCTTTCCCTGTCCTTTATGGTGTCCTGTTATGGCGCAAGGAAGCCAGGGGGAATACACATTTGAGAACCCAAACTGGTGAACGAGCTTGTCAGCAATAACAGCTGAGACGTCTTGTTCTGGAGTGAGGTGTTAGATTGCGATCCATCGATTATCTCGAACGAGAGCGTCTTCCACGTTCCAACATTGCAGGAGCTACAGTGGGAGATCTGACACGTCTGCGTGACACTGTTGCGAAAACATATGGCTCGCTTTCCTTGTTCTGTCAGATCTCCGTAGACATTCTGCAAGTGTCTGTGAATATCTGCGATGCTCTGGTTTTCCGCCAATAGAAACTCAACGGCAGCTCTCTGCTTGGAACGAAACTTTGTTATGAACGCCGTTTTGAAGGCTACATCTAACGTTGCCACTCATCCTTGAACTACGGAGGCTGAAGCGGAAATACTCCAAGATGACACTTCCTGGCAGATTAAAACTGTGTGACCGACCGAGACTCGAACTCGGGACTTTTGGGCGGCTTGTGTGGCCGAGCGGTTCTAGGCGCTTCAGTCTGGAACCGCGCGACCGCTACAGTAGCGTGTTCGAATCCTGCCTCGGGCATGGATGTGTGTGATGTTCTTAGGTTAGTTAGGTTTAAGTAGTTTTCAGTTCTAGAGGACTGATGACCTCAGATGTTACGTCCCATAGTACTCAGAGCCATTTGAACTATTTTTTAGAAAGGATATTGAGGAGACATGGCTTAGCCACAGCCTGGGGGATGTTTCCAGAATGAGATATTCACTCTGCAGCGAAGTGTGCGCTGATATGAAACTTCCTGGCAGATTAAAACTGTGTGCCGGACCGAGACTCATATCGGCGCACACTCCGCTGCAGAGTGAAAATCGCATTCTGGAAACATCCCGCAGGCTGTGGCAGTTTCCGCAATATCCGTTCTTCCAGGAGTTCTGCAACGTTCGCAGGAGAGCTTCTGTGAAGTTTGGAAAGTAGGAGACGAGATACTGGCGGAAGTAAAGCTGTGAGGGCGGGGGTGACTCGTGCTTGGGTAGCTCAGATGGTAGAGCACTTGCCCACGAAAGGCAAAGGTTCCGAGTTCGATTCTCGGTCCGGAACACAGTTTTAATCTGCAAGGAAGTTTCATATCAACGGACACTCCGCTGCAGAGCGAAAATCTCATTCTGGAATATTCCAGGATGTCCCACTAGAAATTCCGCATTCATTAAACGGAAACTGCCTGGAAAGAAAGGTGTTTTGTAGTACTCATTGAATGTCCCTCGCACATCTAAGCTACATTCATAATTGTTCTTGATTCGGGTTGTGGAATATTAACTTGGTCTTCTTTGGTGAGGAAATTTCTGAAAGCAATGTTTAGTAACACCGCTTTAGCGCCACTGTCCTCAGTAACACTACCATTGTTATTGTACAGTGAAGATACTGATAGCTTCTCGCCCCCTGTGTCCTTTACATACAACCACATATGCATTTTATATGTAGGCACCTGTAGTGACACATCACTGAAACCGACGTATTTTGGGAATTAATCAGTGTAATTATGATCAACCAAGGTACAAAGTGGAACTTACACTAGTGGCCATTAAAATTGCTACACCAAGAAGAAATGCATATGATAAACGGATATTCATTGGACAAATATACTAGAACGGACATGTGATTACATTTTCACAATATGTGGGTGCATAGATCGTGAGAAATCAGTACCCAGTACCCAGAACTACCACCTCCGGCCATATTAACAGCCTGGAAACGCCTGGGTACAGAGTCAAACACAGCTTGGATGGCGTGTACAGGTACAGCTGCCCATGCAGCTTCAACACGATACCACAATTCATCAAGAGTAGTGATTGGGGTATTGTGACGAGCCAGTAGCTAAGTCACCATTGAACAGACGTTTTCAGTTGGTCAGATATCTGGAGAATGTGTTGGCCAGGGCAGCAGTCGAACACTTTCTGTATCCAGAAAGGCCCGTATAGGACCTACAACATGCGGTCGTGCATTATCCTGCTGAAATGGAAGGTTTCACATGGATCGAATGAAGGGTAGAACCACGGATCGTAACACATCTGAAATGTAACGTCCACTGTTCCAAGTGCCATCAGTGTGAACAAGAGATGACTGAGACGTATAACCAGTGGGACCCCATACCATCACGCCGGGTGATACGCCAGTATGGCGATGACGAATACACGCTTCGCGATGTCGCCTAACACGGATGCTGTAAACAGAACCTGGATTCATCCGAAAGAATGACGTTTTGCCATTCGCGCACCCAGGTTCGTCGTTGAGTACAACATCGTAGGCGCTCCTGTGTGTGATGCAGCTCTAGGGTAACCGCAGTCACGGTCTCCGAGCTGATAGTCCATGCTGTTGCAAACGTCGTCTAACTGATCGTGCAGATGGTTGTTGTCTTGCAAACGTCCCCATCTGTTGACCCAGGGATCGAGACGTAGCTGCACGATCCGTTACAGCCATATGGCTAAGATGCCTGTCATCTCGACTGCTAGTGATACGAGGCCATTGTGATCCAGCACGGCGTTCCGTATTACCTTCCTGAACCCACCGATTCTATATTCTGCTAACAGTCATTGGATCTCGACCAACGCGAGGAGCAATGTCGCGATACGATAAACCGCAATCGGGGTAGGCTATAATCCGACCTTTATCAAAGTCGGAAACGTGATGGTACACATTGTAAGGTGTGAGGCAAATCCAACACCTTACATGAAAACCCTGACATGATAAGCAAATCCAGTAGTATGTCACATAGCTCCGAATAAATCGTGACATCAAATTAACCAAAGTAATACGAGTAACGAGTGAGCAAATGGAATACCACATACTAACACAAGAATGCCTAAATGCAAGTCGTACCTTCCCACCGTGAGGCAGACGCAGTTCCGAGGGGAGAAACGAGGACAGAAGCCGAGAGCGGAACCGTGTTGAGCTAGAAGGCCCTACGATAAGGAACGGAGGGCCCAACCTACCTGTACAACTACCACCCGCACGTTTTAGCGTGAGACTTTTTCGCGTCTCAGGTATGTCAAGGACCACCCCCAGCCCATGTTAAAAGCTAGAGCCCTCCAGAAAAGCAGTATAGATCTTACGATAACACAAAAAAGGGCCACTACCACCCGCAAGTTTTAGCGTGAGACTTTTTCGCGTGTTTGTTACATTAGGACAATCCTCCAGCCCATGTTAAAAGATAGAGCCCTCCAGAAGAACAGTATAGATCTCACGATAACGCTAAAAGGACCACACCACCCGCACGTTTTAGCGTGTGTCTCTGTTACGTTGCAAACTTTAAAAACATTGCCCCACCACGAAAAGTATAACGTTTCTCATTGGATAGACAGAATTTGTGTAGGCGGAGGTTAAGGTTAACATTGAGACCCTGACTGGTCAGATTAAAACACAGCCAAATAGTTTTTTTAAACTAACTTCGGTAAATTGTAGTAAGGAGAAGTAGAGAGAGTTGCTTCCGAGATGGCGATGTGAGCGGAGGTGTGTCGCCGGCCGCTGCCGCCCTGACGCTGTTTAAACACCGACAAGGTAATGAACGCACGCGATGCCGCATTTTTGAGCGCATAAGGCTTCACTCAGAACTGCAGAAGACTCATCTGTTACACCCCTTTTTTGCGTAATACTAGTGTCGATCATTAATTAAAACTCATGGTATTCACATTTGCCACTTGAAGTAAAGATCTGAAACGCGATGATTTTTCTATTTTATAGTTATTGAGAAACCATATCAGCCACTGTAATTTACGACAGGTTAGATTAGTAATTAAAGATAATTGAGGGTCACTGTAGACCATTTTGATAGTTTTCTCTTTTGTGAAACTTAATTTAAACATAGATTATAGATGTGATATGGCATAGGTCATCCTTCGATCCATTGTAGAACTTGGAAAACCACTCAGGGAATATTCGTTCACATTTTTTTTGAACGCAGTTGGTTTTTACCATCCTGTATTAAAACATTTCCTTTTATCAATAGTGCAATTTATAAACGATGTTTTGTGAGTAGAATAAAATTTCCAATGGTAAACTTAAATGCTTTTTTGACTTTATTTTACCAGCTAACTAAAAATAGGAAAGCCTTGAACCCTTTCCACTACATTTAGTTAGTATTAAGATTCTTTTACAGGGAGTGCAGTGGAGCTGACGCTGAGATCATTTAGTATTTGGTTATATCATCGCTAGTCTCACTGAACTCTTCTGAATTCTACATGTCATGTGTGGTCTGGCGTCTCCTTACCAGCAACAGGTCCCAGGTTCAAACTAGTTAATTCCCTAAAAAAACACACTCAGAGCGTCGTTGCGCGAAAGTGGTAGGGAGACACGATATAGTACAAACAGACACCACCATGAATGTTTAGAACATTTCTCCTCCTTACAGGAGGCACCACAACAACGTTTCACCAGCCAACGCCGATCAACTACTGTTTGTGTATGAGAAATCGGCTGGTAACTTTCCTCATGTCAGCATGTTGTAGGTGTCGCCACCGGCGCGGACCTTGTGTGAATCCTCTGAAAAGCTAATCATTTGCATATCACAGCATCTTCTCCCTGTCGGTTAAATTTCGCGTCTCTAGCTCGTCATCTTGGTGGTGTAGCAATTTTAATGGCCAGTAGTGTACTTTCATTAAATTTGTGACTATGGCACCTGTTATGGAAAAAGAACCTCATTAATCGACTGACTGTGTTGACAATATATTTCTGTATAGAAAATTTAAAGTTCTGTACTGGAGTGGAACTGCTGTCACAATATGCGGAACTCCATTCTTCTTATCTTTTTTTTTTGCCACCAGGCTCTACAAAGGGGACACCGCTGTGATGAGCCTATAGCGCCGCCACTACCGTGTAGATGGAGACAGAGGGAGGCGGCCCAGCCACTGTGCGACAGCAGCAGTAGGAGGCGAGTGTGCGGCCCGCGATACGCGCTGGCCGTCCAGCTATCGGCAGACGCCTCTGCTGCCGCCGCCTCTTCGTAATCAGGGCTGCGCGGCGCCTCTTGGGCCGGCCGCATGGACGCAATCTCCGGCGAGCATTGTCTCGCGCTCACCAGACAAAGCCGTGATCACAGCAGCCATCTAGTGGCCCCGCGCCATCCGACGCCCTCACGCCTGGGTGTCAGCCGGCAACCAGTTTCCCTCCTCAGAGTCACTTTCTTCTCCGACGATAACGACACCGCATCCTGCTGCGTGACGCACTCTTACACAACTGACGTACACTCCGCATGGAGCCAGTCTTTTAACTATTAACTACAGATTTTGGAGAACTGGACCTTCATCATCGGGAGGACATATTTACGATTAAATTAACGTAGGAGGCTTACGTCTACTATTTTGTGGGCAATGTGCAGCAGTGTGTGGCGTCGTAATCCATACAAACAGGGCGAAAAGTGTTTAAACCGACAAACTCTGGGAGGTTGTAGGGGACATCAAAACAAATATTTTTCCCTAATGTCTTTTTTTACTACGAGGAGTATTTAAAGCGGTAGAGGAAGACATCTCTGGCGATAAATCAATTAAACCAACAAACACTTTTCCGTTTTTTATGACCAAGAGACAACACATTAACACAAGCCAATTTCAATTACAGTATATTTTCAAAAATGCTTCCACTGACATGTAAACAAAGGTTACACCGTCGGATCATGTTCTGTCTGACCCGGGCAAAAACTCCGTCAGTATCCTGAATTGTTCCTGCTGCTGCTAGTATCCAGGAAACCAGATCCTCTCCTGAAGCAACAGAAGTTGCGTTAACAAGGTTGCCCATCCCTCCCCACACAAAAATGTCCAAAGTATACATATGTGTTGATCGAGCAGGACCACGTCTGCCAATCCACGTTTCTGGGACCCGTCGGTCCAGGAATCGACGCACATGACGACTGAAATGTGCCGGCGCCCCGTCATGTTGGAACCACATGCGTTGTCTTGTAGGGAGCGGAACGTCTACTAGCAATTCTGACAATGCTCCGGCGAGAAAATTGTAATATTGCCTGCCATTTAATGGCCTGGGTAGCAGATACGGCCGAATTAAACAGTTCTCAACAACACCGACCCACGCATTAACGAAGTACTGCACTTGACGAGTGCTAGTAACTATGACATGTGGGCTATACTCACTCCAAACATGTGAATTGTTGAAGACTCCATCATGTCCGAACGTTGCTTCATCGGTAAACAACACAAAGGATGGAAATGTAGGATGCATTTCACACTGTTCCAGGTACCACTGCGAAAACTGTGGTCTGGGTGGATAATCAACTGGTTCCAGGTTGTGGACACGCTGTAAGTGAAATGGTCTCGATGGACTGTTCTTACATTCGTCTGATTCGTTCCCATGTTACGTGCAATTGCACGAGTGCTGATTGAAGGAGCCTGCTCCACATGCTGCAAGACAGCTTCCTTGAATTACAGCGTTCTTACCGTGCGACGGCGTCCCTGTCCAGGTAATCTAATCTGCTACATGACCCCGTCTCACGCAGACGTTAGTACACAGCAGCAAAGGTTGTATGATGCGGGATACGGCGATTAGGATATTGTTGTTGATAAACTCACTGTGCAGCTCGTCCGTTGTAGTGCGCTACGTAGTACGCACCAGTGTTCTCACTGCAGGTGTATCGCTCCATTAGTAAACAGAGACAATGACTACGTCACTGGTGGACACCAGTTGCTTACAACTGAAGAGCGTACTACGCCCTCTAACAACTGAAGATCGTAATACGGCCTCTAACAACTGAAGAGCGTCATATGGCCTCTACCGGTCTACATAATCCTCATAGGAAAAATGACATTGGGGAAAAATATTTGTTTTGGTGTCCCATAAAACCTCCCAGAGTTTTTCGGTTTAAATACTTTTCACCCCGTATTAAAAAAATGGATGTACATATGTATGTATACATGTTACAGATCTCCTAAACCACTGGACCCATTTCAGTCAAACTTGGTACACATACGAGGTGCGACAATAAAGTAATGAGACTGATTTTCTTTGTAAGATGTGGCAACCCTGCAGGCTTACGTAGGCACAATATCTTTGACCTAGGTGTACAAGCTGCTTCTGAGCCAAGCGGTACATCGGTGCAACTGCTCAGTTGCGAGTTGTGCTGTAATAAGTTAACAAGTGTTTGTGTCTCTCGTCATGGAAATGGAACCGCATAATATTCCACAGCCGTATGATATTTCTGTTTGCGTTAAATTGGGTGAAAACGCGACAACAACTTATGGTAAACTTCCGAAGGCTTTTGGAGACGAGGTTATGTCAAGAGTTCAAGTTTTTCGTTGGCATAACATGTTTAATGAAGGCAGAACGAACGTAGAAGTTGAAGAATCGCAGTGGACGCCATCAACAACAAGGACGGATGTCAACTTGGCCAGGGTGCGTGAACACGTACGATCTGATGGAAGATTATCCATGAAAATGATTCCAGAAGAACTGAACATCAATCGAGAAACGGTGCATGTAATAATAACTGTAGATCTTGGTATGAGAAATATCTGAATTCCGCATCACGATAAGGCGCCATCCCATACTGCTCTGTCAGTACAGCAATTTTTAACGTCAAAACAAATTTCGGTACTACCACAGCCACCTAATTCACCAGATATCGCTCCATTCGACTTCTTTCTTTTTCTAAGAGTCAAAATGGCGGTCAAGGGACACCATTTTCAAACAACGCAACATGTCCAAAGAAGCTGTGACGAGGATCTTGGAGGATATTACAGGAGATGAATTACAGAAATGTTACTATCAATGGCAGAATCGCTGGAAGAGGGTGCGTGCAATCAGAAGGGAACTACCTTGAAGGAGACAACACTAAACGTGACTTAAACGGTAAGCAACTTTTTTTCACATGAGTCTCATTACTTTATTGTCGTACCTCGTATACACATACGCTTTACTGTGTGGAAATAATCGCTGTCAGTCTAAGAAGCTACTTATAAATGGCGTGGGAATGAAAGCGTGTCTACCTACGCTGACAACCACTCTCAAAACGATGAAAGGAAAAATGTTAATCCCTTAGTACATTTCCGCTATTCATGCAGTAAAACTGCCACATGAAGCGTAGCATTTTAATTCATTACTTCTTTACTCCGAAATGTATTTGCGGCATATTGTGCAAACAATATTCACGTATACCATTTAATGTAGCAGCAAAATTACATCATTGAATAACACATTGTAGAGGAGAAACGACAGTGTAAACATTAAGTTGCATAAAAATGAAACTGCAGGGCGAAATTTGACAGAGATACAGACGAAATGAGTGTACAGCTATGTGTAAAATATATTAAATATATGTGAAGTACATTTGACATGTGTGTACGCCGGTAAGGTCGCGAATAAGAATCTCGTCCTAACCTCTGCAACGATTTCATTGAAATTCGGTACACATACTGCTTACCACTTAAAAATAAATAAGGTGAGAGTAAGAACCAACAGTCCCATGTTGGGGTGAGCGTATCGAAGTGGAGCGCAAAAGGTGGAGGAGGATATGGACAGACAGCGAGGGGGAAGGAGCAGATGGTCACAGATGGAAGATCATAAACAAAGAAATGGAGGCGGGGGGAAATGAACAGAGAGAGAGAGAGAGAGAGAGAGAGAGAGAAGAGAGGAGGAGACACAGAGAGAGGGATGGAGGGAGAGGGATGGGGAGGAGAGGCATGGGGAGGAGATAGATAGAGGGGGAAGAGCTGAAGGACAGAGGAGGTTGAAGCAGATCGTCATATCAGGAGCGGGGGGGGGGGGGGGGACAGATGGATAGAGAGATGGGTGAGGAGGAGATGGACAGAGAGCGGGACAGAAGAAGACTGGCAGAGACTGGGAGGGGTGAGGGGGTGAACAGACAGAGGCAATAGAGGAGATGGACTGTGAGGTGATGAAGAGGGAGATGAATAGACGGAGAGGGAAGGAGGAGATTAGATAATAGAAGACTGTAGTAAATACGTACCCAGGCAATGCCGAGTAATAATATTTCAGTACATTCAAATTGGGAAACATCTTCAGCCACTGATATCTGTTATTGTGAAATTGATTTAAGTATCGTTATAGTTTATTTAGTTATGGTAATAACTGTGGTTGTAGAAAAGTAGGATATTGTCTTAGACATTGTTGATGAATATGTATGGTCTACATGAATCATGACGCACCTGCTGCCGCACTTGTGCATCGATTCGTTGACCATACACTCGATCTAACCCCCCCCTCCCCTATGGGTCCCCTGGTCCCAAGGTCGCCATGGCGCCTGTGGCTGTGGTGTTGAGATAGTTGGCTTTTCAAGCCGGCTATCTGGGCAAGCACCCACGCCAGCAAAAAGTTGGCGACAGAAAGAACTCGCGCGTAATCGGTCACAGCTATTTGCACAATACAGTGACATATGTTTCTGTTACGTATAGAAATGCAGAAACTATTAACATTAGTTTAGTCAGCACAATGTCTTTGTTAAATGGGTATTTAAGCATGGGACAACATGGTTCAATGCAGTACGACGGAGGAACTTCATATCCTGGAACAGTGGACGATATTGAAATGGCGGAACGGGGGAACGTTTTTAATGTTAATAGGAGTAATAGTATAAGGCCAATGTTTCGCAAAGATGCTGCAGATGAAATTAGATATGGAGAAAATTCAGCATGTGATGTTTTAGACGAAGAAGTTGTTGAATTTGAAATGGAGCCAAGGACAACAGAAAACGTAAATATTGGATTTCGCCAGCGTCGTCCGTATCAGTACGGTGAAGAAGGTCATACAGCAATAGAAATAGATGCATCTGAAAATACGCCACTTTTATCTGGGGCAGTTGAAACCAGTTGATGGTGTGACCTTAAGCACCTCGTTACCTACAGGTCAAATAGCTGGAGCTGCTGGTTTAACACCTTTACGAGGTGCAGGAGTAGCGTACGGGGCTACATAATTAGTTGAAAAAGTAAAAACTAAAGGATTAACATTACCCGGTAGTGATTACGTGGGACCTGGAAATCCTATAAGTATAGACGCACCACGAGGTGAAGCTGATGCCATTGCTAAAGAACACGACGTTGGGTATGATCGTTTATTGAAGGAAGCTCGAGAACGTGTTTTTACGGAAGAAGAATTTAGACAACGAGCGCAGCAGTTGGATGCTAAAGCCATTGTAGACTTTGCTTACACGCAATTGGTATTCTCTTGCAGGAAGGTACGGATTGAAATTGAAAACATTTGTGGAAAATAAACTTGAGAAAGCGTTATACCCGAAAAAACCTGATGCCAAACAACAAGGTATGTACATTTATTTATGTTTTACATATATAATATTGAGATAATAGTAATAATAACGTTTCATGCCTTCACCAGGATTACGATTGGCTTCCTTGGGAACGTCTAAACTGGAATGAAATGCATGAAGGCCAGAAACGTTATGCTTATGTACAGTGGCTAATGTCGCGTGCACGTCGTGGTTTGCCTGTAGATCACGAACGGCCATCAACGAGCGACCGTGGGACGGATCACGACGACGACGACATCGAATATTCCGAAGACGAACCAGAAGGTCACAATCCAGGTGTTCCATTAGTTCCATATTCTGACTCTGATACAAATATGAGTGCTATGGATGTAGATTCAAAATACGTGCAGGACAATCGCAAAAGGGAAAGAGTGCCAAGAAAAGTAAAAAGACGCTTCCGGGTACTGCTGCGCCATCAGCTAATGGAATCGGTGATTCGGCTAACACACGTGATGTACCGTTACCTGCACCATCAATATTAGATACGGTAAATATTACTAGGTATAGAAAAGCGCACAGATTTTTTACATGTGGCTTAGCATATAAAGTTATTACTCATTTTGATGCTGTATTTATGATTACTCCTTTGGCTGAAATTCCTGTTGATAGACCATCTTTGTACATGACTCCGTCTGAATTCGATTTATGGCCAAATGGTAGTAGAATTGTTCACTGTTCAGAAAAAGTAATTGCCCGAAATCCTAGGATAGCTTTTCCTACCAATTCCAGTGAAACAGAACTTGCAACTTTAAATCAAAATAAAGATATGATTACTAGTGTGGGTATTAATTTAAAAATACCTGGTGCTAACGTAAAGCCTACTGCATTTGGTATGTCAGCCCCTATGGAAACAACTAGTATAGACCATAAATGTGATTTTTTGCCTATTTGGAAATCATGGTATGGGTATAAAAATGGCGATGGCGACTTTTTAACTACAGTTCCTGCACATCAATTTGAGCAACCCATTAACTTAAAATACTATTATGCGTGTGTAACAAGTACAAAAGGAAAAGGTCTACACAACTGGGGTTGGAAATGTATATAATCATGTGTATTATTGTTAATTACGAATACAAACCTACTTTACGTTTTCTTAAAATCCCAAAACCAGTTAATATTGATAATTTCCCAATAACATTTACTGCTCATGGTGTACCTCAACGGTGTACAATCAATGGTGATAAGCACTCCACTCCATTCGTAACATATGATAATTTTTCTACAACACCATTTGAACCAGCACAAATTCATGAACAATTAGTAGGAGCTATTTCTCCAGTAACAAACACTGATTCATCTGGATATAACTACTTAATAGAAAAAGCTGATATTGCTTCTGATAGGTATCATATTAGACTTCATGATACCAATGTTCAGCTGAGTCTTCTTGTAGGCATAAATCCTACATATGCTTTAAGTATGAGTAGTTTGAACAGTGATGTTACAAAGTATACAGATATTCAAATGTTGTTTGAACTGATAGCTGAATGTTCTGTATACTCAGATGGTTTAGAAACTCATTATCCTGGCGCAAATGTACCAAATGTTCAAGTTTCTGATATGATATATATGTCTAATGTAAAAATTAATGAGGAATCATCAGTGTAAAAGGGACAATATGCAATAAAACAAGTGTAATATTTATTTTGTATAATGCAATATTTCATTTACCCTTGTAAACAAGTTATTAAAAATATATGTATTTCAAAATTACAATTGGTTTTTATTTAGTATTCCACATTATACATTTGTAATAAGCTGAAAATAATTAAGGGATAAGTCTTTTTTGTTGCATTTTTAAAAAATCTTGAAATATACGCCACCTTACAGTTTTCACACGAATATCCTTAAAATCACGGTGGCTGCAGACTACAGGTTCACTCTAATGTTACATTAAATTCTCCTGCACACTTTTTTTAAAATGTTCTAAGGGTCCTTAAATATATTAATTTCATGGCCAACAATTAATCTTCTATTAACAACATCTTGGATTGCGAATTGATTTGTTTTGTTATTACATCTACCTATATGACCAACATTAAGAGCTAAATATACAAAGCAATCAAAGAACCAATTTTTACCACTATTTGCAGGACCTACAATACACAAAGTGTTTTACTTTTTTGACTGTACATAATTATCATACTCCTTCCAGCCAGATGTAAAAATAATTTAGAGACCCGTTGAAAGGAACTGACAATGAACTTAACGTGTATATGCCTTAAGGGTATAGTCCTCTTTGGAAACCTAAGAAAATCGATTCATTTTTGCTTAATATGTTCTCTGGTAGTAGCATTAATCACATGTCCATCAAAAACTCGCGTTACAGGGCGATTTTCGATTATGTGTCTCCGTAATCCATCCACAGCGGGGAAAAAAAAACAACAGTCGACACTTCGGCCAATGTGGCAGCATGTTATTTCTGTGACAGTCTAAAAGCCTTTATGCAAATTACGAACGTGTTCGAACTTGCGGCTACACCATCCTGCTACAAGTTCTGCGCAAAAGCGGAAGAGAAGCAAATCGAGCGAGCAGAGCAGGTGATGATAGAAGCTGCCAAAGAGCCCCGCAGGACCACCATGACCACGAAGAATATGGAGGACGACCCCATTTTGAATCTATAAAGATTTCTGTACACTCCAGGGATCGTTGATAAGAGGTGTCTTTAATTTATCCGTAAAAAGAATGTACCCAATGTAAGTAGGATGTTTAGATTTCTATATTGGTAGCACACCCCTCCCCCCCCCCCCCCCCCCCCCCCATGAACCATGGACCTTGCCGTTGGTGGGGAGGCTTGCGTGCCTCAGCGATACAGATGGCCGTACCGTAGGTGCAACCACAACGGAGGGGTATCTGTTGAGAGGCCAGACAAACGTGTGGTTCCTGAAGAGGGGCAGCAGCCTTTTCAGTAGTTGCAGGGGCAACAGTCTGGATGATTGACTGATCTGGCCTTGCAACATTAACCAAAACGGCCTTGCTGTGCTGGTACTGCGAACGACTGAAAGCAAGGGGAAACTACAGCCGTAATTTTTCCCGAGGACATGCAGCTTTACTGTAGGATTAAATGATGATGGCATCCTCTTGGGTAAAATATTCCGGAGGTAAAATAGTCCCCCATTCGGATCTCCGGGCGGGGACTACTCAGGAGGATGTCGTTATCAGGAGAAAGAAAACTGGCGTTCTACGGATCGGAGCGTGGAATGTCAGATCCCTTAATCGGGCAGGTAGGTTAGAAAATTTAAAAAGGGAAATGGATAGGTTAAAGTTAGATATAGTGGGAATTAGTGAAGTTCGGTGGCAGGAGGAACAAGACTTCTGGTCAGGTGACTACAGGGTTATAAACACAAAATCAAATAGGGGTAATGCAGGAGTAGGTTTAATAATGAATAGGAAAATAGGAATGCGGGTAAGCTACTACAAACAGCATAGTGAACGCATTATTGTGGCAAAGATAGATACGAAGCCCACACCTACTACAGTAGTACAAGTTTATATGCCAACTAGCTCTGCAGATGATGAAGAAATTGAAGAAATGTACGATGAAATAAAAGAAATTATTCAGATAGTGAAGGGAGACGAAAATTTAATAGTAATGGGTGACTGGAATTCGAGTGTAGGAAAAGGGAGAGAAGGAAACATAGTAGGTGAATATGGATTGGGGCTAAGAAATGAAAGAGGAAGCCGCCTAGTAGAATTTTGCACAGAGCACAACTTAATCATAGGTAACACTTGGTTTAAGAATCATGAAAGAAGGTTGTATACGTGGAAGAACCCTGGAGATACTAAAAGGTATCAGATAGATTATATAATGGTAAAACAGAGATTTAGGAACCAGGTTTTAAGTTGTAAGACATTTCCAGGGGCAGATATGGACTCTGACCACAATCTATTGGTTATGACCTGTAGATTAAAACTGAAGAAACTGCAAAAATGTGGGAAATTAAGGAGATGGGACCTGGATAAACTGAAAGAACCAGAGGTTGTACAGAGTTTCAGAGACAGCATAAGGGAACAATTGACAGGAATAGGGGAAAGAAATACAGTAGAAGAAGAATGGGTAGCTCTGAGGGATGTAGTAGTGAAGGCAGCAGAGGATAAAGTAGGTACAAAGACGAGGGCTGCTAGAAATCCTTGGGTAACAGAAGAAATATTGAATTTAATTGATGAAAGGAGAAAATATAAAAATGCAGAAAATGAACCAGGCCAAAAGGAATACAAACGTCTCAAAAATGAGATCGACAGGAAGTGCAAAATGGCTAAACAGGGATGGCTAGTGGACAAATGTAAGGATGTAGAAGCTTATCTCACTAGGGGTAAGATAGATACTGCCTACAGGAAAATTAAAGAGACCTTTGGAGAGAAGAGAACCACGTGTATGAATATCAAGAGCTCAGATGGCAGCCCTGTTCTAAGCAAAGAAGGGAAGGCAGAAAGGTGGAAGGAGTATATAGAAGGTTTATACAAGGGCGATGTACTTGAGGACAATATTATGGAAATAGAAGAGGATGTAGATGAAGACGAAATGGGAGATACGATACTGCGTGAAGAGTTTGACATAGCACTGAAAGACCTGAGTCGAAACAAGGCCCCCGGAGTAGACAACATTCCATTAGAACTACTGACGGCCTTGGGAGAGCCAGTCATGACAAAACTCTACCAGCTGGTGAGCAAGATGTATGAGACAGGCGAAATACCCTCAGACTTCAAGAAGAATATAATAATTCCAATCCCAAAGAAAGCAGGTGCTGACAGATGTGAAAATTACCGAACTATCAGTTTAATAAGCCACGGCTGCAAAATACTAACGCGAATTCTTTACAGACGAATGGAAAAACTGGTAGATGCAGACCTCGGGGAGGATCAGTTTGGATTCCGTCGAAATGTTGGAACACGTGAGGCAATACTGACCTTACGACTTATCTTAGAAGAAAGATTAAGAAAAGGCAAACCTACGTTTCTAGCATTTGTAGACTTAGAGAAAACTTTTGACAATGTTGACTGGAATACTCTTTTTCAAATTCTAAAGGTGGCAGGGGTAAAATACAGGGAGCGAAAGGCTATTTATAATTTGTACAGAAACCAGATGGCAGTCATAAGAGTCGAGGGGCATGAAAGGGAAGCAGTGGTTGGGAAAGGAGTGAGACAGGGTTGTAGCCTCTCCCCGATGTTATTCAATCTGTATATTGAGCAAGCAGTAAAGGAAACAAAAGAAAAATTTGGAGTAGGTATTAAAATTCATGGAGACGAAGTAAAAACTTTGAGGTTCGCCGATGACATTGTAATTCTGTCAGAGACGGCAAAGGACTTGGAAGAGCAGTTGAACGGAATGGACAGTGTCTTGAAAGGAGGATATAAGATGAACATTAACAAAAGCAAAACGAGGATAATGGAATGTAGTCAAATTAAATCGGGTGATGCTGAGGGAATTAGATTAGGAAATGAGACACTTAAAGTAGTAAAGGAGTTTTGCTATTTAGGAAGTAAAATAACTGATGATGGTCGAAGTAGAGAGGATATAAAATGTAGACTGGCAATGGCAAGGAAAGCGTTTCTGAAGAAGAGATATTTGTTAATATCGAATATAAATATATGTATCAGGAAGTCGTTTCTGAAAGTATTTGTTTGGAGTGTAGCCATGTATGGAAGTGAAACATGGACGATAACTAGTTTGGACAAGAAGAGAATAGAAGCTTTCGAAATGTGGTGCTACAGAAGAATACTGAAGATAAGGTGGATAGATCACGTAACTAATGAGGAGGTATTGAATAGGATTGGGGAGAAGAGAAGTTTGTGGCACAACTTGACTAGAAGAAGGGATCGGTTGGTAGGACATGTTTTGAGGCATCAAGGGATCACAAATTTAGCATTGGAGGGCAGCGTGGAGGGTAAAAATCGTAGAGGGAGACCGAGAGATGAGTACACTAAGCAGATTCAGAAGGATGTAGGTTGCAGTAGGTACTGGGAGATGAAGCAGCTTGCACAGGATAGAGTAGCATGGAGAGCTGCATCAAACCAGTCTCAGGACTGAAGACAACAACAACAACAACATTGGTAGCACCACGTAGCGCTCTGTATTAAAATAACTGGCTGTTATGTGTGCAGTCTGTGGCTGGTTAGCATTGTTGTAATATTCGCTATTTTAGTGTTGAGTAGTTACATGTGAACAGCGCGTAGCGTTGCGCAGTTGGAGGTGAGCCGCCAGCAGTGGTGGATGTGGGGAGAGAAGGGGCGGAGTTTTGAGAGCGGATGATCTGGGTGTGTGTCCATCAGTGACAGTAAATTTGTAGGACTTTATGTCATGAACTGCTATATGTATGAACACTATTAAGGTAAATACATTGTTTGTTCTCTATCAAAATGTTTCATTTGCTAACTATGCCTATCAGTAGTTAGTGCCTTCAGTAGTTTGAATCTTTTATTTAGCTGGCAGTATTGGCGTTCACTGTATTGCAGTAGTCTGAGTAACGAAGATTTTTGTGAGGTAAGTGATTTGTGAAAGGTATAGGTTATTGTTAGTCGGGGCGATTCTTTTGTAGGGATTATTAAAAGTCAGATTGCGTTGCGCTAAAAATATTGTGTGTCAAAAAAATGTTTCAAATGGCTCTGAGCACTATGGGACTTAACAGCTGTGGTCATCAGTCCGCTAGAACTTAGAACTTCTTAAACCTAACTAACCTAAGGACATCACACACATCCATGCCCGAGGCAGGATTCGAACCTGCGACCGTAGTAGTCGCGCAGTTCCGGAGAGCGCGCCTAGAACCGCAAGACCACCGCGGCCGGCTATTGTGTGTCATTTTTGTGTTCATCAGAATAGGTAAAGAGCAAAATGTCTGAGTACGTTCAGTTCTGCTCAGCTGTTTGAAAATCATATAATGTAAGAGGTTTATCAGCACAGTAATTCATCATTAATTTTTCTAATGGGACGTTTCACGAAGACTTTAATCCTGTTTCTCTCGAATGGTAGAAAACGTAAAATGAGAACTGTACATACGACTGTGATCATAATTTGATGCCGGCATTCTAAATTGAATTCTCTATCAGTTTTTTCGTGGTATTTTGGAATGCTATTTTCAGCACGCGCTTTTTTCTCGATGTTTTTGGCAAAACACATGACAATTGTTTCACCATTTTCTTTGAACTTAATATTTTTAAATGACCCTACGTATGTCGATAGTAAGTGTATTGGATATGACTGACACAAAATATTTTTTTTACAGGTCCAGTTGGAGGTTTCTGGGAATTCTGCCGATTACCTATGCTCCGGCTGCAACTGCTCCTTCCGCTTGACGCAGTAATTACAGTGAGTTTCGGAAAGACAAAAGCGTAAGCAATAAAATTATAGCATAAGATTCAGCATCACTTTTTATTTTAGCACAAAAAACAAATTAAGAACATCAGGTATTTTTCATGTTCTCGAAGAGGCATATCCCCTTAAGGACAAGCGAGCTCGTAGCTAAAGATAAAACCACCTTAAAGATGAATGTAAATATATTTCTTAAGAATTTATTAACGAATTTCAGTTGTCAGGACATATTTAGAATATTTCTCACACGAAGTTCAAAAATAACAGTAAACATTTTGGAACTGTTATTATCGAGTGATGTTTTTCGAACAGGTAGCAGCTAGGCACAAGGCTGTGCCCTAAATTGGCGAGTAGTTATTGTAGAAGAGGTTTGGTGGCGTGGCGTCGGCGCACTACATCTCTTACCGACCTCCGAAAGATTTCGTTCGCTCAGCCTTAGGACATTCTACCAACCACAGCATAATTTTCTTCATTCCTTGCTTACAACGAAGAAACCAACTAAGCCTTCGCTATGAATCCCTCCCTGTATATCTATAATGTTTTCACGCACCATTAAACGACGTTTGGTAATAATGTTTTGATAGAGCGAGAGACAATTTTTGATTCTGGTATTTTGTTAGCTGTAGAAATGCATGATAAGTTTGGAAACGTCTCGCTAGAGTGCAATAGAAAATAGCAACATCAGAGTCGACATCTAGCGAGAGTTTCACTGATGACTATCGGAAGTACATGCGCCAAACCTGTCCAGTTGCCTTCAGTTGCTAACAATTTCCGTGACTGCTGTCTGCTTCTGGGGATACAGTGCGTTTTTACTAATTTCATTTTATGAATGTATTATGCCCGAGTTCTTGTTTTATTTTCTAGCGAATATCTATAGCATAGCGTATGTCTGAAAATAATGTCCAATTTACTAGGCAAAAATATCGAACTTGTAGTTAGAGTGAAACTGCAGGACGTTGGTGTGACGAAACCCGATTTATACCCAATCAAAACAAAAACAGTGGAAATTCAGGCAAGAGCGTATGCTTCATTTCGATAGAGCAATGTACTATAGTATACTTAGCCACCACATCACATTTCCCGCCATTTTAGTAGCAGAAATCGTACGCGTTTAGAACAGATCTTTAATGTTATATATCATTAAAACTGCGTATTTTCGTAGTGATGATGATGATAAGTCCCTTACTTCTTTACAGAGCGTAGGGGAGCGAAGCGGGAGACACGCGCCGCCTTAAAAGGCAACGTCCTACTGCAGGTGGTTTGCCATTGCCTTCCTCCGACCGTAATGCGGATGAATGATGATGATGATGAAGACGACACAACAATACCCATTCATCTCGAAGCAGGAAAAATCCCTGACCCCGCCGGGAATCGAACCCGGCACCTCATGCTCGGGAAGCGAGAACGCTACCGCGAGACCACGAGCTGCGGTCATTTTCGTGATACACAAGTATAAATAAGAAAACCAACAAACTCGTGATGTTAACTGCACAGCAACTTCCGGCTTGCTGCGTATGCTTTTGTTAGTCATTGAACAGGGTCCGTGACGTCAGTACATTACACTGATCCATTGAGCGTATTTGTTAAGGGCGTGGGCTGAACACACACGAGAAACATTAAACCTCTCAAGTTGGGAATTTAAAATACGAAAAATATAAAGCATGCAGAAAAACTGACACATGCTAGAATAAAGAACATTTGTAGTACAGCTTATAGTGATGAAATGTCATCCCGTATGAAATGGGTGGTTAAATCTGCAACCTATATACCTTACCTTGCAGTTGGTTTTGGTATTATTTACTACTTGATTATGAAAAGGAAACGAGATCCAGGCCTAAGTTTTTTAGAGGGGCTTGGCACAATAGTTACGATCGGCAAATACCACAGCTATTCCCCGTACGGAAACCACGGACTGCGCATACTTAAGGAGAAACAAAATAAGGGTGAAGCTGATGAAGAATAGTAGAAAATAGAACGATGGTTCTGTTGAGAGCACAATGGAAGAAATTAAAGCAATGTGCAATCTAGGAAGAAAGATCACGCAGTATGAACGAAATGAAGAATATATAAGAATAAGATGGTCGTAGCCAAAGAAAGATTTCTTAAGAAACCTCTACTGATAGTACTGATAAGAAATTGAGACAGAAGTCCCGAAAAGTGTACGTCTGGAGCGGAGCACTTTTTGAAAATAAAATGACGGTCACCGAAAACGCGAAGGAGAAGTCATAGGAATTATTTCAAAGGTGGTGATACTGAAGAATGTTAAAAAGTAAATGGCCAGGGAAAGGACGACATGAAGAACATATTGGTAAAGAAGTCTGAAGAAGAGACACATTAATAGAGTATCTACTACGTAATTTACAGTTGCATAACCAGTCGCAGGAAAGAGCAGCAGAGGGGAGAAGTAACGGTGGCACCCTCAGACTAGAACAAACGTATTGCGTTATAGACAGTGTACGGCGTAACAGATGGAAAGGTTAGCTCAACATAGGAAAATATGGAGGACTCAATCAAACCAGTTCTAAAGCTGATGACTGTAACAGAAATGTCAGTTAGCAGGCCAGAAAGGTCTGACCCGTTTTTGCGAGCCGTCTGTTTGCTCGTAGAACTAATAACGCATTCAGATTTTATGGAAATGGGAATTCTAGCAGATTCTGCAATGTGTTTTGGGGAAATATTTGAGTGTGTCCCTTGTTTGCAAAGTATCACGTACATAATGAATTCGACCAGGCAGTGGCAGATATCCCATGCCACGTATTCGCCGATTTAAAATGCGACTTCGATATTACTGTGCGACTCATTTCGAATCCTTGTGTACACATGGGTGATAACATGGGTGATAGTCTCCATTATTCCACACATGAGTATAAATGCCATGTCATGTCTATGTCTGTCTGTCTGTCTCTCTATTTCTCTTTTAAATTCAGTAGGAAACATTCATTATGGGTTACATCAACTGATTATGTCATTTTCGGACCTATGCTTCTCTTGTACTGATGATTATAATATCTATGTGGAATTATATTTCTACGCAATTACTAGCTGAGCCTCGGCTTTTCGTGAGTATTTATTTATTCCAGTCTTCTAATAGTTCATCTCGCCCTCCTCCGTGTAATTCCATAACTGGCTGTCCCTTCCTGTTCATCTCCTGCCCTTTCCTTTCTGTGTCCACCTCTTCTTCTCCCTTTTCACAGCCCATCTCCTTCTCTTCCCTTTCTGTGACAAGTTCTTCGCCCCCTCTGACTGGCCGCATCCTCCCTCCCACATCTCCCTGACTGTCTCTTCTTCCCCTTGTCTCTACCCAACTCCTTTTCTTTCGTCTCTCTGTCAATCGTCTTCTCGCCACTCTTTCTGCACATTTCCCCATCCCATACCTTTGTCCACCTTCTCCTCCTCCCAATATCTCTGCTTATCTACCCCTTCCACCTCGCTGTCTGTCCATATACTCGTCTTTCTCCCTCTTTGCACGTTATCAAGCCCACGATCCTTACTCCTGCTGTATTTATTTCCAGGTTGGATCAATTATGTATACCAGACTTGACTAAAATCTTTCCACGGGTGTCGGAGAGCTTTTTACTCGTGGCTTTGCTCGCATACGCTCATGTCACATATCTTTCACAAATACTTACCAAATTTTATACGTATTTTTAGACACATTTCACTTTTACATCAAGCGAATGTCACCCTGCTGTGTCATTTTCACGTAGCCTAATGTTTATGACATAATATGTGCTGAGCTATGTGCTGTACAATGATACAACTTTGCAACTACATCCAATAGAATATGTGCTTACTGTCCCCGAAATGCGTTATGAATGGAGTTAGTACTGAAGGAGTAATAAATTAAAACGACATGTATGTTGCGCTAGTCCTAACGCTTCTCAACGGTTATGGCGTCATATCTCCTAAACTAAGTATCTGGGAGTATTTAGAAGAGTATGTGTATGCCGTCTGCTTGATGTGTTACGAATAGTGTTAGTAGCAAAGGAGGAATAAATTAAAAAGTCATGCACGATGTGGCAGCTCTTATACACCTCTGTACTTCAAGTCATACTTCCTAAGCTATGTGTCGTACAATGTTCCCTGATGGTAACAACGCTCCTCTAAGTGTAGCAAAGACTCTAGGTCTTCAAGCAATGACCCACACATACCGCACCGCACATGGGGAAATAATAATAAAACGTATGCGTATTGCTGTATCGTGTAGACTCCCAGGATGCTAACACACAACTCTTCCTATTTTCTATTATATCACCTCTCTTACTACGTTGTAGTTAAAATTCCTCAAATTGTTATTGTACCTTTCAGACATTTTGTAGATAAGAAGAATGATTTAAATGAGCACAGTGATACGCTTTCTTTTTCCAGAAAACCCTTGATCTTGTTATTCTTATTTGGAAAATATGGCCAGGTTAGAATATTTTCCTTCGTAACGTTAATTTCTGGTAAGTTATTTTTCACTTCCATGAACTAATTAGCATGCTTTCATGGACTCTTTCGAAATGATCAAATATATTTTTCTGTCGGTATTTCCGGGCTCAGTGAAACCAAGTGACCATAAAAGAAAATTTTTATTTATTCTGATGTCACGTGATGATTTTTCAATTTAGGTACATATTTCTTCATTACTTTTTCTCAACGACGCACTCACAACTTTTCTTGCACTGTAATTTCCATGGTACCTTCCGTTACGTTATTTCCCAGTCTTTAGAGTCTCCTTTTTGTGTAGATTAAACATTCCCCTCCACTCCGGTTTTTAGACAATGTTGGAGTATTGGATTTTTATTTCTACCGAGAGTTATTTTTTATTGTACACAAATTAAAAAAAGTTTTGCTTAGCCCTGTCTCCCAGAACTACTGAAGATAGACGTTGACTGTGGATATTGTATCACAGAGACAGCCCCGTTGACTGTTCAGAAATGTCATTAAAGTCGCACAAAGATGTAAGCAACCGTGCATGAGCAGCGCCTATTAGACGGAGGGGGTCCGACAGCCGATCGGTTCAGACATTCAACCTGGAAGAAGGTACACGGCTCATGTCGTCTGTAGTTCAACCATGCCTAGACGGTTAATACCGCGGTTCAATCCCGTCCCCATTGTTACTTTGTGCCAGGAACGGCTCTCAACAAGGGTAGTGTCCAGGAGTCTCGGACTGAAACAAAGCGATGTTGTTCGGACATGGAGGAGATACAGAGAGATGGGAGCCATCGGTGACATGCCTGCTTCAGGCCGCCCAAGGGCTACTACTGCAGTGGATGACCACTACCTACGGATTATGGCTCGGAGGAGCCCTGACAGAAACGCCATCACGTTTAATAATGCTTTCCGTGCAGCCACAGGACGTCGTGTTCCAATTTTAAAACTGTGCGCAACAGGCTGCATGATGTGCAACTTCAATCCAGACGTACATGGCGAAGTCCATCTTTACAACCACGACACCATGCAGTATGGTACAGTTGGGCCCAACAACACGCCGAATGGATCGCTCAGAATTGGCATCACGTTCTCTTCACCGATGAGTGTCGCATATGCCTTCAACCAGACAATCGAGTGCAACAAGGTGGAGGTTCCCTGCTGTTTCGGCGTGTCATTATGTGGGGCAGATGTACGCCGCTGGTGGTCATGGAAGTCAGCGTAACGGCTTTACGATACGTGAAAGCCATCCTCTGACCGAGAGTGCAACGATATCGGCAGCATATCGGCGAGGCATTCGTCTTCAAGGACGACAATACGTGACCGCATCGTGCACATCTTGTGAATGACTTCCTTCAGGGTAACAACATCGCTCGACTAGAGTAGCCAGCATGCTCTCCAGACATTGAACCTATGAAACATTGAAAATGGCTGTTTATGGGTGACGTGGCCAAGCAACCACTCTGAGGCATCTACGCCAGGCGCCCACTGAGGAATGGGACAATCTGGACCAACAGTGCCTTGATGGACTTCTGGATAGTATGTCACTAAGAATACAGGCATGCAGCAATGCAAGAGGATGTGCTACTGGATATTGGAAGTACTAGTGTGTACAGAAATCTGGACCGCCATCCCTGATGATCTCGCTGTATTGTGGTACAACATGCAATGTGTGGTTTTCACGAGCAATAAAAGAGCGGAAATGATGTTTATGTTGATATCTATTCCAATTTTCTGTGCAGATTACAAAACATTTTTTGGTATGTTCATTAAGAGTGTTTTTTTTTTCAATTTCCAAGCCATTGATGGCTAGTACAGCCACACAATGGCTGTCATATTTAACCAAATGAATGCAGAAAACTGAATTTGATAATTCAAACAACATAAGCTATGAACCTAATTCTGACTAGGGAGGAATCAAATATGGAGATCCTCAAGGTTTAATCTTACGTTTATTGTTATCATTAATATATGTAAAGGTCTTCAACCTAATGTGAGCCAAGGAGAACTAATTCTTTTTGCAGGTGACACTACTACCATAATTAATACAAACGCAGATAAAGAAACAGAAGCAATGGTAAACAACGTTCTTAAAAGAACCACTGACAGGCTTTCTTCCAATGGTCTCATCCTCAGTTTTAAAATGACACTAGAAATTCCATTCTTCTCATCCAGGGCTACTACATCAAAGACGAGAATAAAACATGGCGAGGAAATAATAAATAGAGTTTAAACTTCAAAATTCTTAGGTGTCGATGTTGATGCGAATATAAACTTTTTGAAACTCCTAAATCAACACAGTTCACCCACATTTACACTTAGAATCAAAGCAGATCCTGGCGAGAGAAAAATCCATAAGTTGACACATTTTGGATATTTTAATTCAATAATGTCATATTATGCTCTGGGGTAACTTATCTTGAAGAAGGGATGTCACCATTCCTCAAAAACGTGTTGTAAGAATAATACATCGTAGTCATCCAATGTCATCTTCCAGGCATCTGTTAAAGAAGTTCGGCATTCTGACTGCTGCATGAAGTTTGTTATAAATAATCCACTACAATTTGAAAGGAACAGTTATGTACATAACAGCAATACAACAAGGAAAATGACATCCATTACTCCACGTTAAGATGATCTTTAGCAAAAAAAGAGGGCTGATGCACAATGCTGCCACAAAAACTTTTCGTGACTTGAGAGTTTTCAGGGAACTCTCACTTCTGATTTGGTATTACGCCGCTTCATGCTCTTAGGGGATATGATCTTTATTGCAATTTTGACTTCATACATCATGATGATGGTGGGCAGTAGTTAATGCTCTTGATTGAATCCTATAGAAAAGCATAACGGTATGCTTTACCGGCGTTCAAAGGAATAGGGTGTCGATTTAAACAATTGCAGTAAACGTGCACGGCAACGTTGGGCCTAGGGAAGCGAGTTTTTTCTGCGGAGCTTGGGGGAGACATTTCCAGACGTCCGAGCTAGGCGGTCTCACTGTGCAGACACATTGGTTGGCGCCGGTCGGGAGTCGGGAGGCAGCAACGTCCACGTAGACTGACTAGGGCCGAGAAGTTGCTGTTGCAATGGCCAGCGCATTGTAGACCGGCAATAAAGCAGACGATGGGCCTTTGTTAGGCACGAAGCCAACAAAACAACTGTGAGCGTTCTGTCAATCTCTGTGGGATAGGGACACTGGCGGCCAGACATCCAGATTCTGTTACAAAACATATTTGTGAAAGCACGAGGCTTTTAACGAGCTTATGGCTGCTCTTTGGAAACTTTGAAATGGACGAAAAAGAGGAGATAACAAGCTTTTGTGGAGGGATGTAGTTCCATCCTGGTCATGTTGTTAGCAAGAGACACAGAAAATGTGTGGGAAAGAGGCTGCGAAGCTGAATCGTTTTTCCTTTTATACCAATTAACTTTAAAGTCTCTGATTCGTCAAATCGGTGTATGCAGAGCAAAGACCGCTCTCCCAGCTTCGAGTTCCAGGCTCCAGCTCCTAATTGGATCGTACTAAAGTGGTGGAAGTCTATGATGTAAATGTGCTTTGCTACCGAGCTGAGTAGGAAGCAGACAGGAAGGGAAGAGAGCTCACTCTTGTACTGGTGCTTTGCTAGTCAAGAACTGCAGGTATCTACATAAATGGTGAAACTTGTGTCCTTTGCTAGTGTGCCACCTAGAGTCTGTGCCAGTCACCTTCTGAACCGTCAGAGGTACTGCTTCTAGCACCACGTACACAATGAGTGATGAATCAGCAGTCCAAATTGGTTTGGCAGACCAGAAAATGGGTCCACCTGCATACTGGACTCCGTCGGGGTTTCAGAGGCTCGTAGGGATGTACCTACATCCCGAATTAACTGAACGTGATATCGCGTGCTTGCATTTCTTAGGTGTGTGCCATTAATAACAGATTGCGTCTGTCTATGACTTCAGTCGCCGAGCGCATCGTCGTATGCTGCCCTGACCACCAGGAGGGCAAGGTATTCGCTGCTTCGGCGTAGGGCTCCAATATATGTATTTCAGCACCCTGTTCTTTCGAACCACATTTTTTATCTTCTTGGAATGGTAGAATATAGATGCTTAGTGGTGGCGTAGTTTTTGTGCCATATCCAGGATTCACGTGTATAAAGTCAGATAAGGCGATTAGTGTTCCGTTAGTGTCGTGTGTCGATCCCCAACTGATCAATTTGTCAACCATAGAGTCCATGTTAGTGAAAAAGCCATTGTGCAATAAAGATGTTTGCGTGACGTTTCTTCAGTCTTTTTTTTTGCCTTGTTGTGCTAAGATTCAATAAATCTATTGTAATTTAGATCACAACTTATCCCTGAGTTATGATCAACAGCACGTTCCCATTTTATTATTAAAGTGCAGATTTGAAACGTAAGTAGAAGATTTTTAGACTTACACAGTATATGACAGACAGCAACGTAAAATTTGAAAACAAACTGAAACTTGGCATATCATTTTACTGTGTAGAATAACTTCTGTTTGTCTATTGTACCATATAAAGGACGATGGATAGGAATTACTAACTCATAACTGTATATTAAAAAAATTAGACAAAAACTTATAAATGTTAAGCATGTAACCATATGTTCAAATTAATTTGTGATGTTAATGTAAAATGTTTCATTCCATGTCATTTATGACTTATCGTGCAAAATAATACATGGACCATGAAACTAACAAACTAACTAATCATTTCCAACTACTAGACTTTATTTTCATTTTTTTTCTCCAGGCCATTTGCCTGTACTATTTCTCCTCTGTTCTAAATGCATTCACTGTGTTGATTATAACGATCTTGTGCTACGAATTTTGGAGAATTTTTAGTGCTCATTACGAATTTCGTCCTCTCAAAATAAATTCACAATCCAGAATTTTCTGCCGTCTATTTCAACAAGATGATTCGCTCAGTTGCTTTTTCGAGGATTCCAGATAATACTGCTAGATTATCTGCTAAAGCAAGACAGCTGAGTCTGACGTTCGAATTTTTACGTTTTACATCTTAATCTAATTTCTTGGACTTCTTTTGCTTAAAGTGTATGGTTCCACTCCGTCATTATCTATTACAAAACGCAGTTAAATTTTGCGAAAGCTTTTTTTTCTGTACCGAATTCATCCAGTGTGTAGAAGAGCGTTTCTCTGTCTGTGGAATCGTAGGCTTTGTTTTTAAGTCTTGAAGAGGTTACGACAAGGTAACCACTTCCACACTGTTATTGTAACAGTGATTGTCAGAAAAGTAAGGCCCCCGAATTTTTTATTCTGTTCTCAGCATCGGTTGAAGAATTACATGTCATTGTTATTACTCGGTCGACTTCCCCACTTTGCTGCCGTAAGTTGCCACACTCTGCCGCTAGAGGACTCCGAAATTTGGAAATTTGTGGTAAGTTCCTATGGGCCCAAACTGCTGTGGTTATCGGTCCCCTACCCCCCCCCCCTAGGCTCACACATTACTTAATCAAACTTACACTAAAGACAACACACACACCCATGCCCTAAGGAGTACTTTGGGTGGTGGGTAGGGGAGGGGAGAGGGGAGGGGGAACAGGTCAAGCCGTGGCAAGGCGCCCCAGACCGCGTGGCACCTCAGAGCGGTAGACTCCGAAATGTACCGTATAACATGGCGGTGTGTAAAGTAACTGTCCGTGGGTGAGAAGCAGGAAGTTGTGATCTAGTTTGTAACCGCAGAACAGTTCGCCCTCACATGGAGCACTCTCCTTTAGCATGTCAGCACCGGGTCACACTCTAGCGCTGCGACATCTTCAGGAATCTGACGCCTTTGATCGACTGTCCTGACTTGGCCCCATCCGATATTTATCAGTTTCCAGAACTTAAAGCACATCTTCGAGGACTTTGTTTCCATAGCCATGAAACGCTGAGGTTGCGGCTCTGTCAATCAAGTAAACATTCTATAGTGACGATATCAACGAACTGGTCTCTTGTTGGGACAGATATGTTCGTCGCCTGGGTGTGTAGACACGAAGAATAAATATGTAGGATGTTAATAAAAAAATGGCAGTGAGCACTATGGGACTTAACATCTTAGGTCATCAGTCTCCTAGAACTTAGAACTACTTAAACCTAAGGACATCACACACATCCATGCCCGAGGCAGGATTCGAACCTGCGACTGTAGCAGTCCCGCGGTTCCGGACTGTAGCGCCTAGAACCGCACGGTCACCGTGGCCGGCGAATGTTAATAAAGTTTGTTTTATTAAAAAAGCTAAAAAAATGTTGGATGCATTACTTTTCAGCCCGGGTCAGAAGAACAAAAGTGATTGACAGGAGTGACAACGAAGCACTGTTGAGCATGGAAAGGGGCGATGTTGTCGGGTCGCCGGGGCGTGCGCGAGCAGTCTGCTTGTGTCATTAACAGCGTGAGGCTCATTACCAGAGTACCTTCTCACGCTGCCTTTTAACGCGTGGTACTGAGTGCGCAATACAGGACTGTAGTACCCTTGTGGCGTAACAAACGCACTCCTGTGTATAAAATGATACCGTGTCCATTTTGTTTGTATATCTGAACAAAGGCAACAGGAAGCGCACTGTCCTTTACAATAATGAGAATGAATCATGTTCAGTTGTCGTATTCAATTCGAAAGGGGCGCTACAATGGATCTGAATCATTCATATAAGTAAATATCGAAGACTATTAAAATAATATAAACTGCCTGAGTACTTACCAATTATTATAATGCGCAATTTGAGTGTCATACTTGCGCAGCGGAGTACTCCTTAATAATGAGATGAGATATATTGTGCAAATGCATTACATGTCATTCAGTCAAAAATACGAAACACAAACACCAAAATAGAGACGGATTATGGCGAAAAGTAAATGCCACTCACATCAGAATGACTGTCTTCCTCAACCCTGTGGTTATCTGAGCTGTGATCGGTCGAAAAGTCTTTGAAATAGCCCAAGGATATAATTATATCTTCAGTATTACTTCCTGCAGTCATTATACTTTCCTATGCATTCTTAACAACAGTTTCTGTGTAGCGTACATCATTACTGCATGTTTCTGGAGTTATTTGTGCCGCTGCTTCCTGTAACAGTCTTTGAATTTCTGCCACAGTGAAGATTTTGTTATTTCTCTCGTCCACAACGTACTTGTTTTTGTCTTATTATCGCCATGAGCTCCGCGTTACGTAAACCGTCCTAAATTTTGGCATTGTGGTGTATCAGCCATTCAGTAAGTTATGTCGTCTTTTTCTCGTTGTCATCGTCACAGCTTTGTCTTTAATAGCTAAGTGGTATAGGACATAATCCACTACAATGAAAGACGGCCGATTTAAGCTTTACAATAATTGCTCCGTGAACCACTTTGGGAAACGGTCGTTGTTCATCTAGCCCTTCGTAGTCGCTTATTTTCCTCCATTTTCAAACAAGAAGTCAATTAGGTAGGAAACCAGATGCGGTTCCAGCATGCAAGACAGTAATTCCTGCGTCTTTTACCTCGGGACCCACATGTGCTACCAGCTATCCAGTCTTTTTTGACGGAAGACCGGCGTTTATACAGGTTTCATCGAGGCACACAATTTGAAACGCAACTTTCACGATTTATCTTAAAAACTGACAGTGCCACGCTACGATGTCACACTCTCCAATACAATTTTTCATCCATAAAGTTTTTTCATTCGAAAACTGAGGGCTCTGACAACCGTTAACAAAGAAGTCTTGCCACGATTGAACAACTGTGCCTCCCTAAAAGTAACGCATTGTTTTTGTTTATAGCTTAGTGTTGTCTCCTCTTGTAACACCCACATATGTGACGTCGAACAGAATCTAGTTGCAAAACAGTCCAGTTTTGTCACTCGTGGATCTGTCCTCTTATTTTTCGCAGATGTCTGCGGTTTGGATGATTGAGGCTGTTCCCCATCTGATCAGTATTTCTCTATACAAACTTTGACGACAGTGTTTTTATGTATACTGAAAGCGTCTGCTGTTCTTTCGATTGCTTTAGTTAGATGCAATAGAGCCGCACCATTGTCTGTATCTCGAAATGTTCCCGCACGGAGCACACACAAACTCACGTGTCTGACAACGGAAAACGTGAACAAGTCGCTGAACTTTCCGTTTAGCAACCATACTTTCCTGCACACTTACGATGCACGCTTCAGACATTCTGTAGCGGTTCTAGGTGCTACAGTCTGGAGCCGCGCGACCGCTACGGTTGCAAGTTCGAATTCTGCCTCGGATATGGATGTGTGTGATGTCCTTAGGTTAGTCAGATTCTAGTTCTAAGTTCTAGGGGACTGATGACCTCAGTGCTCAGAGCCATTTTGAACATTCTGTAGCCCGAAATAAACACGCCGCACTGAGAAAATAAGCTCACAAGGGAACGGATCACAGCTATTTACGTTACCGGCGCGAGCGTCGTCTACAGCTGGGTATAGTAACCGCTAACTGCAGTAGCGGAGAGGTATGGCAACGGTGAACGGGCTGATGGTTCAAATGGCTCTGAGCACTGTGCGACTTAACTTCTGAGGTCATTAATCGCCTAGAACTTAGAACTAATTAAACCTAACTAAGGACATTACACACATCCATGCCCGAGGCAGGTTTAGAACCTGCGAACGTATCGGTCGCTCGGCTCCAGACTGTAGCGCCTAGAACCGCTCGGCCACTCCGGCCAGCAACGGCGGACGGAACAGAAGGTGCGGCCAAGCACGCTCTCTCATTGGTTATTGCTGCGCTAGCAGGACTGTACACAATTAGACGTCAATAGCTATGTTAGTCTATCCGGAAGCAGTCTAGTACCTGTTCCTGCCGCAAATAAATTAAATTAAAATGCCCAAAGAGTGAGTCCTTACAGTGTTAAAGTAACTATCAGTTCGTA